>NC_064905.1:10765223-11130223 GCF_929443795.1 Astur gentilis
TCCGGGCTTCAGAGATATTGGTGCACATTTGGAAACTTCTCTTCTGAGTCAGAATGGTCTCTCTCTGTTACCTGGAAGGTGGAAGAAGAAGTGTAGCTCATTCTTCTGGCTAGGGTGTTTTTCTAGACTCTGAGTATTACCCCATCCGAATAAGGATGCTTTACAAGCAATGCTTCATATGAATACTGGTATGTTTCTAAGAACTGGTATCTAGAATACTATGTTATGTCCTTATTATATGATTTCTACTGTCTAGGCAATGCTTCTGACAACATGCATTGGCAGAAGGGGAAGAAGCATCAATGAAATGTCTTCTTGGCAGCTGTTTTCAGAGTGGCTGCTTGGAATTGTTTTGGCACAACTTTTGTTGCTTTGAGATGAGATATTTGAAAGTCGGAGGAAATTATTTGGTTTCAGAAGAAATTTTTTCCTCTGTCCATTAAGTTTACTCATGACTTTGAGGAGGGTTGTCAAATTTTAGAAACAAAACTGCCCTTGATAAGCACTGTAAGCAAGAACAGTTCATATGCTTGGAGTGTTAAAATGCATTGGTTTGTAGTTCTTAAAACTGCAAGCCTTGTCCTACGGAGGAGCGTGGAGTCCAGTTAGTCTTTCAGACATGGTTTGTTAATAGAGTTTACTTCTGCACAGAAGTGCGGGCTTAAACTGTCAGCTGTGTCATGCTGCTTTGCAGAAAACCAGCCTGCACCAGACATGCTGAACAGTGAACAAGATGGCAACCTTCCTTAAAGAGATGCTGTGATACTGAACACTCATTTGCTGTATAATCTATTTGGTTTGTAACAGACTTAAAACTGAAAGCATTAAAAACTATGTGGATCTTGACTTCTGGTTGCAGCTCTGCAAAGGTTTTGTGTGGGGAGGTTTATTCTTATCTGCTGTCCTGATGCAAAGTGAAAAATTCTTGTAAGCAATCCCAGGCCCTTTACAAGTAATTATCATTATAACAGAGGCTATAAAGCACAAGACTACAACCTCGTGCTCCCTGGAAAGTGCTAGAATTCAGGTAATGATGTTAGGCTGTGACAACAGGTACTCAGTTGTCTTACGAAGCTGTGTACAGGATTTCAAAGAAATTTATTAGCCTCCTAACAATTCTGAGAGGCGTCCCAAGGCCACCTTTTAAATGCTTGCTTAATTTGGAATGTGGTGTGCTCATGTGCAGCATACTGGTTCATTATTTTTAAACTATTTAAGCCATTCCTTGCTACAAGCAATTGAGAGCCTTTTTCTCTTCTCCCATGAAAGGCTCTGCAAGAAGGACATACTGCTGCAGGTCTCAGTTATTAGTAATGTTGTTCTCACTGCCTTGCGCACTGTTCCATGTAGTGTTGGGTATTGGCAATAAGTGATGAATTCGAGCCCTGGTTGTGTTGAAAACAGTCAGTCTCTGAAAGCTAGGTAATGTTTTTCGTAGGTGTGTCAAGCCTGTCCGGTGTGTGCTATCCTTTTGGGGGGGGGCTGATTTCTATTGAATTCTATCTGTATGGGAGTTATTTTTCAAGCTTATGTGTCAGCTTGCTCTGCTCCTGCATTGTTCTGCCTGTTCTTTCAGTTGGCTTTTTCAGGTGCGTTGCTTACAACTTGCAGGAACTTGTACGGGCTTTGTGTGCTGTGCCTTTCCTAAAACACTGCAGCAGAGGTGAAGGTGCCCAAGTCATAGCTGCACTGCTTTGCGCAGGAGGTTGGGCTAGATGCTTCCCTGCAGTCCCTTCTAGCTCAATTTGTCTGTGATCCCAAGTTGGCTTTTTGCATAAGGCTTTAATTTCTCTTGACAGCATTCTCTGATTTAGAAGATTTGTTGCTTAGCCAGCCCCATCTGCTCCTTAATTGCAGTGAAATCATTATTTCATATCAGCTTGATGTCATAATACAAGTTTATGAGCACAGCAGGCTCCAGACAAAAAGGAAGAGTGGGCTGGGAGGAAGAGCTGTCTGCTCAGAGCACTAATGCCTCTGGAAACATGAGGCAAGGGATGACACAGAGGAAGTGCCCACCCTCCTAATAGGGCCTGAGTGGAAGGACTGTGTTCGTGGCATGTTCTAATGTGGAAATGGCTCTTTAATGTAATCCTTGTTATCCAGGGTTAAACAGGAAGGGGGGGAGGGTGGTACCAGGTCTGTATGCAAAGAATCGAGATTGTTGTGCTAGGATGCAAGGATGTTCATCGTTCACAGCTGTATTAATGAAGCTTTTCAAAACTGATGCAGTATGGTGGTGTCCTTAGCCATGACAGAAAGGTGGTGTGTTAAGGGAAGCCTATGTCCAAAACACAGCACTGTGTCCTTGTTTTTAAAGGAACCACAGTGGGCTCGGCTGCTTTGCAAAGCTCAGTACTAAAGGTGTGCAGTCTTTTAAATTAAGAGGCTAACTTGACTTTTTGCATCATGTGAGATGTGACTATTGCTAGTGCTGAATTCGGGTAGTTGGAAATCAGGAGGAGCTAGTGAGTATTCTCACACCAGGCTTGAGTGATAGGTTTCCAAGTATTTTTGTCCATAAAATAACTGCAAAGGTGATGGAGCTCCTTTTTCAGAGAATAGCTTGGCATTTTGGTATTGGGGGCTGCTTCTGGAAGTACCTGAGCACACTCAGTCCTAACTTGTTTTCCCTCCCCTCCCCAGGATCTTCTTGTTCCTGTTGATAATGCAGATTGGTTTCTGTAAACACAGCTGGTCTTCATTTCTTTCTCTCTCCAAATTTGAAGGATAGCATCAATATGTGTAGCTGGTGGAGAAGCTCTTTCAGAGTTACTGTGTGCACTGGTTGTGTCCCAAAGAGCAGGCTCCTGGATCCCTGCGCTGCTCCCCGTTCGCCACCCTTGAAATAATAGTAAGCCTTGAGGTACTCTGCAGGTGATGGACTTTGAACTTTGAATGAGAGCAATTTGAGATCATCAGAAGACCTTGAAGGAGTGTACATGCTGTCGTACAGGGTAGACTGGCTTTTGAGCTTTCATTTTTGCAGTTGAAGCCCCTGTGTGTAATGATAAATCTGGGCCTAACCCTTTACAGTCCTGTAAATAGACAGGGCAGGTGCTTGACTCGGCACAATTCAGCTAACTGGCAGAGGTGGGGCAGTGGTACTTGCATGACTCAGCTGTGCTTTGTGGGACCTCGTGGTTCCCCAGACCAGGGGTGTGATGAACAAATTGTCCCTTTCCCTTCCTCAGACCTTGAACGAGTCCCTTGTGTTGCTGTGGCACATACCGATGCCAAAGCAGTGCAATGGGACTTTTCCAAATGAGACCATCAGATGTGTTTAACTGAGAGCCCCCGGGGTTCTTTGGCATAGCTTACCCTGATGGCTGGCTGGCTGGCCCTCACTGCTGCACACGCTTCTCGTGGTTTTTGTACACCAACTGGTAACTGCTTATCAGCAGGGTGGGTAGTTTTGAAGAGCCTTGTGCCCATCTCTAGATGACTACAAGGACTGATGTCCCCAGGTAGGTACAGTGGGCTGACCCCAGGCCCAGCTTGCGGCTTGCAGTGGGCTCCAGTGTTCAAAAGCAGTTTCTCATGGCTGGCCTGCAGCTGGACCAAGCTGGCTGGCCTCTGCTGATAGGATTTACCAGATCTTCATCTGGTGGCAGCTGTAGGTAGGGCTTTGCCCAGGTCACCCGAGAGGAGCAAGGAAGCATTTGCCTGCCTTGGCATACAGGCAAGTACAGTCAGGCAGTGGGGGAGGAGAGCAGAGAGGTAAAGCTAGAAACTGGTGCAAGTCCTCTGAGCTGAGAAAATCACTTGGGCAGCAAATGGATTCTTTCTTGTGTGCTGAAGCCTTCCAGCTGGCACAGCTCTGACTTGTGCTGAGCTCGTTCCTCCTCGGTGGCTGCCAGTGTGGCAGCAGCTGGTGTTGGGCCAGGACGAGGACTGTTTGCAGCAGACGTGTCTGGGTCGGGGTTACCTGGTGGGGCGAAGCCTGCGAATAGCACCAGGAGTGTTTGCACGGTGGAGCGTGTGTTCGTGTTCCTTCGGGGCTGACACTCGCATTACACCAGTCAGACCTTGTGTTATACCGGTTGGACCTCAGTGCTGCGTGGCACTGTTTGAACAGCAGGTATGGCCAGAAATTCCTGCTGACTCACATCCTGGAAGTGCTTGCCTTCCTTCCCTGAGACTCCTTTCTTCTGGGGGAGGAAAGGCAAGGAACCCAGCTGTGGCCATTCTTCCCTTGGGCTGCCCAGGAAGTATTAATTGATGGCTTTTATTAGATGGGCTCGAGCTACAATGGCCCCGCTGTGCTGCTTGTGTCTGGGTAACTGAGGAGCATCAATAAACCCTGTTTGCGTTGCTCCTCCTGCGTGGGAAGGTGCTGCTGTGCTAAAGCCGTGCTGACGTGGTCGTAGCAAGTTCCCGGCTAGCTAGCCTGAAGCTGCTAACAAATCCCATAAACTGATTATGGGCGTAAGTCACTGCTCGGTGACCTTTCTCTTTTTCACTGACAGCTTTTCACATTGCGCCTCTTGACCTTCCCCGTACCTGCTGGCGGGGGGCTCCCAGCCACGGGGCAGCGCAGGTGGGACGTGAGCTGGGCATGGAGCCGCTCTCTGCCCGCTGCCGGCCCGGGCTGGCTCACGTGCCAGCACCCAGCAGGCTCTGCCAGAGTCTGGCAGCGTGTTCCCAGGAGGCAAAGCACAGGCTTGGGAACTTGATGCTGATTGGAAGTGGCTTGTTTTTGCTTCCCAACATGCAAACAGCTCATGGGGTCCGATCTGTGCTGCGCTCAGCCTTTCCTAGTGAAAGACCGTCGGGGTTTGTCAGCCTGCTGCTCCCACTCCTGCATCTCCCAAATCCCCAGCTGCAGGCAGGGATCGCTGCGTGGGCAGGATCCCTTCTGTGGCTGCGGAGAGGTGGAATCATGGGACTGGACAGACTGGCCCAGTTGCAGCTGGGCAGCTCTTCCAGGGCTGGCTTTTCCAAGGAAGGAGTTGAACATGGGTGACAAGGGACACCTGGGCGTCTGCAGGATGTGCAGTGCAGGGTGTGTTTAGATGTATTTATGGCCCTTCACAGGGTGGGGAGCAGGGGGAGGAAGCAGTTGCTCTCACACAAGCTGGGTCCCAGTGCCAAGATCGTGCAGGCAGCTGCCTGCTCCTCTTTCCTAGAGAACTCTGGTGCGTCCCTCGCCTCGGGAAGTCCCGGGGGAGCTGCCCGGACCCTGCCCCCGTCCACTGGCAAGGGAAAGCCTGGCGCTGCCTGCTTGCTGGCCTCCCACCTTCTCCCCTGCCTTGCTGTTCCTGGGGGCTCAGCAGCTGGGCAGGCTGTGAAAGCGGAGCCAGGGCTGCTCTCCTCGGCAGGGTTGCTGGGAGACTGGTAAACACAGCAAAGGCAGTGGCAGGGGGGCTGGCTGCCCTTTGCCCCCCCTTCCTGGAACCAGGGTACAGCCGTGCCCAGCGGAGCCCGGCAGCTGGGGTGGCAGAGAGGGATCTGGCTTGAGGGGCGCATGGCCCGGTGCTTGGGGCACGGTGAGTCTCCGCTCATGGGCTCACCCCAGCCAGGCATGCGGCACATGCTGGTGACCCAAGCCAAGGGGGCTGCTGGCTGCGGGAGGAGGCTGGTTTCTTGCCCCAGCATTCGGTCTGGCTGCCCAAAGGAGCTCCACTGCCAGAGCAGCCGTGTGCTGAGCCTCCCCGGGGCTGGGCAGCCCAACACAGAGGGGCCCAGAGCTGCTCCATCCCTTCGGGCCATGGTGTCTGTCAAACGCCCAGTTTGCAGCAGCTTCTCTGTAACCTCTAGGAAGAAGTTTAAATACAAGATACTGGAGCAAGCGGGGCACGGACAAGCCTATTGCATGCTTAACTCTTCCTAGGCATGACACGGTGGCTTGCGTGGAGTGTGGCAAGCCTGCGAGGTTCTAGCACGTGTGGGGCTCCAGTGGGGCTGTTGCCTCCAGTGCTGGCAGGCTGTGCCTCTGGCAGGTAATGGGAGAGGAAAGCCATGCTGGGAGCAATCCTGCTACTCTAAATAGCTTGCCAGCTGCTGGTGTTTGTTAACATGGCTGAGCTGTGGGAATGTGGGGTACTCGGGATCAGTGTTGCGAGGGGAGCTTTGTGGGATGGGAAGGAATCCCAAACACCAGTGAACACTTTCCAGGAAAGAAGTGCTTGTGCCTAAATGCCATTTCTAGAAGGGCAGGGCAGCCTCCTGTGTGGATCTATTGCTGCTTTTATTCTCGCTGCAGTAACTGAGAGCTGGGGCTGAAGTCCTGATCTCGGCCTCTCTGCCAACATCCTGGGAGCTAAAGGCTGAACCAGCTCCATGTCAGCTCTCTTGACAGCTCTCCAGCTGCCCTGGAGCTGACTGCTGGCGTCTTGAGGGTGTTGCCCTGGTCTGGAGACCTGCATGTCTACTCCAGAGTGGCTTCGAAAGTGTCGGCCCAGCCCAGAGCTTGGTCCTGTCTGCACCCCGCTCCCCTTGGCCCCCCAGCTGGGTCCTCACCCTGGTGCCAGGGAGCAGCTGTGAGCATCCTGGCTCTGTGGGGGCAGCTGCTGTGGAGATGGTACTGAAACTGCTGCAGCAGCTCTGACTGCTCCCAGCCTGCATGTCAGCGTGCCCAGGAGGACGGAAAGCTGGGGATGTCCTCAGCAGGGCCGACCTGCAGCTGCACACCAGCAGCCTCTTTGGTAAAAGCCCTGACTCTGCTAAACCCCCCATGGATAATCTTAGGTGAACACAAAGCAGCTGGAAGCCTTAAGATCATCCTCGTGCCTGGCTGCCAGGGCTGTGACAGTCCATGGAGCTGTGCCCCAAGTGGGACGGTTGCTGGGGGACCTGCCATGTCTTTTTTCCCCCCCAAGAAAAAGGTTTTCTGCAGCGCTTTGAGTGTGGAGGGGGTTTGGAGGTACCACTGTGCCAGGCTAGCAATGGTGCTGGAGGCTGGTTGACGTGTTTAACAGCTCTGCTGCAAGAGCCTGTAAATGAGACACGGGTGGTCTGGCAGAATGGGCAGAGCATCACAGAACCGGGCTGGGGCTTGCCTCCTCTCTGGGTCTGCCAGGTCAGCTGCGTCTCTGCCTGCCTGGCCAACCTGCTGCTGCCATTTGGGGCGTAGGCAAATGTCTGTGGTGCTTTCCACGTGGGTTCAAAATGAAGTATTGAAAGAGATCTTTTTGTATCTGCTGGTTAACGCAGCTCAGTCTGGCGGCCCTCTCAAATACACCCACCCAGTTCCTGGGTCCCCATGGTCCAGCTCGAGAAGTAGCACTGCTTTTCTTTCAGGTGGGGAGAGAATAAGCTGCTCATTGCTTCAGCTTGCATCAGGAGAAGTGTGGCAGATCCCTAGTGTCTAGCCTGGTTTTGCCTAATAGCTGGAGTATGGAGGTGTTGCTGATGGAAAGCCGAGCGCAGCGTGGGAAGTGCTTCGGCTTAAAACATGTGAGCTGCCGTCCAGTCTCCTTTCTGCAGAGAGGCCTCCAGGTGCCGTGTCTGTTCCTGCTGGGGTTGGTCCGGGGCAGTTGGCTTTCCCAGGCTCTGGAGCAGGAGGGGAGGCTGCAGCTCAGGGCAGCTCTGTCTCTAGAAGGAGAGATACGCATCTGACTCGTAAGTCCTGTTAGATAAGCACTTCTTTTAACACACTTGCTGGGTAGGACCAACGCCTACCTTTCAAAGCTGCCATCGAGTTGAAACACTGCTCCCGCTGTCGGCAGGATTTCATCAGGTGAACGTGTACTCTGGCTCTTCTACCCACTGGGGAACGTCTGCTCCTGCACTGGGAGGAGGCTCCAGCTCTCACCTCCCAGCTGAGAGCATCACCATGGCCCCTGGCAAGAGAGGAGCTGAGAGCCTCCCTGCCACTGCTGAGTGGGCTGCCCCTGCCGATGCACCCTCTCTGTGCCTCTCTCCTGGTCCCTCCGCCTGCCTTTGAGGCACTGGGACTGGCTGAGCCCTGGCTGGTGGCAGGGGATGTCCCCTTGCTGGTGGGCTCAGGAAGGAGGGTGCAGTGTGAGCGGGTTTCCAGACTGGTTTTCTCTTCCCCAGCTATAAAAACTTTTAGGGAATTTCTTAAAATGCTCTGAACTGGCTTCTCTGTCCCATGCTAATCTGGAGCTCCTGGGCTCGGCCTGTTTTGTGCCATGCCACCCCTAAGCAGCCAGCTCCAGCTCCTTCATCCCACTTAGCCCAGATTTTCTTCTAAATAGGTCACTCATTAATTGAGGGCAAGTACAAAGTTGCTCTGTTTCTCCTAGTCCTCCTAGGCTGGACAGACCCACTTCAGAAGCTGCGAGACCCGGGGCAAGGCTGAGTGATGAAATCCTCTGTGGCTGCTGCAGCTCTGGCTGGATTCTCTAGCTCCAGGACTTTGGTCGCTGCTGTGTGAAGCCAGGGAGGGCAGGTTGGGGCTGACTCTTTCTCAACAGCCATGCAAAAGCCTGACCCTTGCTTGTTTGCAGGAAGAAGACAGTAAAAGCAGGAGTCTGGGTCGTGGCTGTTATGAGAGAGGGAGGAGTCCTTGTCTGGTGGGATGGGGTGGTACACGTCCACGGCAAAGGGAAAACAAGTGCTGCATGTGTTCCTGCTCTTGAAAACTGCTCAGCACAGGGACGCTGGTGCTGGGGGAAGTGACAGCCGGGGTGCCAACCCCAGCACGGGCTCAGTGCTGGGGAAAGGGGACAGCGTGAGCTTTGCTCTTCACCTCCCTCATGCCGTGTTGTCGCTGTGCTGTGCAGATCCCACAGGTGCCCCGGTTGTAAGGGGATCCTGGGGCAGCTGGGCACCGCAAGCCAGGCAGCTGCCTGCTCCTGCCCGGCGCAGGCTCTGACTCCCAGTCTCTACGCGTGTGTTTAGCTTTCCCTGCTCGTTTCCATGCAAACGAGGGTGGACGGAGGGAGCCAACTGCAGCCCCTTGTTCGTGGCTCCCATGGACCGAAGTCCATCTGGGAGCACAGCCACAGCCGGCTGGCGGCTGCGGGACCTTTTGCTGCCCAGGGAGAGGTCCGCTGGAGCGGGACAAGCCATGTCTCGGGGTCCTGCCACCCTGCTTATGGCATTACCCTGCTCCTGGATGGTCTGGGGTGGCTGAAGCAGCCCCGAGCTTTTATCCTGCGCAGGAGCTGATCCCCAGCCCCGGGGTAGGGGTTAACGCAGCCTCAGGACCCAGTGCGAGGGCAAGGGCCGCTTCCCTGGAGGAGGAGGCGGCAAGATAAAGCCGGAGCCTAGCCTGTGGCGCCGAGGTTGAGGTGCGCCTTGAATCAATATTGGTTCGCAACAGCCCGTGGGCGATCGTGACAAGGGGAGCAGGGCAGGCAGCTGCTGCCCGCCTGCCCTCTGGGGCTGAGTCTGTGCAGCGAGTTGTGCGCGTTCTCTGCGCTCAGGGCAGGCCCAGCCAGGGGAGGATCAAAGCCAGTCCTTGTCCCAGGCCCCAAGGGGACTCGGGGAGGAGGGAAAGGTGGTGGGAAACTGCCCTGTTGGTGATCGGCTTGCGCAGCCTTGTCCCTCTCTGGGTGCGTTTTGCTTTCCCAGGCTGCCGGGGGGGGCAGAGCAGGGCAAGCTGGCCCCACCTGGGTGCTGTGCCATGCCGAGCAGGTTTGGAGCTGCTGGGCCTGCTTGCCAGGGCAGGGAGGGCCGGGAGCTGCTGACGGAGGGGCTTTCGGGCGGTGCGTCGGTCTGGGGTGAGCGTGCAGGGCCGTGCCTCCTGCCCCAGGGCTGGGCTGGGCACGGCTCAGGGCGCCAGTGGGTCTGCTCCACTAGGCCGGTGGGGCTGTGCCGTGGGGGGCTCCCACAGAGACCCCTCGTGCGGCCCCCCCCCCCCCCCCCCTGCAGCCGAGCAGGGTTATGTGGGGGCTGGCGATGCGTGTGCTGGCAGCACCCTGCCTGCTTGCCTACGCTTTGCTCAACCGGAACATGGCCGCTGAGCTCACCCCACCGGGTTTGGCACTGCAGGGCTTCAGGCACGCCGGGCAGGCTGGTAAGCACCAGCTGCCGACACAACCTTCCTGGGTGCTGACCCAGCAGGGTGGGCGGCTGCGAGCCCAGACTGGGAGCTAGTGTGGCCCTTCAGTGGGCACAGGCGCTCGCGTCCCTCAGCCCTGCACATGGGCTGGCAGCCGCCTCGGTGCTTGCACCCTCCTCCGTGACTCCTGCACGGCTGGACTCCTCAGGGCACCGTGCCTGCCCCCTTCCTCTCCTCCTCCAGCTTCCCAGGAACACTAACACAGCTAATCCCATCCTGCTGCAGCAGCGAGAGTGGCTCAGCAAAAGCGGCTCAAGCCTGACAGGGCTGCGTTTGCTGGCGCAGCTCTGGAGCTGGGGGCCCTGGGATGCTGTGAGCCCCCCGGGATCCGAAGGACACAATCCTGCCTGCACGGAGCTGCCCAAGCCCACATCCCCGTGTTTCCAGCATAGCTCCAGGGAGGTGGGGGACATGGAGCAGGGGGAATGCACCATGGAGGGCCCCTGGAAGGACCGTGCAGAGCAGGCAGGACCAGGGGTGCGTGGGAGGGCCCCTGGGGATGCAGGTGGGCTCCGTTGCTTATCTGCCTCTCACTGGGTGCATGTGCGTATGTGTGCATGTGCACGCACCCTCGTCTCCTCCCAGCTCTGCTGAGCTCTTTGAAAATCTGCATATGCAAAAAGCGCTAATCCCAGGAGCCTTTCCGCAGCTCAGGGGTGTCTTGCCCTTGGCAGAGATAAGCCAAGGTACTCCAAATCACCTTGGGGCTAAGCACTGAAGCATGGTGGTACAGTGCTACAAGAGCCACGATGCTGAGCATGCTGGGCACTCAGGGCTGGCACCTCGACGTGTTGACACCATGCCAGCCTGTGGGAGCTCGGAGAAGGGCAATGGGATACCCTGCTATGGGTGCCGTGGGAGCTGATGGGGTGCAGGCACGCAGATGCCAGTGGCTGTCTGAGGGCTGTCATGCCAGCACCCACTGCCCTCTTGCTTAAAATCACCCTCTTTTCCCCTCAGGCCCTGGCAGCGGGTGGCACCACCCGGCCCCTGCGGGGGCCCTGCACTGGAGGCCAGCGCAGGACATGGGGATTAGTTTTAAGCCGATTGCTGCTGCCCGCTAGGGAAGTGCTGAGGTACTCGGCTGTGGTTCCCCTGGCAGTTGGTGGGTCACGGGGGAGCGTGGCCGCTGTGGGGCTGGCACCGCACCCCAGTGGGGCAGGAGGAGGTTTTGCCCCTTCCCCAATCCATTTGTTTTTGCCACCACAGCTTATAAGGGCTCATCATCCCGATGGCCTCTAGGAGTGAGGGTGACCGGTCCCTGTCCTGCCCCAGCTCAGTGGTCTGGTGGGACACTAGTAGGAGCCTCCTGCCCACCTCCACCCTGGGCACCCGCGGGGATGAGGGTCCCTGTGCTGGGGCAGGGATGACTGCAGGCGCTGGGGTTTGGCTTCCAGCACGGTGCCTCTTCTCTCTCTAGCTAGGCAGTAAGAGACCCCCAATATTTTTTTTGAGGGATGTGGCACACCACGCATGGTTCTGGGAGGAGATGAAGAGGAGGCAGGGAAGCACAAGCGGGCCATCCCTGCGGGCAGAGGAGGATTTATGGCTGCCGAGTTTCTGCAAAGACAATAACTGTGCAGGATTCTTGGAGGGGGAAAAGCTGCCCAAAAAAGGGAGTGTGGCAGCTCGGCCTCCCCTCCTGGGTGCTTTCCAGAGAGCGGGGAACATGGGGGGCTTGTTGTGCCAGGAATAAGGGAAGAATGAACGTGTCTGCCCGCGAGCCTGGGGAAAGGAGCCCTCCTCTGCTATTACTGCCGCGTCCCAGCTCCCTCCTCCATGCTTGGGCGTGGGGCCATGCCAGCGGGTGCTGCTCCCAGGTGGTGCCGGCTGTGCCGGCTGACTCAGGACAACACCCTTCCCGGCACGGCAGGCCTCGCCGCGGCAGCCAGCGGCACAGGGTGGGCTGGTCCCAGGCCAGCGGTAGCATTGAGCTGGTTGAGGCTGAGCTGTGCCGAGTGTCTGAGCGCTACCCAGCAACTCCGTGCCAACGCTGTCTCACCAGTGGGGAAACTGAGGCAGGGAGCGTGCAACGCCGGTGACTGATGCCATGGTGGCATCTTGCCTGGGCGGCATGACTCCCCTTGCTGCCCTTGGCACAGAGCGGCATGGCTGCCCACCCCAACCCAGCCCTGGGCCCCGGTGCTGCCCCGTGCCCGCTCTGCAAACCCCAGCGCTGCCCAGAGGCCCCAGCTGAGCCTCATGGAGGGGAGAGGCTTCGCTCCCCCATCCCATGCGACCCAGCTGTCCTCACCCCAGCTATCCTCATCCTCACCATCCTGGGACGGGTAGTGAAGCCCTGTCTGTCTTGTTCTTGAGGCACAGGACAGGCAGGAGATGTGTGCCTCAGTTTCTCTATCGGGTAGATAGGTCAGCGCTCCAGGCTTTATGCAAAGAGCTCCTGGAGCTGCTGGGGGAGACACCCAGCGAGTCCCAAGGGGGACATTCGCTGAGTGTGGGGTCTCTGCTCTCCCCTCACTGCTGCTCGGGTGGGCTTGGCAACCGCCCGGCTGAAAGCTGGTAGTGAGAGGTGGGGAGCCGAACCCCAGCCCTGCTTTGGTGACAAGGAGGAGACTCGTGCTTCCCCGCAGTGGCAGGGGCAGCTGGTGGAGGCTGGAGGCAGGTCAGGAATTCTTCAGTTAAAGGGCTTTTTTTTTGGCCAGAAATTGCCAATATTGTCCAAACCGAAATCTCACTGAGGGACAGGGTCAGCCTTGATAAATTTTCTGTCTGAAAAAAAGGAGGGGAAAGAAAGAAGGAAACAATCAAAAATCTCTGAGTTGGCATTTCCTGAACTAAGTGCCGTATTTTTTTAATTTGGCTGTGTGTGAGAGAGACATGGCTTTCCATCCTGCACCGGCATGTCATGTAACCCCCCCCCCGCCCTTCCCCCAACAACCAAAATCAAAACAAACTGCTTGGAAAAGGTTGAAACAGAGCAGTTGGAGCCATGGCAAACCAAGAGTGCTGTCACGGCAGGAGGGAGGTTGGGTGTGGGTTTTGGATTGTCATTTCCAGACAGGTTTTGTGATTTCCACTTTTCCTCCTCGTGAGGGATGGGAAGGACTTTCCCCACCCCTGCCTTCTCCTGGCTGGATTTTGGGGTGGGATCTCCTCACCCTCCCGCCCCTGTCTCATCCACCTGCCCAGGCACCCCACACCCCACTGGGAGCCTCAGGAAACCAAACGGCAACAGCCCGGTGCCCCTTCCAGCTCCCCAAACGGGCTGCCAGCCTCCGGGTCCCGACAGAGTGGGCAGCCAGCGCCGCAGGCAGCACCGGCTGCAGGCAGACACGGTTTGCCCGGCTCTTCCCTGCCAGCTGTGGGGAGCGGACGCCAGCACGTGTGGGAGGGTGCCCGCAGGGAGATGCCGGGCACGGGGAGCGCGGGCGATGCGCGGCCCTGCGTCAGCGGCGAAGCCTCAGCGGGGTGGGCTGGGTGCTGCTGGCTGCACCCCGCTGAGTCAGCGGGACGGGCGCAGAGGCGGTTAGCCCTGTGGCGTTTCGGCACAGGCTGGGGTGCCGGGAATGGGCCGGGTGGGAACAGGGCTGCGTGATGTGCAGGGTGCGCCATGCCAGCGGCACGGCACGACGGCTGTGTTGGCATCACGTGGCTGACCCTGGGGACCTGTCCCTGATGCGGGTGTCTGTCCCCCTTGTGGGTGGAGGGGTCTGGCTGCGTTTGGGGCTGGGGGTGACTGGAGGATTAGGGCCTCTGGCCTTTCCTGGCCAGGACATGGGGACCAGCCCGGCCACCCCGCAATGTTCCCTGGCACCCAGTGCTGCCCCTCGCCCCGCACTGTTCTTACAGCCGGGAGGGGGCTCATCCACCGCTCAGCCGTGTACAGCAAGCGGAGCGGGGACAAGCGGGGACCCTGTCCCCACGGCACCCACCGGGGACAGGCTTTGACTCTCCCGCACCCAAGGCTGGCGTCGGGTCAGGCAGGGCATGAGCTGGAGAGGGGGGACGGGGACAGCGGTGCCTGGGGAAGGAGGGGGCACGGGCTGCTTCTCCAGCGCCGTGGGGACGGTTCTGCTATTGCGTGGGGTGGGGGGAAGCCAGGCCAGCCCCAGCCCCTGCCTGCTGGGTGCTCCCCGCCGCCAGGGCTGGCGGGGGTGCAGGAGTAGGCAGGGCTGGCAGATAAGGCAGGAACGGGCAGGACTGGCGGTTCTGGCAGGGCGGGCAGCCCAGCCCGGCCCAGCCCAGCCCAGCCCGGCCTGCTCCGGCCTAGGCAGCACCGCCACCTGCCGTCCGCCCCGGCCTCCCTGCCCGGCCCCGCCGCCTGCCCCGCCTGCTGCACCTGCCGCCTCCGGCCTGCGCCTGCCCCTGTGCAGGCAGGCAGGGCCCTGCGCAGGCAGTGGGCCGCGGGGCACAGCAGGCGTGGGCGGGGTGTGGGGGGGTGTGTGTGTGTGTGTCCCGCCGCCCGGGATGCTCACGCTGCCCAGCGGCAGCCGGGACAGGGACGCGGTGCATCAGTTCCCTTTGCAGGAGCGTGGCAGGGGTGGGAGCTGGGGCGGGGGCGATGTGGCAGGGGACAGCACAGGAGGGAGAGAGCAGGCCCCCCCCCCCCCCCCCCCCCCCCCCCAGGGGCTATGCTTCACAGGCGGTTCTTGTCCCCCCTTTCTCACCCAAACTGTGCTGGCACCAGGCTGTAAGCTCCCACCCTGCTCCCAGCCCCAAAGGACCAGCCAGGACAGAGTCACTTGGGAGTCAAAACCTTTATTGACCCCAGGCTGGCTATTGACCCCTGACATGCGGGGCAGGAGCAGTGTGCAAGGCCATCTGCCCGCCAGCCGCATCCTCTTGCAGTGAGTGGTGACCACGGGGACATCCATCACCCCCTGGTGTGGGGCAGCTGGGGCTGCCTGGGCTGCATTGCCCACCTCCCCGTGTTTGGGGTAGCCAGGGGGCTCCCCCTCCCGCTCGCAGCCCCACCAAGTGGCCCTGTACCTTGTTGACAGCTCTTCCACGGGCTGTAGCTCCCCACGGGATGGGCCGTCTCCAGCTGCCAAGCCGTGGCCCCAAGAACAGTATTTCCAGGAATCCCCAACGTAGCGCCTAAGGGATTCCTGGGAAAACTGGACCCTGAGGGCACGGCGACCCAGGCTTTCTGCCAGCCCCACATGTCCTCGCTGCCGACCGGGCTCCGCACGTGGCTGATGGGGGGTGCCGCTGCCGCGTCCCTGCTGTCCCCCACACCGCACAAGGCTCCCGCATTTCTGTGTGACTCATCCCACCGGTGCCCAGCACCGGGCCGGGGGTCCCGAGCAGACAGAGGGGTCCCTCTGCTGCAAGGAAAAACCTCCCTACCCTCCTCTCCACCCTTGTTCTCTGCAGGGATCTGGAGCTTTGGGGTGAGCCCTTTCCTGTAGCCAGAGGTCAGCTCTCCTTGCGTCACTGGTCCCAGCAGGTGGGTGGGCCCAGAGGTCCCCAGGGTGTGCAGTTCCTCCCTTCCCGAGCTACAGTGCTTCATCTCAGACTCCCAATTGACCAGAGATGCAGCACTGCACCTTGGGCTGGGAGACATGAAGGAGCCCGCTGTCACCCTCGCTGTGGCTGGCACGCATCCGTGGGTCGTGCCACGGCAAAGCTGTCCGTCTGCCTGCCCGCTGGGTGCAGGCAAAGAGGTCTCCCCTTCCAGCCCCCAAAGCCTTGTGCCTGCGTCCTCCGTGCCCAGTCCTAACATGATGGCAGGACACGCCTGGGCTTGGTAGCTCAGCATGGCCCCAGTTCTGCAGAGACAGACAGGAATAGGGACGGATTGGGGGAGTGGTTCTGCCTCCAAATCCATGTACGCACCCTGCCAAGAACCAGTGCAGAACTGGGTGAAAGGGTGAGGGTGATGGGAGTCCCCCCACAAGGGCTGCCAGTCAGCAGGACCAGGACACCCCAGGATGGTGTGGGGCCATGGGTGTCACATAGCACATCCCTCCCTTGCTGCTGTCTGCCCCTTCCCCACCTGGGGAGATGAGGAGCATGTGAAAGCTCCTCCTGTTCCTCCCCACCCTTGTCCCTGTCCCAGTCCCCATCAGAGGAGAGCCTGCAGCTGGCCAGCACTTTGGCTTCCCAAGATCAGACATCGGCCTGATCCATTCCCAGGGTGGCAGGGCTGAGCCCAGCCCTTCCCACGGGCAAGGACCAGGGGCTGCGGGAGGGATGCCGCCTGGACCTTCACCCTCAGATGGGCTGAAGCCCATCCAGATCCAAGGGGCGAGGATCCAGGGGGAAGCAAGGGGAGAGGGAGAATGGAGGGAGCGGCCAAGCCCAAAAATGTCTTTTCACAGGCAAACACTAACATCCTGAGCAGAGCCAAAACGTGATAAACAGACCATCTATCACAACCGAGTCCCGCTGCCGGGCCCCGGCAGCTGCGGCGCTCCCAGCAGCCTGACGAGAAGCAGATGGCGCATCTCCAGCGTGAGCCCCTGCATCCGGCCCTCCCGACCCGGTGCACCCAGCTGGGAACCGGGGCAGAAACCATCCTGTGCAATGTGCCGGGCTCCCCCACCAGCCATCCCTGGTTCTTGGTAGGAAAGAGTGGTGAAAAGAGTCCCGTGGTGCCCCATGCTTGCGGCATCCGTCAGTCAGGAACGAAGTTTGGGAGCAGCCTTGGCCGACGCAAAGGTTATCTCCATACCAGCCATGGCCAGGAGAGCCCTGAGCTCCGGCCAAGTGTGGGAACAGCCACAGAGACCCAGAGCAAGGGGAGGTCCCGCAGGGACCCTCATGCCACCCTATGCCTTTGCGGAGCCTCTGTCCCGCTGATGGGCCCTCTGGGCAGCACCCCGGCCCTGTGCACACCCCCCCCGAAGGGGCCACCATGCTTTCAGCAGGGAGCGATATGTGGCACTGCAGTGTGCCCAAGGAGACAGCCCCGCTTTACACAGCTGGGCAACAGGGAACAGGGGTAGGTTTTCCCGCAATGTGCGGCTGCCTGTCCCCAAGGAAAGGACACGTGGTGGTGCCTGTGCTGGCAGTGTCCTGGCATGCTGGCTCTGCCCATCTCTTGCTGCTGGTCATGTTTCTGGGGCTGTACAGTCAACATGTGCCTTTGGTAACTTCGATATCCCCAGGGACTCCCACCGCTGAGCCTGTAAGACACAGAGGATGGCAGTCAGCGTGGTGGTGCAGAGCCAAGTGTGGACTGGTGTGGAGCTGCAAGCCCTCTGCTATGGGGCCCCCTTGGGTGCCCAGCACCCCACGGGATTGAGGACAGCAATGCCAACAGCTCTGTGCACACAAGAAGCCCTACAATAGCCACTCAAAGGCCTCCCTTTGATTGTGGTGGCTGGCAGGTCCCCAGATGCACGGGGAGCCCTGCCATGGGGCCTGGAGATGGCCCCTGTCCTCTCCCTGCCACTGTCCCACCTTGGTGGGAAAAGACAGGATGGAGCCTTCTCTGCCTTCATGGTGTGGGGCTGGGAGACCTCAGCTGCCATCCCTGGGGAGGTGGTGGCGGGGAAAGAAACATCGAGAAAGGCTGGAGGAATGCACCGGGCTGCGCATCTCGCCAGGTTGGAGGCAAAACATCTGCTGGGGCTCGCCTGCCCCTGCCCAAGGGGAAGTCTCGGGGGGGAGGGAGGCACCCCCCATCCTCCCTCCAATGTCCCCATCACATGTCCCCAAGATGGGGCAAAAAAGCCAGTGCTTCAGGGCCTGCCCTTTCCCCTTGTCTCCATTCAGTTTTGTCCTGGTTTCCCGAGGAAAGGAGGCTGCCACCAGTGTGCCATGCAGCCATCACCCTCTGCTCCCCAGCACTCACCTTGCTGCTGGGGGACCTCTGTGTTGGGGGACACCAGTGTCCCCCGAGCAGTGCTTGCCGGGAGGAGAGCTGTGGCCCCAGGTTGCTCACCCCCTTGCTCGCGTGGGTACGAACATGTCACATGGCTTCAGAAGAAGAAACCAGAATAACAAATGGCTGGACTCATGGTCCTGCCGACACTGGGGGGGCCACCAGCCACCACCACATCCCCGACCAAGGCTCTCCAGAGGGTGCCCGGAGCATGGTGTGCGCACTCAGGGCAGTCCCCCGGCTCCTTCCTTAGTCACACCAGCATTGCCTGGCATTGCCCGGCATTGCCCTTGCTCCTACCTGCTGCTCACCTCCTCTGCCGAGTCGCTTCCCCCGCTCGCCTGCCCTGCCGCTGCTGGAGGGTGCTGGGAGGATGGGAGCAGGCGGGACAGCACTCGGTGGCTGCGAGCTGCCTCCCCGGCGGTACTGGGCTGAGTCAGAGCTCAGCCCTCCCCGCAGTTACAACACAGCGCCCTTTCCCCTCTCCAGGCAGGCTGCCGCTGCAGGAAATGTCCTTTTTTAATAGCAGTTGGGATTTGTTTCCTCCTTGAAATTCCCCGGCTCCACGAGGCCAGCCGCAAGGCCAGACCTGGGTTTTTGAGGAAAGCCTGAACCACCCAACCAGGAGGGCTCTGCCGCGAGTGGCTCCAGGCTGCCCTGCTCTCTGGAGGAGGTTGGAAGGCATTGGGTGATGCTCAGACCCATGCGGGCAGCCTTTCCCCTCCTCCTGGCCCTCAAAAGCCTGATCTCCACCAGCCATCGGGGCTCCGTCCCTGCTCCAGCCGAGTTTTGATCCAGCTCTGGTCATCAGCTGGCCAAGCAGCCCTGAATGACACCTCCCGCTGGCTGAGGAACTCACTGCTGGGTGACACCAGGCAAGGTAAATCCTGCCCAAGGACCCCCCCAGATAACCCCGTCCAGGTGATGGAGGGAAATGTGCTCTTGCTGGAAGGACACACTCCACTCTGTAGAAATTTAAGGGACTGACCCCAGGGCAACTTCTGCTGCCTGTTGGGTGTCCCTCACAGGCAGCGATCACACAGGGATGCTGCTCGCTGTCGCTTTGCAGCACAAGCCGGTTGCAGGACAGCTCCAACACTCCATCCCACCGGGGCCTTCCAGCTCTCCCAGCATCTCCATCCTGTCCCCCAGGATCTCCACCCCGTCCCCCATGGACCATGGTGGCCTCTGTGGAGGAGAGGTGCCTCCTCTCTCTCTTCCTCCCTCCCTCCCTTGCCAGCGCTGGTATTAAATCAAAGGTTTATGAGAAAATGGAGGGGCCAAGGGAGATCCTAATCTGGTCACAGGCTGATTAACCCCGAGTTCAGGCTGAGGTCCTGATGCTCAGCTATAAATAGCTCTGCCTTCCCTTTCCCATCCTCCCGCCGGGGCTGCGGCGTGCCTGCCCTTTTATGGTCAAAAAGGCAGATTTGGAGACCGAGCGGCCCCCATCTCCCATGCTGGGGGCGAGCCAAGGGGGCCCAAGGGGATGCTGCTCTTTCTCGCCGGGTTTTGCTGGGATAAATTATAATGCCAAGAACAAAGGAGCAGGTTTGGGGGCTTGAGAGCAGAGGATGGATGCAGAGGGGAGAGCGCATCTGGTTTGTGCTCCTTCCTCCTGGGCAGGCGGCCCCTCTCCTGGTGCCAGAGCGAGGGAGAAATCGCCTAATTTGGTGTCTCTGTGGAGAGCCAGGCTCCTCTGCATCCCGCTTGCAGCGCGGGGTGGTGGCACGGTGGGGATGGTGGGAGGGACCCTCGGGACAGACGAGGCCTCTGCCACCTCCGGGCTGCAAACGCAAGCTGGCATCTCCCTGTTTGTCACCCTGAGGCAGCAGACCTACCCCACCGTCTCTGCCTGGCCACCGCTGTGCCCAGTCCTGTGCCACCATGCAGAACCCACGGGTTCCTGCAAAGCCGCCGGTGCCAGCCGCTGCGGCGAGGGGCTGCAACCCTCCAGCAACACTAGAGGCTGGGTCGGGGGTGAGAAAGAGGGGCAGGAGCATCAGGAAGGCCATGCATGGCTGGAAGAAGCACGGCTAAGGAAAAGCCAAGGCACACAGCAGCCCGATCATCACCTTTCCCACGGCCTCAGCTCTTCCCCGCTGCCCCCATCTCACTGACCACCATCTCCCCATCCTTAGCTGGTTTCCTCCTCCCAGAGCGGCATCCCCCTCCACGGGGCAGCACAGCCCTGGGCCCCCTCCCCAGCCCACCGCTGGAAGGTGTTTTGGGGGTGCGGGGAGCACGCCGGCGAGGGCTGATGCCTGGTGTCCCTGGTGCCGGCCCCGGGGCACATGGAGCGTGGGAGCGAGTGCCGGCACCAGGGCTCCCGCTCTGTTTACACGTCACATTCCCCGTCTGGAGGAAGTGGTGCAGGGGTGAAGTCCCAGCGGGGACAGGCCATCACGTCACCGGCCTCCAGCCCTCGCTGGGAAGGGCTGGTGGGAACCCAGAGCGCCGCGGGGAGAGCTCCCCACGGACACTGTTCCCAAGCGGTGCGGGGCGGCTGCTCCAGTGTTGTCCTTGCTCCCTGGGCTCTACTCCTCACCCTGCTCTTGCATGGCTCCCAGCCGGAGCTGGCCGGAGGAGCTGGCGCAGGGGATGCTCCTCAGCATGGCGGGCGTGCAGGAGCTCACACGAGGCCAGCAAAGAGCTTGGAGCCGGAACGGGCAGAGAGCAGCGAGGCTCCCTCTCCTCTCACAGAGGCACAGCCATGGTGTGGCTGGAGCTCATTAAGCTGCCAGTGCTCTTGGCTGCTTATCCAAGCTTTATCATCTTATCTCTGCTCCAGCAAGGGAGAGGGGGAGTGGGGATGTGTGTGCAACATCGCCTGGACATGAGAGGAGCCCAGTTAGTAAATCACTTCCCCCGCAGGCCCCAGCTTTCCCAGCCCTGCCTGCTGCCCACCCAGCCGAGCAATAAAAGACACTAAAAGAAAATGCCCTAAATGGGTCGAGCTCCCAGCAAGCAAGAGATGAGATGTGGAAAAAGATCGAGCACAAAAGTTACATCAGGGCTGACAGTCAGGTGCCATTTCCCCGTGGAGGTGGGCTCCCCCATGCCGGCAGACCCTCGGGCAGCTGGCCAGGGAGCACCCAGCCGGTGGGGTGAGCGGTGCCGCTCCTCTGCTCAGGAGGAGCAGATAATAAAAATGAAGGCAGATAATAAAAATGAAATTTAAAAAGTAAGGTTGAAAAGGAAGGGGAAAACAAGGAAGGGCAAATCTGCAGTGAGGGTTCCCAGGTAAGAAGGCCAGGCTGGAAGAGAGAGACGTTGCCCTATGGACCAGCGACCAGCAAGTCGGTCCAACAGTGAGCACCACGGTGACCTATTGGCCACCATGGAGCATCTGCCTCATGTGTGGCACAGCGGGTCCCACAGCCCCATCCCCAGGCCCTGTCCACTGCCGTTCCTTGTCCAAGGGAACCTGCTCATCCACCTCCCAGCAGAGCTCAGCCCAGGGAGAGGCAGCGCCGTCCTTCACCTCGTGGCCCTTTGTTGCCCACCATGACAGGGATGTCCCTGCAGAGCAGGGGAGATGCACTCAGTCCCAGCAGTCTCACGGCAAAGACCTGGCTGCCTGCACGCCGCCAGCCGGCACCCACAGACCCTCCTGCCCTGGGGTGGGAAGCCCCCAGCATTACCAGTACGTCCCATCTCCCTGCACGCACTGAGCAAGGAGCTTAATAGAGCTGTTGCACCCCCAACCCAACACAGCCTCAGCTGGGGCTGAGCTCCCCAGGATTGCCGGGGGGGCAGATTGCCGGGGCAGACAGCACTGCCTGCTGCCTGGAGCAGGATGGTGCTCTGCGGGGCTGGCCATGCCCCGGGCAGCCCCACCAGCACGCTGCCCATCCCCTGCAGCTCTGGCACTGCACAGCACCGTGCTTCGCTGCTTCAGCAACAGCGAGACAGGGAAGACGTTGGTGCTCAGCACCTCCTATTTCGATGTCTCACATCAAACAGAGCCTGGGCAGGCTGCCTGCCTCTCGCTCAGCCTGACCACACGTGTGTCTCTTCGCCTGCCTAGCTGACAGCCGCACACAACACGCAACTAATGCGGGCACAGGGCTGGCCCCGGGAGCTTGCCAGCCCCCCAGAAGCCCTCTTCCCATCCCCATGGGCAGCGTGACCATCCCCAGCTTGTCCACCAGCACAAAGCAGTTTCGTCCCTCACCTCCACCCAGCAGCGGAAAGGTGCTCGCTCACAGCAGCCGCAGCCCAGGCACTGGATGGAGCCCGGGTCTGCTGCACCGGCACTGCAATGGGTTCTCACCATGCTGCTCTGCAGAGCCCAGCTCTGCTCTCATGGCGCTGCTTCTCCCTGCGCCAGGACAGACCTGGCACGGCCTCGCATGGCCACATCAGCTCCATGCTCAGCTCTGCCAGCTGCACGGGCTGAACGTGCAGCAGGGATTTGGCTGCCGCTGCTGGGAAAGGTCCCTATTCGTCCCTGGGATGGCCCAGGGCACCCACCGGCCCCTTTCCCTGCCCAGGCTGGCATCGCTGGGGTGTGGGAGAGAAAAGCCCGGTCCTCCCCAGGTAACCGTGTCCCTGGCTCCACATGGGGTCTGACTCCAGCCTCTGCCCTTTGTCTCCGTGACCATGCCAGGTGAGCCTGGCCCCACACCTGCTGTCCCTGCCCTCCGCCAAAGGGACAGGGTGCCCCAAGGGGCTGGGGGAGCACCAGCACCTCCCAGCCAGTGACCCCCTTGGTGTCTGGTGGGGGAGGAGGAGGAGGCCCTATTCCCCTACGCCCTCCCTGAGCCCGGCTGGTGGGTGTTGGTGGTAGGCAGACACTGCCCCGGCTCCCCTCGACATCCCCAAAGTGCGGCAGGCAGCACATCCCCACTGCCCGGGGAGGGGGGCTAGAGCCAGGCATGGAGGCAGGGCTGAGATGAGCCCTGTGAATGTACATGGTCCTGGGCAGGCAAAGGGTTTTGGGGTTCAGGAGCGGTACGTGCTTCCCCAGCACCCCCTGGCCTGCAGCCATGGGATGTGTGTTGGGCTTCATCCCCCCTGGCTGGAGCCTCCCCCTGTGCAGGATCTGCTCTGCTCGCCTCCTCTGTGTGCTCCCAGCCAAGGTCAAAGGATGGTGAAATGGCTCCAGAGCTCAGATTTCCAGCCTCTTGCCTCATTGTTCGCTGCTCGAAGCTGGCTTGTTCATGAAGACAAGCTTTCACTGCTTCTGCCCCACGCAGGTTAAGGCGCTGGGGCCGTCCCAGAGAGAGCTCTCAGCCCTCTGCACTGCCTGTGCTCCTGCCTGCGCTCCTGCCTGCACTTCTGCCTGCAGGATGCCTGTGCCACACCACTGCCCATCACCTTCACCAAGGCACAGCAGTGACCGGCTGAGTGCAGTGCCTGCACGCCTGCCTGCGGCTGGCAGGAGCCCTCACTTGCCAGGAGGCAAAGCGTGCCACAGGCTGATGGTATGGTTCATCGTGGCCCTGTTCACCGGGAGCCACAGCAGGCTGCACCACCGGGCCCCAGGCACTGGCTGTCCCCGGCTTAGCCCCGGGAGAAGAGGAGCAGAGGGATGTTGGGGATGAGCAAAGGCAGGTTTTGCTTGGAGTGTGGAGGAACAAGCATTGGAAAAGCCTGATCAGGAGCAAACCTGGTTCTCAGATAGAAAAGGAGACCAAGAAAAGAAAAAAAAAGCCCTTAATCATCTCCAGACTGCCTCTTGACAAGCATGGAGGGAAATGCCACTCTATCCAAGAGCCACCCAGAGCTGCAGCCTGTCTAGACACAGCCTTCCCCGAATTCCTGCTGATAACTGGTTGGGAAATCTTTGGCGGAGGCGTCTGCCTGTGTTTGTTGGAAATTAACTCCTGTCCCGTTGGCCGGCAGTGGAGAGTCAATGGCCTTGCCCTTCAGCAGGCCACCCTGGCCAGTGCACAGAGGCTGGGGAGCTGGGACAGGCACAGGCAGGATAGCCCCGTGCCGGGGACACGACTGCTGGGACAGGGATGCAGGCCATGTTGCGTTGGTGGCTACCCATCCCCATGTGCAGCATCCCAGTGCCAAGATGCTGCAACTTCCCCGGGAGCAGCCAGTGACAGCAGGAAGCCCTTGAGGCACAGCGGGATGGGGACAGACTGGGACCATGGTGGCCAAGGCTGCCCTGAGAGGCTATTAGTGCCCTGCTTACTGTCACTGTCCCTTTGCAGAAGGACACGCAGCCCATACAGGAGCTTGCACCCCCAGGGATGGCATTGTACCCTGGCTGGACCCACTGTCCTCATGCAGGACCCGAGTGACAGCTGGAGGTTGTCCCTGCAGCGGTGGGAGCCGTTCTACAGAGGAAGGAGGCAGGGGGACATGGCAGCTTGCTGCCACATGCCAACCGGTCACGGTGTCCCCAGGTGACCTGCTGGGAGGGGACAGCCACTGCTGGCGCCCTGGGAGCAGAGGGATGGTGCGGAGCCAGCCATAACCCTGGCAAAGGCAGCACCGCAACCTGCGAGCGATGGGCAGGAAGGAGGCATGACCTGGAGAGCCTCAGGGAGCCTTTGCAATGCCTAAGCTCAAGGCTGTCTAGGAACAAGCTGTGTCCATCCCCTCACACCACATGGGGCCGGCAGCCCTGCCATCACCTGCTGCACACCCCGCGCCCTCCCCACGAGCCCCGTGGCCGGCCCAGGGCTCAGCCGCTGGCTCCCACAGGGTGACCATGCTCCGCAGCCACTGCTGCAACTCCAGGGGAATGAGGATGCAGCAACCGTTCATCCAGTGAGTGACGGAGCCGGGAAAGGCCAGCGGCTGGGAGCATGACAGCGGTGCCAGCTAGGGGCTGCGGCCAGCGGGACAGGGTGAGGCAGCGGCATAGGCTGGGCTGGCGTTGGGGTCCCAAGAGCTGCGGGCCACGGAATATTCTCAGTTGGTGCGAGTGCACCGAGTAGGGGGCTTCAGCACCCTGCAAGCATCTGGCGGTGAGTCTCGGCCTGTTTTTCCCCCAAAGTGGCAGCAGCATGGCCGCCCAGAGGAGCTGAGCGAGCGGCCCATGGCCCCTGCTGCGTGGGGAGCCTGCCCGGGCTCGCCTCCGGCTTCCCGTTTTTTCCATCCTAGATGTACACAGAGCAGAAAGCAATTCCTCCCCCAGTCCCGGGAGGGCCCTTGCCCACCTCCAAAAAGCTGGGTGAGCCCCACCAAGCCCTTCTCCCAGGGCCAGCATGGAGCTGCGGGGACATATTTTGGGAAACCTCTTTGCTCAGGACCGCCTGGCCCCGAGGTGGCTCTGGCCACTCGTCTCCAGCTCCGTGCCCAGGGGGTTTCGCCACCGGCACCCCATGGCCGTGCTCCACTCACCTCCCTCCTCAGGCACAAGCATCCATGCACCTGGGGTGGGGGTACCTCTGCCCACCTCCCCGCAGCCAGCTGGGCTGAGCACCCCATGGCTGGCAGAGGGGGATGCTGGAGAAGCCATGCTTTCCCCCGCCTCCTGCCTGCCTGTCCCTGCCCACGCCGGGGCAGGCGCTGGGCAGAGCAGAAGCACCCATGCTGCCATGGAGTCCCAGCCCCAACCTCCCCCCGTCCCCGCCGTCCCACGCGGCCGGCCACCCCGCGCACCAGTGCGCCCACCCGTGCGCCCACCCACTCCCTCCATCCACGGTCACCTACCTGCCACCCCACACCTGCGGCGGGGCACCGCGGGGACGTGGGCACACGCCGGCCACCTCCTCCCGGCACATTATAACCCGCCACTGGGACCCCGGTGCCGCCAGCCGGGGATTTTTAAGCGGCTGGCATTGGAGCCCTCGGCAAAAAACTCCTTCCAGGCTGCTCAGAAGCTGGAAAACCTTTTTCTTTTTACCTTATATGAGCTGCAGGAGGAGGCCAGGCTGCCGACGGGCACCGCTGTCAGGGGCGCCGAGGGGATCCATTGGCTGGGGTGCCGTCACGTGGCCCCGCCGCCGCGACCCGCCGCCGCGCAGCCGAGTGTTGCTTTTACCCCCTAAGGAAGGGCTGCTTGACAATTTTCATATTTCTTCTAAATTTGGAGATTTCAGACAATGCTGGGAGGCTTGGCTTGGGATGCCAGAGGCCCATGTGGAAGTCATTAAGTCGGAGAGGGGGAGCGAGGGAAGAAGGGCTGGGGGGAGCAGGGGGGAGGAGAGCGGCCAGGGCTGTGCCGGCTGCCAGCGACGCGCCTGGGAACCCAGGCCATCCCACCCGGAGAAAGTTGTTTGCAATAACTGACTTCCTCCCGGCCCCGAGACCGTGCACGGGGGGGACGCGCATCCCACCGCCGGTGGGGTGGGGGTCCGGCGAAGCAGGCTGGCCGTGGGGCTGGGGAGCCGGGGCGGCGCTGGCGTCTGTCCCACCAGCCGGGGGAAGGAAGCGGAGATGCTCCCTGGCCCGGTTGGAGGTGGCTCGTGATTCCCATTACTTTGAAAAGCTCCATCTGGCCTGGGAAAAAAGGCATTTCGGCGGCCACGGGGCTCTCGCCGGGCTGCCTGTGTGCGCAGGGTGAGATCCCTGCGTGCCAGTGGGGCTGGGACCCCCATGGGACGGTGGTGGCAGGGCCAGGGCTGCAGGACTGGATGCATGTGGCACCTTCCCCCAGGTTTTAGTGGCACGGGGAGCTGGTGTGAGAGCTCCATCACCACGGGGCTGCGTCAGCCCCAGTCCCTCCTGGACTGTGAGTCTATGTACGGCCTCGAGCCGACACTGGGGCCCTGTTAACGAGCGGCCAGTTGGCAGCTCGGGAGGGAAACACCTGGCACCGAAGCGCCTTCGTTCTCCTGCACTGGCCTCCAGCCCCCAGCATGGCAGGGAAAGGGGTCACCTCTGCTCCGGACACTGCTGCCCTGCCCCGAGACTCTCCGGGCGATACAGCTGTTTGCAGGGCTGTGCTGGGATCCCCCAGGCAGCAAAGCCAGCAGCGGAGCACGGCTCCGGAGGAGGAGGAGGAAGCAGCCGCTGCGGGGTTCTCTGCAGGGAGCAATAACTGAGGGAGAGCCAGGGAGCAAGGGGGAGGCACCAACAGCTTCTCCTCTGGGTTTTCCAAGGTGGTGTCACTCCCTGGGGGAGCAAAGAGCTGGTCTCTGGGGTCTCATGCCCTGAGAGTTCCCCTGGCTTGTGGGAAGGAGCTCGATCCTGAGCCATGCACAGGCACAGCGGCAGCAGTGGCTGCTGAGTGCTCCTGGTGCCTGGGGACGTTCATGCACCGCCCTAGTCTCAGGGGGGACAAACATAGAGTAAGAATCTGGTGGGGCAGGACTTCCACCCGCAACACATCCCGGAGGGGTCAGGAAAGGAGAGATGCCCTACTGTCCCCGGACCCCCAAGCCTGGGAGCTGGGAACACCCCCAAATCCAGGACCAGGGCCACTCTGCCTTCATGCCAGGCTTTGTACAGGGATGGTGTGGAGTGGTTGGCATCCCTCCGGCTGCCCCGGACTTATGCACCACCTCAGCACTGAAGCCCGTGCTACAGGAGCCAAACATTCCTGCACCATCTCTGTGTCCCTCCCCACCCCCAGACATCCCTCCCACACTGAGGCCGTGGCTGGCCACCAGCCCTCTCCCCCCACTAGCCTTGCGCCCCTGAAAACTGGGTGGCCACCAGCCCAGCACAGCTCTGGATGGCTGCAGGCACCTCTGGAGGGTCACGGCTGGAAATGAAGCCCTGCTGCCTTCGGCTGGCAGGGAGATGGGTGCTCAGAGTCACCCAGCTCACCTGGGGAGGTGAGAGCAAGCAAGCTGGCAAAGCCGGCTCTAAACTGGCTGGCCTGGTTTTGTTCAGCTGCTGGAGAAGCACCCGCAGCTGGTAAGAGGGAGGGTGGGCAAGTCGCTTTGGGAGTTAAAGAGGTGAGGAGGAGAGGCAGTGGCTGGCCAGGGTGCTCCACAGCAGCCTGGCCAGCCAGCTGGCTCTGGGGACGGTGCCCCAAGGTGCGAGCGGGGGGACAGTGGGGAGCAAAACCAGTGCAGAGGAGCTGTACCGGCAACAGGGTTCAGCTGAGGGAGGGGGCGAGTCGTCCGGGAGGTTGCTGCCCTGTCAGCTGCGGTAAAGGAGAAGCAGGGAACCAAACTGTGTTCTTTGCATCACTACACACACACAGACACTCACGTGCACACACTCACATCTTCCTCCGCTCCAGGCACCCTGCAGCAATGAATGCCGTGGCCAGGCCTTCACAAAACAGGGAAATGTGGGAACCACCATGTGCTCAGCCCTGCTCCCTTCTCTGCAGTGGGCACCGCAGGGCTGGCAGGCCAGCACTGCCCGGCGGGGGTGAGGACAAGACACGGGAAAGCAAATGCCAGCACAGCCCCAGGGGATGCTCAGCATCTGCCAGGAGAGCAGGGACTGGAGTGGCAGTGCCTGAACCTGCCCGCAGCATGCCCAAACCAGGGAGGAGGGAGAGAGGCAGCTGGTGTCCTCCAAGGAGCCAGAGCCATCATCGAGGTACCTGGCCAGGAATATGAAGGACTTCCCTGGAGCTGCTGGCAGCAGACTGGAAAAAAACCACCAACCCTGCTTGTTTCAATCCCTGCACACACAGAAATCCAGTGGCCCCATGGCAGGACAAGCTTCGATTTTGCCACGGCCCAGGAGCAGCCAGCTCCCAGCGGGTCTGCCGGCAGTCACTGGGGTGCGGGGCCGAGCCCGGGCTGGGCTGGACGTGTGAAAGGAACTGTACAGAGCACAGCCCTGCCGCATGCCACCGCACAGCAGGGGCATCCCCCTCCCTCCGCTGCAGATAAGCCTTGGTGCGCGGCACAGAGCTAGGACAGCACGTGTGGCATGTCCCCAGGACACGCTGGGGCTCCTCCATGGGCACAGAGCCCTCCCATGCTGCATCCGACCCCCATACCCCTTGCTGTGTCGGGTACCCCGTGCCCAAGGGTACCGAGCTCATCCCCATCCCGTGCCCGGGGAGCCCAGCAGCCTCACTGGGAGCCAGCACAGAGCCGGCAACTCCTGGTCCCCGCCGCCCTCTGTCCCCTCTCCCCTCCGCATGGCCACACAGCCCCTGCTCTCGGTGGGCTGGCTTTGAGTGAAGCACAACTAACTGCTGCCATTAAACAAACCCTATAATTAGAAACCAGGTTTCCTAAATGAAGTGAAAAATGTAACGTTAGCCTCTGTTTGTTCTCTGGATGCTGCTCTCTTGTTCCATGACCCAGAGGGGTCATGCCCTGTGGTTTCTGAGAAGCCTTAATAAGGTAATGTTTAGGAGGTTACTATCTTTACAACTCTTGTCTTATTACAACTCCATAAGACAAACATTTGGGGCAAAGCAGGATTCCTTGGCGCGGGTTTGTTTTTGTTACTCCTTCTCTAAGATGCTGCCCAGCGATCCCTCCTCATGGCAGATTCAGTTTCAGTATCTCCACAAAAGTGATTTTTTTTTTTTTCCCCAACCCCCATCAACCTCCAGCCCCCTTGGCTGGGTGTGAGGGCCCGAGTGGTCCCGGACAGCCGGGACAGCCCCACTCCCGTCCCAGGCAGGTGGTGAGGGGACCGCTGGCTGCCATGCAGGGGGTGATGCCACAAGACAGCGATGGAGAGAGAGCCCCCGGGCAGGCTCTGCGGGGCTGCTCCCACCTTCCCGAGAGCCCAGGGAGCAATAAGAGAAACCTCTCTCCCATGAGCCCTGCTAACATCCAAACACATTGAATAGACAGCCTTTTCATCTGCTGCCTGACATCAGAGGGGGCTGCTGGGGGGCAGGCGGGCATTTCTGAGCCCGTATATTATTACACCCGAGAGCAGGCAGTCCTTGCCTCCCTCGCCCTCGTGCATGCACCGTTTCCGTTGCAGGGGCAGGACAGTGTGATTAATGGGCAAGCTGGGCTGGAGCAGCTCTGAAGGTGACCTTCAGGACTGGCCTGTGCTGCTTTGTAAATCCCTTTTCTCCACGGACTGCTGAAACAGCAGCATGTAGGAACAGGGGATGGGGACCAGGGCAGGAGACTTTCTGCCCTGACTTCAAACCACCGGTTCCACCCCCCCGGTGATGACTCGGTGGCTGCGTGCCCAGGGCTGCAGGGAGGAGAGGTTTGACTTGAGCATGACCTGCCAGGGCAGACGTCAGTGTCACCGCTGAGCTTTCCATTTACCTCTGCTTTCTGCCTTGCCCTGAGAAACTGGGAACTTGGATGCTTGCCCACAAGCAAAAGCCACCACAGCCCTAAAAATAAGAGGCTTTCTCCTCGCAGACCCAGAGGGCATCACTGCCCTGGAAGCACATCTCTGGGAGCTCTCTCCAGCCCCGTGGCCTTGCAGGGAGGGCAGCAGGGATGGCTCCAGGCTGCTCCTACACGGGGCTGGAGGGCCAGCCCTTCCCGTGGCCAGGAGCTGGGATGCAGAGGGTGTCCTGGCAGGACTGTGTCTCACCTTTGCAATCCGGCACGAAATGCAGCCACCCCTCCAAAATGCTCAGGGGTTGGTGTCTGACCACCACATTGGCTGCAGGGGGAAGCAAAACCGAGTTATTTGGAAACCCAACATTTCCCACCCGTGCTGTGTGCTGGTGGGCAGTGGGGCACAGACAGTACAGGCTGAGGCCAGGAGTCCAAAGGGCTGGGGAAGGCAGGAGGGTAAGCGTGGGGGACGTGGGGGGAGCAGGGCACAGGGCCAGGTGCCCATCAGGTTTGGTAGGCTGACGGGACCTGTGCCTGGGTAGTGCCTCGGCGGTTCCTGCAGCCTCCCTGCCTGGAGAAGACCACAGCTCTGCCCTGCTCCATCCTATGGGGAGCTGGGGCTGCCCCACGCAGAGCACCCAGAGGGGTCCCACGGGGATCAGGGTCTGTCCCTGCTGTGCCCTCACACCTGGCCCCCCCCGCTGCCGTAGGGTGAGCAGCAGGAGAAGGGAGCCGCCGGGGCAGCTGTCTGCGCTGCACCAGGCTCTGTGCCGGGCAGGGGCGGAAGGAAGCGGGTGTTTCCAGCACAGGGAGCGGGAGAGCAGCCTTTTTCCATCAGGTGCTCCGTCTCCAGGAGCAGAAAGCAAAAGAAAACAAAAAGCAGGAGAGGAGCGGGGCAGGAGGAACCTGTGCATCTGGATCGTGTAACCAGCAACGTGCTGTAAACGCTGGGCGGCTGATGGATGCGCCGGCAGGGCCGCAGCAGGATGTGCTGGACGTGCACCTTCCCTCCCGTCCCGCCGTCCTGGCGCTGCCGGCAGCTGCTCTCCGCCGCCTCTGGCCCCCCGTGAGCCTCCTGCCTAGGGCTGGGCAGGCTGGGGTGCTGCTGGCCCCACGGCCCCCAGCCCCAAAGGACAACCCTGCACAGCTCTGCCTCCCGATGCCAAAGCCCGGCTATTATCTCACACGTGTGATCCAAAGGGCGTGATTTACAGACAGCCCAGAGCATCACCCAGCTCCCCATCCAAGAAGGCAGAAGGGCCGCCGAGACAGCTGGATTAGGGTTATATAAATAATACTGTCCTTCGATGCAGAACCCAGGTGTGGCAAGACCCTGGGCTGCCGACAGCTCGTCCAGCCCCTCTCACAGCCACCACAGTCACCCCTGGCACCTCAGGGTGACTCTGCAGCTGCAGCACCCACATGGGGGGATGCCTCTTCCCTCCCACAGGAAAACCCTTCCTACCAGGGAGGGGATTCTGGAGACAGTGCCGGCAACACAGGGGCCTGGGAGGAGATGGGTCTGTGTCCCATGACAGCTGCCTGGGGGAGGGCACCCACCCCGTTCCGTGCCAGCAACAAATTCCTGGCCACCCTCACCAGCCGGGCTGTGGCTCTGTGTTTATGTAACGGCAGGAGCCGGCAGAATTAAGCACTTTTTGTTTTTCCCTTTTTTGAGAACGAGGAGTTTTAATTCCCACCAAACAATGTTCTTTTTCCAGCAAGCTTAAAATAAGCCTTTTTGGCGCAGGCGTCTGTGGAGCCACTCACGCGCTGAGCGGGCCTTTGTGCAAATATGGATGTGAGCACCGCGCTGCCGGCTCGGCCGGGTGCTACCTGCCGGGGAGCGGTGGGGGGACACGGGAGGTCCCCGGCCCCAGCCCTCCTCCCTGCCGTGGCTCTGGGCTGGCTCTGGCGAGGCCAGCTCACTGGAGCATGCTTACGTTTGATGAGTGGAAAATGTTGCTCACGTAGAGATGGGAGGTGCCGTGGCTGTGCCAGCAGCTCCCACCAGCCCTGGCCGCCGGGTCCGTGGGTGTGCGTGTGCTCGGGTGTGCATGTGCTCAGGTGTGCTGGGGCCTGATCCCAGCACGGAGGATCCGGGCTCGGGAGCAGCCTGGTGCCCAGAGAAGCGGCCATGCCCCGTAGCGTGGCACCAGCAGTGATGCTGCCCACTGCCCGCCACAGGTGGAGGCGACCACAGACCCCACGCCAGCGGCTCCCACCCTGGCAGGGCCATTCCGTCTTGTGAAAAAAGGCAAAAAGCTATTTTCTGCCGGGGGGTGAACTGTGGTCTGATTCCCCCCATTCCCCTACCTGCAGCCCCTGTCGTGTGCTCTGCCACAGGCTCCTTGGCCAGTGCATCCCTCCTGCCGAGCAAGGCATGGCACAGCACAGCTGCCCTGCATCCCTCTACCCCAGGAGCTCGGGCTTGGCTTGGGGCATGGCAGCAGGTTCTGTGACAGTGACCCTGGGAAATATGTGCCTGCATTTACTTGGGGCAGGTAGAGCTTATCTTCACAGCACCTCCTGCCCTGTTTGGGGGCCTGTTCCCACTCTCCAGGCTCTTTCCACCCAGGTTTCCTGTGGCAGTGGGGCAACGTGGTGGGGAGGTAGCAGGGATGAGCACATACAACAAAACCCCAAAGCACATTCTCCTCTCCCCCCCAGGTACCCCAAGCCAAGGTGAGCCACGCGGGGGATTCCAGCCCTTCCTGGCCACCTGCTCCCTTGCCTCCCCGCATGGGACTGACCCCAGTGAACCCCACTCCCACAGGGGCAACACCACGGCTGGCATGTGCACATGGATCCCACTGGCTGCCCTGTCCCAGCCGGGAGGCAGGGGCTGGCCATAACCCAGCTGCCCACGCACCCCGGCCCCTTCCCTTGCACGAGGCTGGTGGGGAAAAGCCGCCCATGCCCGCCCCCACCTCCCCCAGCTTATCAAATTTGGCCATGTCTGAAAAGCCCTGGTTTCCTTTTCACCAAAAAAGATCAAAACTGGGTAATTGGCTGCCGGCGCAGATGCCTCTGAGCCTCTCTCATGTGTAAACAGCATTGCCGAGTGCTGACACAACGCAGGCGGCTGCGGCACACGCAGGCGGCCGGCACCCTCCGGGCTCCCTGGGCCCAGGGCTGCTCACTGGCCCTTCTTGGGGGATCCTGGAATAGGGGGTGAAATTGCTGGGGTGCAGGCAGGGCCTGGCTCGGCACCCCAGAAAAGGCTGGCGGTGGAGGGCCGGGCGCTGCCGTACCACCCGGTGCAGTGAAGGCAAGGTGGCTGCAGGACCCCTGCTACGGCCAGGTGCCCTCTGCCAGGTCCCTGAGGTGACAAAAGGGACACGCTGTGCTCAATGCACAGCATCAGACCTCAGCCGAGGGGACGGCAACGCCCCTGAAATGCTGTTCTGGGGCTGTTCTTGGAGATGTTAACGTGGGCTGGGGCTCCCCTGTGGGGGGGAGTAGCCGGGCTGTGTTCCCTGCTGCATCCCGGGGATGGTGGGGCTGGGAGGAGGAGAGGGGTGGTGTGAATTGGGGGTGCGGTGTGTTTTACCCTATTTGCGGAGTTTTCTAGAGGCCCAGTTCATGGACTGGGAAAAGGAGGTGGAAATTTCCCACCGCCCTACAAATCACAAGGGCCTTCAAACCCCTGGGGATGTACAGCAAGTCGGGAGGCAGAGGGAAACTCAACACCTAGTGCTGCCACAAAAGGTGGTGATGCTGGGGAAGGATGAAAGGGGAGGCAGAAAACACCAAAGCGAGGTGGAGCAGCCCCCCAGCGCCGCCCGGGGGCAGCAGCCCTAACGCTGTAAAGGGCCCCTCCAAAGGAGCGGGGCAGACCCTGCCGTCCGTGACCGTGGGGAGCAGCAGCGGGCACCCCCCGCCTCCCGCGGCCGGCGGGGGCTGGCAGGGGAGGAGGGATGGAGGGAGGGATGGAGGGGAGGAGGGATGGAGGGAGGGATGGAGGGGAGGAGGGATGGAGGGAGGGAGGGAGGGGAGGAGGGATGGAGGGAGGGAAGTTGCGGGGGAGGGATGCAGAGGGCGAGGACGGAGGGCTGGCGGTGCGGTTGGGTGGAAGACAGCACCATCGTGTGGCACAGCGGCTGCCTGGCCGCAGGGACGGGGAGAGCCCAGGGCAGGGGGGCTGCAATGCCGGACTGCTGCTGCCCCCAGCCCACGCCCCGGGCCAGCCCCCTCCCGAAGGAGGCCCCTTTTCCCCCCTCCGTGGGACGGGGCGTCGCAGCCCGCACCTCCCGTGCCTCAGTTTCCCCCACCGCAGCAGCCTGCATCCCTATGCTTGGCCCCGGGAAGCCGGGGCAGCACCCCACCGCTAACACCCGCCACCCTGCAGCTCCGGGACCCAGTCCCAAGGCCAGCTGTGAGCAGAGCTGGGCTGTCCTCACTGCCAGGGGTGGGGGACGGGTTTGAGGACAGCAGGAGGGGAAGGGTTTGGGGACAGAGAGACCAGGGGTCCAAGAAGTGATGGCTGCCACGGCCTCACCGCTGGGCAGAAGGGTCTGGTGGCTTCTAGGGACAGCAGAGCTGGCGGTGGCATATGGATGACAGCAAGACAGCCCCAGGCTACCTGCACACCTTGCTGCCAGCGCAGGACACATCCCACCCCGGTCTTCCTGCAATGCCCTGCTCCTCCAGCCCGGCAGCCACGTCCCTCCTGGCCCCAGCAGGGCTGTGAGCATGCTGGTGGCACCACCAGAGCCCAAACCCCCTCCCCGGGGCAAGGTTTTGCCCAGCAAGCCCCTCCGGGCTGCCTGGTCCAGAGGGGACCCGTCACCGTCCACAGCCACAGCCGCAGGTGGAGCCAGCACCCGGGGAGAGGCGGCTGGTGGCCGAGTCCCAGACCACGCTGGCCCCTCGCCCTGCCGGCGCCGAGGCTCCCTGGCACCTCGGGGACCGGACACACCTCCGGCAGAACGGAGCCGGGGGCTGAGGCTTTCCCTTTTTAGCTCCCCAGCTCGCTGGTGCCAGCCACACTGCAGGACGGCAGCCGGCAGCCCCTCCGCGGCGATGGAGCGGGCTCCAAACCTGGTAGGTGACTGCATGGCAGCTAACGGCTTGCTCTTCGTTTTCCTTCTTTAATATAATTATTTGCACGCTTGTTTACGGGTGGCTACCTAGGTTTGTTTGCTTTGGAGATGCATGCTGTGGCCTGCCAGGCCCATCGCTCCCACGCCTGGCACGGTGAGGATGCAACAGCCTTGGAGAGCAAAGCCATGACAGTCCAACTGGACAGTCTGGCATCAGAGGGGGAAAACAGCCCCGCTGAGCGGTCCCTGCCCCCGGGCACCGCACACCCATGGGAAGGGCTGCAGGACGGCGGGCAGGGTGCGGGGCTGCCTGCGGCTGGCTACAGGGACACGAATAGCAGGGAGCAGCACTACAGAAAGCAACTTTGTTTGCCGCTGGGCAGCGTGCCGGCTGTCAGCACACCGGAGCTTGGCCCTGCGAGGCCAGGGGGAGAAGGAAAGGAAAAAGCATCTTTCTTTTCTCTCTCACCGTCCTCGGAGTACAGAGGGAGGGAGAGGAGAGTTTGGATAAAGATGCCATTCTTGACTGTCTCATCTCTAAAGCTCCTTTTAAACCAGAGGCTGCCCAGGTACAGCCTGAGCCGAGGGTGTACCCATCCCTCCCAGCACACAGCTGCCTGGGGGTGGACAGGGAAGAGACCGGGCACGGCTCGGGCAGGGGCACTTTGGGCAATGCAGATTGCCAGCTGCAACCAGGGCAAGGGACTTTGCAGCCACACGCATCCGCTGGGGCCTGGGCTAGGGGCTCACCACAACCGTGTGCCCACCAGCCCTGCACACTGCCCTCGCGTGCTTCCACGGGTCTCGCCCACAGGCCAGCGTTGCCCTTTGGGGGTTGCGCATGCCACCCCAAAGTCAATGTGGTCCTGCCATCAGCCAGTGACCCATGGGAGGTAGGGGAGCTCCCCTTCTGTGCCAGCCCTACAGCCCAGGCAGCCATGCACCATCCTCCTTCCTCCTCAGCTTCTCCTCTGCATCTTCACCTTTGCCATGGTCCCGGTCCCCGAAGCGAAGGACCAAAGCAAGGCAGCAAAGGGCAGGAGAAGGGGTCTGACGCGGCCCCCCACGGCTGCCCCTGCCCTCGCTTGGGCTCTGGACGACCCCTATACCACCATGGCAGACTACGAGCGCAGCATCCAGGACATGGTGCGCCAGCTGAGGAACAGCTCTGAGCCGGGCGACACCAAGTGCCAGGTCAACTTGAGGCTCTGGAGGTCCAACCGGAGGAGCCTGTCCCCCTGGGCCTACAGGTGAGCTTAGGGCAGGGACCTCGGGGACACGCATGGTGGCTCTGTGCCAGCAAGCGCCGCGGTGGGCACGGCTCCAGCATCATGGGGCTGCGGTTGCTGCCGGGGGGGGCGCGATGTGACGCGGCATCCCGTTTCACCCTGCGGAGGCATTGCCCTGCCTGTCCCCAGCCGCCCAGCGCCCCCCATCTCACCGTCTCTCCAGCATCATCTTGCTTTCCCTCTCCTCCAGCATAAACCATGATGCAACACGGATCCCGGCAGACATCCCTGAGGCCCGATGCCTCTGCACTGGCTGTATCAACCCCTTCACGATGCAGGAGGACCGCACCATGGCCAGCATTCCCATCTACAGCCGCCTGCCCGTCCGCCGGCTGCTCTGCCAGGTGCTGGACGAGGTGGGGCACAAGCCTTCTGGGAAAAAGTGTCACAAGAAGTACCAGATGGTCATGGAGACCATTGCTGTGGGCTGCACCTGCATCTTCTGAGGCTGCAAAACTAACTGCTGCAGCTACCTGTGGGCATCTAACCAGCTTGCTCTTGCTTCCTGAGCTTGTCCAGCCCTCTTGGAGAGGGTCACCAGCTGAGCATCAGGGTGAGAAGAGCCCCCGTGCAAGGCGATTCCAGCTCCAAGAGTTCCCCAAAATTCCCCTGCAGACTCCATCAGCCTCAGCCCAAGCAGCCACTTTGGGGACACCCAGTGCAGGGGCAGCCCCTGCAAGTCACCCAGCTACGCAGTCCCACGGCCGGCCTTGCAGCAAGACACTGTCCTGAGCCTCCTCACCCCCAGGTTGGAGCTCAGCAGGGCAGGCTGGGGGAGAGAAGGAGGCAGCTGCCCGCCAGTCCCTCCGGCTGGGCAGGATCAGGCCTTCCCCCTCCCCAAAGTCCCCGTTTGCCTTTGTTCGCTCCATTGGTGCAGCAGCTCTGGGAGCGCCCAACCCTCCCCAGCCCACCTACAAGTTCCTCTGTGCTGGGCCGGGGAGCCCAGGGAGCGGGGCAAGCGGACGGTGGTTTGGCAGCTTCTGAGGTCTTCAATAAAGTGCATTGCTGACCCCTGTCTGAGCCGCCCCCTGCCTCGGCCCATCGCGCTGCCCCTCCGGCCCTGCCTGCCCGGGGGTGGGTGCTGCGAGCCTTCTCCCAGTGAGGTTCTTCCACCCCCCAAAACACAGCCGAGCCCCAGGCTCAGGGAAGCCTGGACACCCCTGGCAACAGGGAGCACCCTGCAGCAAGCACCTCTCCCTGCAAGCTAGGACCTGTGACAGCCCACCCTGCACACCCATTCCTGGGGTGCTGGGCCAGCGAGCGGGTCTAGGCCCCATGCACGCATGGCACGGGAGAGGCCATGGGACATACTGCCCCAGCCGGAGCCAGCCTTACCACCAAGTTTCCCGGGGACAAAGCCAGGAAGGCAGGAGAGGCTGCCGTGGGAGCCAGGAAGCTCACTGTGGGGGGACCCATCTGCTGCTGATGCCAGCCAGCCTCATCCTTGAAAGCCCCCTGAGGTCCCTCTCAAAACCAGATGCACAGTGACCCTTTTTCACCAGAAAAGGCACAGGTTCCTTTCCAGTACAGCCTGGGGAGGGGTAACAGGGAAACTGAGGCACGTGGCACAGACACACAGCAACACTGGGCAGGACTCTATTCCCGAAGGCAACACACGTTCAAGTCATGTGGGACACAGCCCGTCCCTTCTCCCCTAGCCCCAAACCCCCTGGTATCCTCAAGGCAATAAATACTCCCCAAGCTACTACACACAGAAGCTTCCAGCCCACCGCCTCCCCTGGGTGTCACAGCTCGGTCTTCACCTTGTGCATCAAGTCCTTCTGGTCGATTTTGTCCAGGTCCTGATGCCAGCGGTTGTAAGCCAGCAGGGCCACGTTTTTGGCCGCCACTGCTATCATCTCCATGGAGCTGGCCACCCACTCCACGCTGCTGAGGTAGAAGAGGTTTTCGTGGAGCACGATGGGTGGGAGGGACTTGGCAGCATCGTAGCGGGGATACGCCTGCCACTCCGTCACCTGCACTGAGTAGTAGGACCTGAAGAGGGTCTTTAGCTGCTGCTTGTCCAGTGGCTGCTGGGAGAGGACACGCCACACCGCGGCCTCCTGGGGCTGCTTGCGACGGAAAGCTGCTGAGATGTTGACAGGACAGATGTTGTCCATGGCATTGAAGAAGAGGTCAGGGGTGTCGGTGGTGAGGATGCTGGCGAAGGGGAAGAGCTTGGGGTCGGGGAAGCCGAAGTAGGAGGAGTTGAGGTAGCCATGCACCACAGAGGTGACAGAGGGCTGGAAGGCTCCAGGAAAGTCAGCGATGGGCGGCTCAAAGTTCTCAAAGGTGAAGTTGCTCCTGCTGGGGTGCAGGGGAGTCGTCACAACCACCATGTCATAAAAAGCTGAGCCATGGCCTTCACCACCCTCGTAGTGCACCTGGTACAGGGGTCTCCCCTCTGAAAAGAGATGGTGGAAAGTTAGGAGTAGTCCTGAGCCCCAAGTGGTATTTCCTTGGCCCCCTTTTTTCTAGCATGGCCTCCATCCCCTGGTTTTCCAGTACACACCAGTGCTGGACCATAGCATCTGATGGCTATGGATGAATTGCTGATGCTTTAGGGAAGCGGAAAGATTTTATCAAGCCCGTGGGAGAAAGTTTCCAGCCTAGTTGCTGGAAAGTTCCCCAGCCTAGTGGGGCAAGGAGGATTGGGGCAGCACAGCCCACCCCCCAAGCCCCAGCTACCCAGCCCTTCTGCTGTGCTGGACAGGGGAGCAAGCCTGCAACAAGGCTGATACCATAGAAGAGACCTGAGGGACCTCAGAAGGGAGAGAGCAGAACCTCAGGGCCGAGATCCGTACCACAGGCCCCCCACCACATCAGACAAGGGGAGGAGATGGACAGACTCCCAGACCCTCGCCCAAATGCTTTACCAGGACCAGGATGCTCTCCAGTCTCCCAACACTCGCTCTCTGCCCCAGCATCCCCACGCTGCCACCACCAACCTCCTGCCCTGGCTCCCCCAGACCCACGCCCAGGCCAGCAGCACCCAGAGCAGACCCCGTGCCCAGGCTCACCCGAGCTGTGCAGAGAGACGCCCGTCACCCTGGCCGGGATGACGTTGGCTTTGGTCAGCTTCAGCAGACCCGAACACACCAGCTTGTTGCCTCCTTCCACTGCCCAGGTGCTGCCCTGGGCCCCCGCCAGTGACATGGCTCCTGGGGAGAGGAAGAGGAGGGTGGCTCAACAGCCTGCCCACGGAGGGGACGCCAGGGAGAAGAGTCACACGGGGAGGAAAGGGAGTCCCCGGTTTAACCTGCAAAGGCGGGCACCAGCACCGACTGCCCGTAGCTGGAGCGCAGGACGGCCGCGATGACGTCGTCCACGAAGCGCTGCGTGACGCCCACCTCTAGCAAGGACTCGGCCACTGAGCGCTGTGTCATGTTGACGAAGGCATCTCCCCCCAGCGAGCGCAGCATCTCCTCCAGGCTGGAGAAGGCGTAGCCGTGCGCCTGGTACTTGTAGATCCTGGAGAGGACAGGAGAACAGGGCACCCGGTGATGCTCTGGTGCCAGGGAAGAGCCCCTGCGTCCCCCCAGCCCCGCAGGCTCTCCTACCTCATGAACTTCTCCATCACCTCCTCCACCCACATCTGCAGGCGCAGGAAGCTGATGCCATAGTGCCACCAGAGCCGGAAGAGGTTGAGCAGGTACCAGTCAGTCTCCTCCAGGACGAAGTGCTCCCCGCTGAATATGGCACTCTTCCCTGCCACCTCACGCCGGTGCTTGAGGCCTGCAGGGAGCAGAGGGGCCCCGGACCCGCCGGGCTGGCATGCCTCCCTGGGGCTGGCCGGCTGCTGGGAAAGGCCAGCACCAAACACCGCGGCAGTGGGGATGCGGGCAAAGACGCTCTTGGAGGAGCATCAGGGAGCGTGAGACCCCCAGGGCACTGGGACCCTAGGGAGATCCTACATGCTGAGTATCCCATGGAGTTGCCGCTGCCTACTGGGACAAACTGGTGGGAGTTTGTGACCCCCCCCCCCCCTCCCCCCGCCAATTCCACCAGGACCCCTCGCCCTGATGATCTGCTGCGCCACCCCGTCCCTTTCTCTTCCAGGGGACGACAGGGCTGGGGCACAGGGACAGCAAGAGGGTGACCGCACGCCTGGGGTGCCGATGTGGACTGGAAGCAGCCCTCCCCGCTGCCCCAAGCGCACGGCCCGGGGCGGGGGGGGGAGCACCCCAGCCCCCCCCGGCTCAGGGAGGGAGGCCTCCAAGCGCTGGGGTGCCCGCGCTCACCCAGGATCTTGACGAAGTCCAGCATGTGGAGGCTGAGGGCGTGGATGGAGGCTCCCCTGCTCTCGTACTGCTGCTTATTGACGGTGACGGTGGCCAGCCGCCCGCCCACGCCCGCCGGTTCGTACACGTCCAGCTGCACCTGCGGCCCGAAGTGCTGCTGCAGGAAATAGGCGACGGCCGAGCCGCCCAGCCCGGCGCCCACCACGGCTGCCGGCGGGAGAGGGGCGAGGGCGGCCGGGTCAGGCGAGGGACGCCGCTGCGCCCCCCCGCCCGGAGCCCCGGGTTCCCCGGCCGCGGTTGGGGGGGGGGGGGGAGAGGAGGAGGAATTGGGGAAGAGGCCAGCGCCTCTGGGAATTAGGGAAGAGGCGAGAGTGGGGCTGCCGCGGAGGGATGCCGGAGCTCCCCCCTCCCGCCGCCCCCGGAGGCAGGCAGGCGAGCAGAGAGGAGGCCGGGTGCTGCCGGTACCCGGCACGGGTGCCCCCTCCCCACCTCAGTACGCTCCCCGACCCCCCCAGCCCGGCTCCTACCGATGCTGCGCGGCGGGGCGCGGGCGGCGGCGGGCGCGGCCAGGAGGGCGGCGAGGGCCGGCAGGAGCAGCGCGGCGGGCGGCGGGGCCATGGCGGGGACGGCGGCGCGGAGAGCGGGTCCCGGCAGCGGCAGCGCCCGCCCCGCCCCGGCCCCGGCCCCGCCCGCCCCTTACCGCAGGCTCGGCCCCCCGCTGCCGCCCCGGCCCGGTCCGAGCGGGGAGCCCGCTGCTGGCGGGCGGAGGGAGGCCTGCCCCGGCGCTGGGAGCCCTGAGCCGGCGCGGCCGCCGGCGGCGAGGCGAGGAGGAGCGGGGCCAGCACGGGGAGGGGAGCGGGCTTTGTTCCCGCCGAGCCGGAGGGATGCGGGGAGCCTCGGACTGCTCCCCGGCTTTCGGGGGAGGGGTACAGGCGCAGCACCGGGCTCGCCCGAGACACAGCAGCAGCATAAAAGCAGGCCTTGTGACAGCTTATCTCGCAGCACTCGCCTTCCGAGAGCGACGCTGGGGGTCAGAGGAGACCCTCGACATCCAGAAGCGGGGGGTGCGGCACGCGAACGACCCCCGGGACGGCCACAGCGAGGATCCTCAGTGCCCTCCGTTCCTCACACGCCGGCTGCGCGCCCACCAGGACGCTCAGCGGCATCCCACTCGCAATCAACCCCATGGGGAACCAAGGGCCCAAAACCAGGAGCTCCCCTCCCCTGGCACCACCTCTCTCCGCCCGCAAGCGTGCTGGGGCTGCACCGTAGGGCAGTACTCGGGCCAAGCTGCTGCCGGAGCGCATTTCCACGTGCTCAGGCTGCACACGGGCAATGGCACGCAGTGCTCAGTACCTGGAGGAGGGGAACAGGCTGCATCCCGCGGGGGTTCATGCATCGAGCAAGCGCATTTCAAGCTTTTGCTTGCGCTTTTCTGCCCTGGGCAAAACAAGCTGCCCAACAGCCAGCAGCTTGTGCCATCCGAGAGCCTGGTTCCACTCAGATTACAAAGGATAGCAAAGACTAAGCAAAAACTGGAACAGGTAGGACATGTAATGACAGACCCAGAGCCTGTTGTAGCCCAGGGCTGGCTCTGTACCAAGGGACAAAATTTAGTTTGAGAATCCGTCATCTGAACTTTGTCTCAGGAGAAACACAACACAAGCACAGGCCCCCTCCTTTCCTCCAGCCAGCAACCACTTCAGAGCTCCTGCATGGGAGAGCATGCAAAACCCAGAAGGTCAGGCATGAACATTTGCGGGGAAGGGAGGGCCACAGACAAAAACTACCATAGCTCAGCTCACCCAAGCCCTTACAATGGGCAGTATCAACCCACCCAGGATGGGGAGATGACGTTCCCAAAGCTGCTTAAAACACAGCACACAAATATCTTTGCAGCATGCCTCAGGTTTTAACAAGCTCTTACTTAACCAGCCTGATTTCACCATGGCTGTGGGCGACAAAAAACTCTGGCTGTACATGCGGCAAGGCACCTAGGAGTCCGGGTCAGCACCACTCCTGATTGCCTCCCTCTCACGGCAGACCATGCCCTGTGTGCAGGTGTTCTGCAATTCTGTGCCATAAGCAAAATGCTCTTCCGCCTGTTCACAAGCTCCGATGCTTTTCTGCAGATGGCAGTGGCTGTGGTTTGAAAACTCCCAACTCTCCCTGTTGCTACAGAGAAAAACCAGCAGAGCCAGAAATTACTAACACAGCAGCAGGCAGCAGTATTTCCTGGTCTAGTCTGGTTAGCGAACACCGAGCAATGCCACCACAGCTGCTTTTAGGCAGAACGAGTCCACAATCACAAGAGGACTTCGCTGGCAGATCTTTAGCACAAGAATTTACAGCTCACCCCAGAAAGGCCATTTGTAAATTGTCTTTTGCAAAGGTTTTTTCTAGTGGGAAGTGCCATGGCACATTCAGAGGTTCAGGAGATCAAGGCAATCAAGGCCCACCGACATGGCACCAACTGTTACGGAACTAAGGCAAAACCAGGAATGGAGGCCTGGCTATTTTTGTAGAGGATGTGGGAAGGGAGAATGAGATCTGTTACAATCACACACCCTGTGAGAGAAAGCCTGGTTTTTTCTCCAACAAATCCCTGAAATCATAACCTGCCTGCAGATACCACAAGCGTTAATACACACTGTATATTAAGCCATCCTTAATTCAGCTGCCATGCAGTATGTCTGCTACCAACATACCACGTGCAAAAGGGCAAAAATGCAGCAAAGCCAAGCTGTGAGAGAACAGAATGGCTAAAATAAAACCAGGTATCAAGATTGCAACTGTTGGCAGAGTTCTGCAGAATGAACCACTACCAAAGGCTGGCAGACAGCATTTCTCTACACGATGGTCTGTGAGGAGACTTACTAGGAACAGACACAGAAGCAGGCATGGAAGTACCAGAGAATGACACACCCAGACAGTTTATCAGTGCAGAAATACCCAACAACTCACCTGCATGAGGAAAGATGACACGCACACATGTGTGTGCATTTCTGGGAGTCCACATAAAGCATTGTTAATAAAATGTTCAACATGTACTGCCATGGACTATAGCCCTTATTGTAGACAATTGGATCAGGAACAGTGAGAAACCTTTCAATCCACAGTCCCACCTGACTAGAATGGCAGTCGGAACAAGCAGCAGTTTGGTGCAGGGAAGAAAGGAAAAAGAAGCAACTGCAATTCTTTTTTATTAGCAAATGGACAGTATCTGGACATCTAAAGGAAATCAGCCCTTTCCAACATTAACTCAAATGTCATTGTCAATTACTTGCACCACTCCCACACTTCAGTCTTTGTCTTTCATACAGCTAGAACCTTTGGGTAAACAAAGAGCACAGAAACACACAAAAAAATACAATATATACAGGTTTCCCACCAACTAAATGGACTTAGATTTTTGGAGATTAGCAATGCTTTGTTCATTTGACTTTGCAAGTAATATCAAAACATCTCAAGTTTTAAAATAAAAAAATACTACAATATTCACAATATAAAACTTAAATACATTTTTTTAAAAATTAAAGGACTGCTAATAGCTATTGATTTATCACGGCTGTCTCTCTCAACAGAAGCTCTGCTGATGAAGCACTGAGAATTTAAGGTTCACAAAGTGACATTCACATTCTGCACTGCTCCTGGTCAGAGTTAAGACGCTGCCATGCTCATGAGACAGTGCCACTGGAGACTTGTCCAGGAGTTCAACTCAAATACCCCCTCAGCACTGAGGGGTACAGCAAGGTCACAGAACAAGGCAAACCCCCACGTTCAGTGGGGCTGCCCACTTCCCGAGAGGAGAAATGCAGGTCCACACATCAGCATCTCATGCACATCTTATCTAGTTGTCTGCATTCCCAGCTCGAGCCCTTCAGTTCATGGCTAGGCAAACAGAGTGGAAATGACCAAGAGGTACATGACACTTCCTCTCCACTGCTATTCCATCCCTGCTAATGTACTCCTGTGCTTTACTACATAGTCATTGAATAAAGTGACTGGAGAGAAAAAGCTCCTGGCCCTGTCTCCTCTCTGGTCTAACTCTGCAGAGTGCAATGGAACTGCATCAACGGGGACTCTGCCCCACCGTGCTGAGTGTGCAAGCTTTACACAAACAGGGCAGACAAGGGAGCAAGAACCTACAAAGGAGAAATTCAATCCACCCTTATGCAATCTCACCTACGATAAAAGAGATCATTAAGTGTGCTTGAAAGGCAAGAGCATCAAATTTTGCCTAGGAAATCTGGATTCTGTGATGGAATCCAGGTTTGGTTATTTCATTTTCACTTCACTATTCAAAGGAAGCAGAAACTAGGACAAACAACAGCTACAGTATTTATCTCTTTGGTAACTTCTGTAGAAGAGTCTCTAAGCAATGGGTACACCTTACAGTAATCATCTTAAAAGCCCAATAAGATCCTGTAGAAGTTTCATAGATTGAAAAAAACTGGGGCATGAACTGGGAAAATAGCTTGCCCCAAATTAAACAGGGCCTTTGGGAGGGTGAGAAAGACTGCACAGGAACTGGATCCTTCAGATTCCTGCTCTAGCGACACAACAGTGCCGCAGTGAAAGTGGCTCCCAGATATATAAGCTGAATCAATAACCTCTTAGTACAGACAGAAGGTCTGGAGTGCATTTTAGGCTATTTCTTTAAGGCAAAAATGGGTGAATACTAGTTGAGGAAACAGACAGGCTTGGCAAATAGTCCGAAGGTGGACCAAGTAGCTGTAGTATACTTTCACAGCCAAGTGGCTCCATGGGTCCGTTTAAACAGGATTTGGATCCTATTGCATGTGGTCATACACTACTTCTAAATCTGGCTCAGGTAAGCTGCAGCCTTTCTATGACAGAAAACTACCTGTCATGTAAAATGCCTTTGCTTTTGTTTAGTTCCTTATAAATACAGTTTTACATTCAAAGTTAGTTTCCAGAACCAGCTCTCCCCTCATATTGCAAAAAGACTCAGCTGATATAGCAGGGGCTGAAGAGGAAGCAGAGAACCCAACCGCTCCTTCCAGCTGAAGGCAAGGTTTCCTCAGAACAGGCTGCAGACAGTCTTGAGGCAAAACAGCAAGGCTTGCATTGCCACATTTCGTATTTTACCTGTTCTCTGTCTTGAGTAACAGCGTAACCTGCTGACCCAGTCAGCAAGTAGACCAGCAAAACAATGAAGTCCTGTATGTCTCTGTAATTTCCAACAACATGGTAAAACCAGAGCACTTGTCCAAAGTGATCTAATGATGCCATGAAGTGCTGTTTCAGGGCTGAAATCTCAAGTACCTGCCTGAAAACCTACCTACGGAGAGGCAGAAAACCGCACTTCAGAAAGTACCCACTACCGAGTCACCCACACACAGCTGTCACTAAAGCAGCTTGCATGGAGCATATTAGAAACATGCATCTTCCTTAAATTTCTGGAATGACAACCAACTAGCTGCACATAGTCTCCCCAGATGAAAGACTGTCGATAGCTGCTAATTGAAGACTGCGGTAATCTTGAAGTCCACCACAAAAGGATTATGCAACTGAAGCCTGCAAAGGAATGGGAGATGAATAAGCTTTCTTCCAAACCAGTGATGGCATCCACCATAAGTAAAGAGTTTTTGGAAGTGGATCTCAAATAACTGTCCAGCCATGGATCCAATTCCAGAAAGTAAAAAGGCAGGAATTAATGAATCAGTAAGAAACAACCCCAAAACAACCATTCCTGCCTCTGTTTTGTGTAGTGCAGACCATAGGCTGGTTTATATAACTCTTCAGTCATTATACCGCTTGCTGTTCTGTAAAGGGTTAAATTCTGATCTTACTCAGTGACTGCATCCTTTCAGCTGAGATAAATGGACTCCCAGGCAAAAGGGCCACTGGGAAATACATATGCCATGCTGTGACAACAACATGCCTCCAACTAAGAGGACGGCTTGAGGTCAGCTTTCACTTCCTCAGCCTTCTGCTTCTCTGGCTTTCTTGTCACTGCTGCTAAAATTGGTTCAAGGGCACTTGAGACTTTTAGTAGAAAAGATTTTTCTCCTTGCATCAAAACCCAAAAGATTTAATATCTACTATGACCATGCAAAAGTCGAATCTGAGTGTGAATTGGAAGTTAGTGTTATCCGAGTACCATTATTGGAGAGCTGAGAAAACAAAACAGTCCAGATTTCCTGCTTAAGGGCACATCTCCATTTTGCTAGCAGCTGCAACAAAGAGCATATAGTTTATCATGCTTGAAAGCTGCACAAATACCCATCAGGGAAGAGAAATTACTCTCCTTTAAAATATACTTTTTGGTTGGAGAAAAAGAGATTTGAGAACAGTTTTTTGGCTCTACCAAGAACTGCTACTCCCTGTTTTACCTTTCGGAACAAGGAGGCAAGCTAAAATTTTACCTGGAGAACAAATATTAACACATTAGTCTGACCTAACAACTGAATTTTCTTTAAAACTTCATCTGTATTTAACTGTAGTACGACACAAGATTTCACTAATTCAGGATTGTTTTCCTGAAGTGACAGAAGAAAAAGCTGCCCTAAATGTCATTTCAAGTGATCATCTTCATCCCCACCTGAGGGGTCTGGGGACAAAGAGAAGACATGAAAACCACCCTGATAATAATACTCAGCCCTTTGGGCTTTTCTTCTCCCGAGTGCTTTGTAAAGAAAAAGCCTCACCACATCCCTGTGAGGTAGGTCAGTAAGTATTATTATAGTCCCTTAATACAGATACGGAAACTGAGGCAGAGAAGTTACTTTCCTGAAGGCCACTGCAGGAGTCTGTCTTGGAGATGGAACCGGGAGACAAGATTCCTTAGCTCTCAGAGAATTTCCCTTTCTCTCCCATATCTCCCCTCTTCCCCATAAAAATGTTAATGGAGAAATGAGCAACAGAGAAAGGGGCTACAGTGCCACATTTGTGACAAATAGCAGGACTTCTAGTACTACTCCACACACTCCAAAAAGGATTATTAAATATACAGGTACCTTAGAATTAATGGCAAAATGACTGCACACATTATAAAGAAGCCAACATACAATACAAACCTAGCTTAATAAATAAGTAAAGACATGCAGCTGCAGTTGTGACCGAGTGCTGAGGGGTCCTCAGCTCAGTAAGGTCCCAGATGCCAATGGGTAAGCCCACGTCATTCCTGTGACTCTACTGCCACGCCGACAAGTGCGTGTCTGATAGTGCGACCGTGGAGTTTATAGCCATCCTGAGTTACCAGTGCTATTGTGCCTGGCTGCATTCCCTCGGCTGGTACATGGCAGACTATTTCGTGGTCATATGGGTCATATTTGCCACCAACAGGGTTCATTTTCTGAAGGCCATGTTTGGCAAATACACTTTGCAATTTGGCCTCTATGAGAGAGAGGCCTTCATAGATTTTCTTCAGGGTTGGATTTGGATTACTAGGCTCTGCTTCTTCTGCGGCACTCTCGGCAGTCTTCTCCAAGATATCTGCTACCTCCACAAGGTCCCTGCAGAAACTCTGGATCCCTACATGCACAAAGAAGCAAGAAGTAAATGAAGGGCAGTTTACAGAACATACAGAGCTACAGTACCAATGATAGGCACAGAGTCACAGCAGTTTGAAAGCATGTTTAAAGCTCCTAATTGATTTGAACCGTTACTTTAGTGAGAACAGACGGTGCCTTCTGTATCCTGTAGCCAAACCTTTATCATTACATGGGTAGTAATCTAAAAACTCCCCAAATCAAGGTATATGCAGGAAAGGTACATCTATATAAATCAACATATATATATAGTATACCTGACAAAGCAGAGCATTAGTATGTCACTCCAAAAAGTTCTTGCAACTAAGACTTGTCATTTAGGACACTGCTCCACACCCTCTCATACAGTCCCACAGACATAAGTGTTTTGCCAAGCAACTCACACAAATGCGCATGGGCACAGGGAACAAACACAATGGGGGGAAGTAAAAACAATACATGACCATTCAAAAGTACATCCTCAATTTTATTCATAAGTTAAAACTACTGCGGAGGGACTGGGAAAGATGGTCCATGGGCTGGTCATGACAAGTCATGCAGTCTATTTCAATAGAAAAATGGGTTTAGATTGTATACATTTCCAGAAGTGGTGTACTACACAGTGCAGAAATTTCAGGAAAAACAGCCTCCCTCAGTTATATAGATGCCGTAACTAACTTACTGGAAAGACATATTAGGAAAACAAAGAAAGAGAAACAATAGTTAGGTGCTGTCTATGGTTGTACATACATGTTTAAACATCCGCAGAATGAAGAAGCATAAAGGAGAAGCAACAAAGGAGCACACAGAAGCAGACCGGTTACCAACCATTTCATAGAATCACAGGATCATTTAGGCTGGCAAAGACCTTTAAGTCCAACCGTTAACCTAACACTGCCAAGTCCACCACTAAACCATGTCCCTAAGTGCCACATCTACATGTGGCATCTTTTAAATACCTCCAGGGATGGTGACTCAACCACTTCCCTGGGCAGCCTGTTCCAATGCTTGATAACCTTTTCAGTGAAGAAATATTTCTTAGTATCCAATCTAAACCTCCCCTGGCATAACTTGAGGCCATTTCCTCTCATCCTATCGCTTGTTACCTAGGAAAAAGAGACTGACACCCACCTTGCTACAACTTCCTTTCAGGTTTTCCTCTTGCACTAGAGTCTGTTTTAATGCTCTACAGACCCCCATGCCTCACTCTGTGAGCAACTTCTAATAAAGAACCTAATTTTTCTTCAGATCTGAAGCATACTACATATAAAATTCAAAGACCTCAACCCCCCCCCCCTCAAAACCAATGGTGCTGATTATCCCAGAACTCGACAGCCATTTTGTAGCACAATTGGTAGAACAGTAAGAAAAATACAGCAACTCTTATTTCAAAGCTAGAACAAAACTAGAACAAAAAAAACTTCCAAAATTCATGCACTGTGGAGAATAACAGTTTCTCAGAGACGGTGCTGACAGAGTGCAATGATTAAACAGCAGTTTATTCCCTGTTCACCTGCCTCTGTGGCCAAAGCTACAAATTCAGCTCACTTGACTGATGGTAAAATATTTCTTATAGAAGTTTTAAAGAATGTCTGAGATAGGAATTGACAACTTTTGTCCCACCATCTACCTCCTAAAAGCTAGAGCAGAAAAGAAGAGGCTGTTAATATAGTAAAGGAGATCACAACCTGATGACACAGCTGAGTATGAAATACACCCTGCCAGAGCCAAATCTCAGCATACAGAAGAGCCTGTAATTTCAACCAAGTCAGCAGAACTATACTCAACTGCACTGGGCCTATTTCATTAAAAAAAAAATAAAATAAAAAAAAATAATCACAAAACAGTCACTGAGATAAACCTGATGGGACACAGCTGGACATAGAGAAAAAATAGTGAGTAAGCCCAGACACCAAAAGTCCAGGCCAAACATCACACCAAACTTTACAATGAATGAGGGCAAGACAGGGGGAGAGAGAAAAGCTGTTGATCAGCATTTTATGCTCAGGCAGGCAGGCCACCACAGTAAGCGCAGCTCTGTCTCACTTTGCTTACCAAAGAGCTTGGCATCTTCCACAAACTTCTGTGTTCTCCTCCGGACAGTCTCAGAATCTGCCAAGGCTTTCCGGTATCGTTCCTGTAACCACGATAGCAAGGGGACACATCAAACGAGGTGGTAAAATCCATTTCCTGACAGCTGGCAATCCCTTAGAAACACTTTAAAAACAGCCCACTTCATGTCAGAATGTTGTGCTGGGCTTCTGCATTTTCATTACATGCAAACCCAGGTCTCTCTCCTACTGATTAATCAGCACAACTGCAACTCCCTCAAAAGACCCAAGTGAAGGCCAGAAGCATTCAGGGCGAAGCTCAGTTGAACACCACACCGCATTGTCAGGCTGCTGCTTTTTGCATGACTCACTGTGGCTATTCAGACACTCCTTTCTCTAGCAGGCAAGCTGGCAGTCTCAGCAACAGATCTGCAACTGGCTGATTTATCGCTTGGTGCAGTAGTATTCTCAGGGCCATTATCTCCAGAATTGCCCAGTGCTGTGGTATTTAATCCTCTCCTTAGTCACATCTGTTCTTCAAAGTCCCTATAACATGATCCCTACCATTTCCACCACACCACTGTCACTAAGGAGGACTTCCCCTCTTGGACAATCTGAATCCTGTGCAACACAGCATGTGATACTAATCGGATGAATCTACTGCTATCCCCTCTGTACAACACTGTGAAAAAACTGACCAGACCACCTGCAGCATACAGTTTTGCCTGCCAGGATCATACTATCAGTGTCTTGCTCCTAGGTGCTACTGACAGATGGTGTTTCTGAGGAAGGCAGACTGTACTTTCACAGTGCACCCTCTCACACTCAGAGCACAGCTGCTTTGAAGGCTGCCACAGGACAGTGGCATTGTGTGTGTGTGTGTGTGTGTGTTACAGGGCTTACAGAAAAAGCCGGGGCTGAAAGACAGACCTAGTCAAGGGGATTGAACGAAAGACATCATGATGCCACCAGCAGCATACTCACAGTTAAATCCCGGACTTGTTCTTCCAATTTGATGGCTTTGTGCTCTAAGGCACAGTCAGAAAGGGGATGCTTGGGCTCATCACGGGGATCTTCTGGACCACACTCATCTCCTGTACTTCTCTGCTGAGCTGCAGTGCTGAAAACACAGTGGGATCCCCTGAAATACAAACTAGAGACAAAGAAGGGAAGTTAAGTAACAACAGGCTCAACAAGAATTCTAGTTTAGTGTAATTACTAAAAGCAGGCTCTCTTAAAAAAGGTACATAGGATTCTAGATAAAATTTTAGCACTTTTCAGAAAATATGGACAACTAGCACAGAAACACAAAGAAAGAGATGTTTTGCAAAATTCTTTTATTTTAGACTCACATGTCACTACAGAGGCTATACACCACTTCTTTGACATACCTTGAAAAGAGTCAGATTTTCACAGGAAAACAAGTTGTGAGTTGCATTTTTGCTGACCTCCTAGTACAGGTGGTCAATATCAAATGACAAACTTCAGAAAAATGTTTGCAAGGTAGTCTTGAAAAGGAGGCAGGTAGTGTAAAGCTGTTTATACAGTTATTTAAAAAAATCCCCAATGTTCTGAGCAAAATTCAGCAAGAGCTGCAAACCCATGGCACTCTAAGATAGGCATGCAGAGCCTAGTCTGCTACCCAAGATGGTACAGTGACCTCAAAAGAGCAAGTCGCACCAGTGGAATGGCTGTGGATTTCTGTGAAGCAAGTCAACAAGCAAGGAAAGACATACACATCTCAAACTGCTGGCTAGCAGAGGATCCAATTCCCAAATGCTCCGACCCATTTGTTCTCCTGGTTGCAAACAGACATTGTATTTGGTGTATTCAGTTTTCCTCCTATTGAGTGAAGAGGATGAGAGTTTGAACCTTTTGCCAATCAGTTCTTCTTCCAAAGTAACAATTGCTAGACTGTATCCAGCTTTCATGTCCACTGCACAAACAATAGTTAAGAAACCAAAGAGAAGTGTCAGAGACATGACCAAGTTGTGTCCATCCCAAATATTCTGGAGCCTTCTGCCAGGATCTTCACAGCTCCATTAGCTGTGTTTGGAAAAGGAACTGAACATGCCAACTGAAAATTGTCCCTAATATTCTCCAATATTTCTAAGCACTTCAAATGTTTTTATCTCTATTGGCAATGAAAGAGTCCCAAAGGCAAAAAAACCCCAAAACAAGCCCAAGCCTCAAGTGCTTAAGCCCACCCTATTACCAATTACTTTTTCATCCCAGGTATGCTTTTCAACTAAAAAGCACACTTGTCAGTCGTTTGTGTTGGTACAGCAGGTGGAGCTCATCTAGGAGCCTGACTCCACAACTTTTAGATGAAATGATGAAACAACCAACGAGCCAGGTAATTGGATTGAGCTGTATAAAGACCGCCTAGGAGCTTAGCAGCCTATTCTATACTGTAACAATCTCACATGTTTTCAAAAAACTAGATAATAGAAGTCTATCTGAAAACAGTTTGGTCAGCAGATGATCAAAACCAGCATGCTAGACACTTTGAAAAATAAAGAAAACATTTTTCTCTTCATTCTGTTCTTTTCCAGAAAGCCCTTCACCTGTGGTAACAATGCTGTCACTCCAAAGCAAGAGTTTTCACTCCCCCTCCTATACCACTTGCTTTTACAAACCAACCTAGACAGGACCCATTCCTGTCAGCATGAGGCCAAAGCCTCAGCCCACCTCCTTCTCACGCCTTACACCATGAACAGGGTCTGCAGCAGAAAGTTCAGTTTACTTCCAAACCAGGTCCATTCAGGAAACATTTTAACATACACTTAAGAAGGAAGGGTGTTGCCTTTTTTTGGGAACACCTGGGCTCTTCCTTTGAGCAGGGCTTTCAACATCCCCTTTAATAGAGGGGTTTTGCATATACTAAGTGCACAGAGGTTGCTGCACTGTCACCGACTCAAAATACTGTGTTTATACAGCACAATTCAACACTGCACAGAGATGCTAATTTAGGCCCCAGAATCAATATAGCTGAGTTCATGTTACCACGCCTGCACCATTAAGCTTTCTTACTTTTCAGCAAGACTATATTGCTCAGGTACAATGTCGCAGAAGTACACACCTTTTGTTTCTGGGTCTATTAAATCGGTCATGAGACCAAAGTGTTGTTCAGCAATCCAGCTAAGCTGAGCTTACAGTGGCAACTGGGACAGGTTTGCTCCCCTTATTCCAGTACTGGAGCTGTGCAGAACGAAGGTTCAGGGAGTTAAACCAGCTGAAAACTAACCCTACAAAAAAACCTTCAAACCCAACTTTTCTGACTGTGTCCCTGAATAGGTTTGCTGACAGATCAGATGAGTGCAAGTGCCAGTACAAAAGAGAAGAGAAACACGTGAAGCCTGGTGAAATGTGGAAGGGAGAATATGGGGAAGGGAAGAGGTGTCCCCCTTTAGGTGGCAGCCAAGGCTTAGACTGGCTCAGCTCTATGACCAAAGCACAGTTTAAAAGATTTATATCTGCCCAAAGACCACCAAGCATCTCCTACCACTCCCTGCTTAGCAGCCCAGATGTTTCCTCATTTTATCTTTAATACAAGGTTGCTAAATGTCCCACAACACTAATAACAAACTTCCTTTTCCCACCTGAAGACACTTGCATATGCAATTTTTTTACTAAGTGGGTACTTAAAACATGATCTGTATGTCAAACCACTCCTTCTCAACACATTACATACCAGACGCAAGTCTGAAAGTGCTTCTGCTACCTACACTTGCTCTACATCAGGACGTTCCTCACACTAATCTTTAAAGAACCAGACAAGGGGCTGTCACTAGGCTCTTTTCAAAAAGCTGCCCAGCCACAGCGGTTCTGGGTTCCAGGAATGCCAACACAGAAGAAAACCCCACACTTTAACCCTGGCTGCAGAGAGATTTGTTTGGCACACAAGAACCCATCTTGAATGATTTTTAAGATGCTTGTCACATTCGTTTTGTTGACTGGTTAACATAGCACTTTTTCAAAGTTATAGAAAGTAGACTAAACAGGAGTTGAGGACAGAGAACAACCCCCTTCACCAAGCCTTCAAAATCAATCTGTGAAGCTTTAAACAACTGCAAAGCTTTCTTTGTAAATAAAAGGTGCGTCCGTGGTAAGCACCAGCTGCAAGCTTTGTCCTTTATCATCTTGCATTTAAATTAAAGAGCTGCAGGGATGGAAATTAGCCATGCTACAGATGAGCCAAAGAACCTGAAATGCAACTGAGAAAGCAGCCTTGCTAGGTGCCTCACAGGTTAGACTCCTGTGTCTTAAAAAAGCTATACAAATGAGTTAACTCTTCTGCATCCAAGAAGCAAAGGTGAGTCATTTCCCTCTACAAGTGATTTACACTACACAGATGGGTGTGTTTCAGTGTGTAGGAGGAGAGGGGCATGAATGAGCTGGTGCCTCAGCTATGAGGACCTGCCTACGTGAAGCAGAGAGCTGCCTGCATGGACTCCTTTTTCCAGCTTGTGAAACCAAGTCACAGAACACTTCCCCGTGCAGTGAAATGCCCTGGGTATCAAGTGCTGTTCAGACGAGCCTGCCTTAAAAGTTGTAGGCAAGAACCACAGACTGACTCCAAAGGGAATACTTAAGAAGAACTATTATGCAGAACTGAAAATGCCACTCGGTTTACTTCTTCCTTCAGGATGAAAGAAATACTCCACTAAAAAGGGCAGGCGCTATTTACAGTCTGTCCACTGCACTGTGCTCCATCTTCTAAACACAGTCTTGATCACAGCTGCCCTAAAAATAGGCAGAAATCCCACTGGAGGAGTTGACACATCCTGAAGTGACAGACACGTGGAAGTCCCAGAGCGTGTGAAGGGATTATACAAGTAAGCTGGTGATACAAAAAGATTTACAAACTGATGTCACAGAAAGCCAAGCAGATAGATATAGCAGAGGAGTTGATTGTAGCCATATGGTTTAAGCCAATTGTCCTTGAAGATTAGAATTTAAATGAGAACAGGTCTCTGTGGTCAGAACAATAGTATCACCTCTTTCTGGAGCACAGGCACCATACCCTAACATCCCAAACCGACATTGTCAAGTTCCCTCTGAACACAAGGGTCCTACCCGATCTCTCCTTAAACACTCCCTCCTCCTCCCAAATCAGCATGACAAAGCACGCAAGTGCCAAGACACACAGAAACATCTGCATTGGTGTTTTAGCTCTGATGAGCGTGCTTTGGAAGGAAATCTCCTAATTACCCTCAATTACTGCACTCTGTTTCATCAGGGAGCGATACCAGAGATTAATACCATGAGGATTCCTCTTTGACGAAACTGGAGATCAAGTTTGTGCAGTGCACCTTAATGCAGGATGGGTGTTAACTGGGCAGTAGGCTCCCAGTCTACAGCGAGTCCAGGCTAAGAAGTCTCCAAGACGTGGGCAGCATGGGTGTCTGGGCCCCACCACCCACCGCTTTGCTGTACGGAGCCACTCCTGTTGGCTGCAACGCAGCCACGGGCACAGAAAACTTGCATAGAAAGAGGAGTTTCACACCGATGGCAGGTTCTGGCAATCCTCCATGAAGGAAGCCTGCTCAGCTTCCACCAAAGTCACCTATTTCAAACTTGGTGGACATGTTGAAAGGGGCAACGCAGTTTTCACACATGTAAGAGCATATGAAAGAGGAAGGACATTCAGACACGCATTTAGTCCCAAACGCAGATGCTGCTATGATGTGCTGCAGAATTATTTTATTGCATTTAAATGGTCTTTCATTTTTTCCCCCCAGAAAAAAAACTCTGGGATAAACTAACATGCATTTTGGCATTTTTTCTTTTCACCTGCCCACATTCCACTCAAATAACCAAAGCACCTGTTATGGATTTCCATTTTATAAGCCATATTCCACAACGTCCAAAAATATGACTGGACGCTGTTTTTCTGTCTAAATATCGACACAATTAAATGGACCCTCTTCCCTCGACCATCCAAAACACGCTAAAAGTACAGGTGCTGCATCACTAACAAAAACAAAAACTGAGGAGCACATTAAACATATAGGTCACAGATAAATGGTTCAGATGGGCAAGCAGAGACTCAGAAATCCCCCGTGGATACGTGTAACGGCAGGAAACAACCTCACAACGTGACTTACTGACCGCAGAAACGCTTTGCCTCAAAAATGAAAAATGATTTTTTTGTTTTGTTTTCCTCAAAACGTCACTTTTCCAGGAAGGAGGTTGCTTATCGAGAGCTTATTTTTCTTCCAGGCCTTCTGAAGAGCTAAGGGCCGGCTGCGTGCCCCTCATGAAGGGTAAGTAGTTGAGGGGGGGAGAAGGGGACACGGCGTCCTTCCAGGGGAGGCCCGGGCCGGCCCACACCCCCGCGGGCGCCCCAGGCCCGGGCCCGGGCCCGGGCCCGACGAGGAGCCCCTACGGCGGCGGCGGCGGCGGCGACGAAGCTCCTCGTCGGGCCCGGGCCCGGGCCCGGGGCGCTGCCACGTCTCGCAGCGAGCCCGCCACAGGAGGGGAGGGGTCAGCGCCGCAGCCGTTGGCGACCGTTAACGGCTGAGGGAGAGGGACGACGTAGCCCCGTTCCCCTCCTGCACTCCCGCCGCCTCACCTACCTGCCGCGCCTTGGCGAGCCGCCGAGGGAGAAGACGGTCCCGAAGCGCCGCAGGGAACGGGCGGCCATCGCCCCGCCAACCGACGGACTGACTGAGGGAGGGGGAACGACGCGCCGGCGCCGCCCGCCAACTACGACTCCCAGAAGCTCCCCCCGTGCGGACTACGAGTCCCGGCAGGCAGCGCGGAGGGGCGGGCAGCGCCTCAGAGCCGGTCTGGCGCGGTGCTTTGGACCGTTGGTCCGGGCGCGGCGGGGCCGGGACCTCGGGGCTTGACCCGGTGCTCCTGCCGCCGCGGGCCGCGCGGCCTGGGGGGGTAGTAAGGCGGCAGGTTTCACCTCTTGTTCGGTAGAGGCTGAGAGAGGCTTGCGCCAGCAGGCTGACCTGGGGCGGAAGAAAGCGTTTCTCACCCCGTGGTGAATAAAAAAACCCCAAACCTTGGCCAAGCGTGCCTTTTAACTGAGGACTGCCTCCACGGGGGGCCTACGGGAAAGATGGGGAGGGACTCTTTATCAGGGAGTGTAGTGAGAGGATGAGGGGTAATGGTTTTAAACAAGGAGGGTAGATTTACATTGGATATAAGGAAGAAATTCACCTTTACTTTAAGGTGATGAGGCACTGGAACAGGTTGCCCAGGGAGGCTGTGGCTGCCCCATCCCTGGCAGTGTTCAAGGCCAGGTTGGATGGGGCTTGGAGCAACCCGGTCTAGGGGAAGGTGTCCCTGCCCATGGCGGGGGGGTGGAACTAGATGAGCTTTAAGGTCCCTTCCAACCCAAACCATTCTAGGATTCTATGACGTGCTTTCATGGGCTGTGATGGTCCAGCTCCATTTCTCCCCAATGTGGGCAGAGCCTCCTCGTTTCTTTAGTGGGAGAGGCAATGCTTGAGGAGCGGGTTTTTACCCTTTTCCTAAGTGAAATGGGACGGCGCGGCTCCAGGTCTCAGAGGGGACAGGAGCAGTGACAACCGGCACAGGGAAGTTGCTGCCAAGAAGAGGATGAGCACTGTCGGGAACGGGGCTTTCCTGCACCTCATCCCTGGGAGCCCCTCCAGCCTGGGCAGTGGGCAGCTAAGCTTACGGCTCTGAGCTAACTGCAGTCACTAACGTGGTGTACAAGATTCACCCAGCCTGCCTGCCCCAGCAGCTGCTGTCACAGGGGTAACAAGCCCACCCCACACCCACCCTGGCCCATTTCACTGTGAGCAGGAGTAGTTTACCCACCGTGCTCCCTACAGCCAGGGGAAGGGGCATGCCAGTGCCAGCGTTTTTATTTAAAGCTGCTTACCTAGTTACTAACAAGAGGGCTTTGAAAGAGCGAGCTCCAAAGGTTAATTGTGGCAGTTGTTAGCATGAGTGGGCGACAGGCCTGCTCCCTTGTTCCCAGCACAAAAGCCTGGGCCTTTCCTTTTTATTCCTGTCCCTTGTTTCTGCCTGTGCTAAATGACCTTCCTCTATTTCTCTTTTCTGTTCCAGTCCCCTGATTTGAAAGCACCTTTTTTTTTTTTTTTTCAGTTTTAAACTTCCCTTCGCTCCATTTTGACCACATGCCTTGGCAAACCATGTCTGACCACAGCAGCAATAGTGTGAATGCGCTGTTGGCCAGTAGACAACACTGTCCCTTTCCCTGCTTCCCTGAAAGCTAGCATGGGGCTAGGGCAGAGAGAGCTGGGCTGCCTCCAGCCTCAACCCTCTGCAGCACTTCTAAGCTGTTTAGCAAGGTTGAAAGGTATCTGCTGTTAATTTGCTTTCAAATGCTGACACTTGAGCTTTGTTCATTCCGAAGGGAAGCCAGTGTGCCCTCACCCTTACTGCCTGGAGGACAAGAAGGAAATACTGGACAAGGGCACTTGGTTGAGGCATAGCGAGCTTGAGACATGAGGAACCCTGAGATGAGACCCTGCGGAGCTGGGAGCAGTGAGCAGGGTGAATGATCGACGTCTCTGAAGTGTCTGGTCCTGAGCAGCTCGTCAACTCCAACACTGAGGGGGCCAAAAAAACCCAACAAGTCCGTGGTCGCTTTTGAAAGTGTAGCTTGGTCTCCAGCGTCCCAGGGTGGCACACACTGAGCCTGATAAATCGGAGCGCAGTGCCGACTACCAGCCCCTGGGCTCACCCCTCCTTCCTTATGCACCACCACTGGCACACATACCTTGCGTCGAACTCCCGGCCCCACGGGAGGCTCCTCCCAGAGATGGGTTTCCCAGTAGTATGTGACCCTGATCCACGAAGGACTCCCCTTCCCCCCCGCCTCCCAAATCCCCCTCCCGCCCCTTTCCCCATGGTTTATAGTGTTGCCCACGAGGCAGATGGTGCTGCAGTGGTGGGGCATGGGAGGGCATCACTCCCCGCATGCCCTCCCAGCACCCTCCCGGCGCCTCGGAGAAAGGGGGCTTGTAGCTTCTCCATGAGCCCCAGTGTCCGGCGGGGGGCTCAGCAGGTGTTCCCGCAGCCCAGCTTAACTCTGCTTCTTTTCCCACTCCTGCACAGAAAGGAAAAAAAGCAGGGGATGAGGAGACATCACTGGAGAAGTGAGTGCTGAGCCCTTCGTGGGCATCCCTCCTTACCGGGGGCTTTGGACCGCCCCAGCATCTTCAAAGCCTGGGGTCACTGCTGCCCCAGTCATCGTAGAGGCGATGCTCTCCCCGCTGCCCACCCAGCCCTGCACCTTCCAAATCTCCCTGCAAGCCAGGCTCATGCTAACAGTGACTGCCATTAAGCTGGGCTAGCCTGGCTGTAGGGGAACCTGGTAGTACCCCCTACTCTTGGGGTAGGGAGCATCCCCGGTCCCCAAATTTTATGGTCAAGGAAGGGGGACAGGACAAAGGATGAGATTTCCCAGGGGGCCAGAGATGAGAGGGAAAGTGAAGCAGGACCTTGGCCTTTCGCAGCACGTTTCCCTTGTTGGCAGGGAGGATGGAGGGACTTCTTTTCCTTAGTTCGGCTGCACAGTTAACGGGGACCAAGTGCTCAGGAGGGCTCCCGTTTGGCTTGTTTGTAGCTTCCTATGGAAAAGGGTGAGAAAGAAGGAAGAGGATTTAGGAGTCCCAGGGAGCAAGGACAGCCGGGGGAAAAAAAAAAAAGGCACAAACTGCCATGATGTCAAAACTGATGTGGCCAAACCTAACTGATGCCTTGCTTCTGACCTCTGTCCACATGGGACAAAGCAGCAGGGATGTCCCTTCTTCCCCACGTGCTGCTCCCCCCGCCACCCCAAGCACCTTACTGGGGAAAGCCAAAGCCACAAGAGTGAGGAAGAAGGGATGCGTACCCCATTCTCAGCCTTGCCGGTCACAGCTAGTCCCAGGGCCGGCCCTCCCGCCAGCGACTGCTTCAGCTGCTCCTTCACTTCAGACAGCTTAAGCTCCAGGTCAACGCGGCGCTCCTCCTTCTGCCGGCACTGCTCCTCCAGCACTGCCACCCGCTGCTCCAGGTCCTGCAGCTTCGTCCCTGCTTGCACAAGTGCCCCCAGCTCAGCACCTTCACCAGGGCATGAAGCCGCAGGAATGGAGAAGCCACCCATCCTCCTGGATGGGGACACTAGATGGGGCTGCCAGCCCGGCAGCGTGCTGCCGCCAGCCCCGCTCACCACCAGAATGCCACTGCCAGCCCAGCGTCCCCATCCCACCCCAGCTCTACAGCCTTCCCCCTGTACCTGAGTGCCTTCGAGCAGCTGCAGCACTCGGATGGCACCAACCTACCCGTGCTGCCCTTTATGGCTTCCCGCAGCTCTCGCTTCTCTTTCCGCAGCAACAGCAGCTCACTGCGGATTGATGCTTTCTCCTTCTCCAGCTTCTCCTTCTCTGTCAGAAATCGCCTGGCGTCCTCCTCGGCCCGGTTCTTCCCGTACCTGTACTGGTTGGCATCTGCATGCACAAGGAAAGCCTGTCATGAAGGCTCTGGCCCCAGCTACACCGATGCCACCCACGGTCCAGCTGAGCTGGTGCAGTACAACCCATCACCAGTGTGCTGGAACCGGCCAGCCCCAGCCTGATTGCAGACCCCCTTGGGGAAACAGCATCCTCCCACAGTGGCCGGGGTCCCCCTGCGGAGTTTTGCAGCTGAGGGTCCCCACTCACTTGATGCGTGCCTCTTCACTTTCACTTGCGGGTCCACTCGCCGTGACTTCTCACTGCAGGACGAAGCATGGCGCTTCACCTGGGCTCCTGCCGGCCGCCCTGGCTCCTCCTCAGCCTGCGGCAGGGACAGGAGGGAAAGTGTGCTGAAACACTGCGGGGCCATTGCGGCCTCGCCAAGGCTCCTGGGGGCATCTTCTGTAGCCTGGCCACAGTGGCAGGAGAGGGCAAGCCATGGAGCCATGCTCACCTGAACCTTCTCATAGGGGACGTCATCGTACACCACACGGGAGGATTCTGGCCGGTGATCCTGGGAGGAGCTGGCCCACCTGCAGAAGGAGGGATGGGGTCTTTCTTTCCAGGACATCCTTGCCAGTCCCTCAGAGAGCCCTTCCATCTCAGAGGGCTTCCTGCTTTGCCCTCCCAACTTCACTCATGAGCACGCTACCCTACCCTACTCTACCACGTGTATCCCTTAAGTCCTTCATCAGCATTCATGAAACACCTTTTGCTTTCCATTCTGCCTGAGCGAAACTGCCCTGCTTCAGGAACCACCAGCCCCTGGAATGCTGGCTGTCCCCGAGATCACAGCACAAACTGTGTCCCCGCCTGTGCCTTTCCTAGGGAACACACAGGGCTGAGGATCGCCATCCCCAGCCCAACTCTCTGTCCCCGGCACAGCAGGAGGACAGCCTTACAGGTAGGAGTGCCTCACAGCCGTCACTATGTTGGCAATCGTCTCCACGTCCACGTAATCGTAGTGCAAGGCCTCCGGTGCCGTCCGCGAGCCCGTCTCCACCAAGAGGAGACCCAGCCAGCGGCCTAGGTCTTCGGAGCAGCTTGCCTGCAGGAGAGAGAAAGTGTTGAGGTGCATGCCCAGGTCCTGGTCCCTCGCACTCACTCCTGCCTCGCCCCGATGCAAAGTCCCGCTGTGGAGAAGGGCCCTTCGACACAAAGCGTGTGTGTAAGACTTAGGAAGCTCCAAGAGAAAGCACACGGGCACATGCAGGAGGGCCCAGTCCCAAATCCCCAGCCACCACCTGCAACCTGCCTGCTTCAGCCCTGCCAGCCTCCTCCCTGCATCCAGCCTGCAAATACCTGCGCGGCTGCCCCCGGCTCCCCCAAATGATGCCCTGAGCTTCCTTAACGTGCAGGGGAGGGGAAAACAAGGCACTGCTTGCATGCAAGTGTTGATCATCACAGGAGATGCTCCCCCATCTTGACAACCCCCTCCTCACAGGACCAGCACACCCTGCCTGCCCCGCTGCTCGCTCACCTCCAGCGCGGCCACCTCCTGCCCATTGCGAAGGATGCGGAAGGCGAAGGGGTGTTTGGGGCCCAGCCCCGGGACCACCTCACAGCCCCGGAGGACGATGGCGTTCACGTGGGTCCGCAGGTCAGTGCGGTCCTTGTGGAAGTAGAGGGTGTTGCCCTTCAGGCGACACCAGCGCTCCTTCCAGCACTGGTTAACCAGGACGCTGAGGTAGCCTGGGGGGGGTGGCAGGGCCGAGGGAAGGGTCTCAGTGCCTGCTTGGCTGGACCTCGGGCAGGCTTTAACGAGACATGGCTGCCCAGAGATTACAGCATGGCTCTCTACTTGTTTGGTCCTTCTGTGCCTCAGTTTCCCCAGCTGGGACACCCTGGTCCCAGGTGAGGTGCCAGCTCAATGCCACACAGTCACCTGAGCCTGTTTTCTGGGACACGGGTGTTCCCCACGCAGCATGGGAATTTGAAGAGCTGGGACTGGGCACCGTTTCATAGCCTGAGGCAGCTCAGTGAGCTTGCCCCCACCCCACTGCCCCCATACCCCCACTGCCTCCCCCCCATGCGGCCAGGCTGGGGGGGAAGGATGCCAGCTCCCCACCGCTCCCGGCCCAAGCGAGCCAAGCCCTGTCTCTGCCCCCGGCCCAAACGAACCGCAACAGGGGATGTCCTCCTCAGTGGAGGAGGTCTGCGTGTCCTCAGGAGAAGGCTTCTTCTTTGAGAAGCTGATGATCCTGGTGATCTTCTTCCCCGCTGCCCGGCTCATCGAGCCCTTCAGGTCAGCCAAGCCACTCTTTTTGCCTTTCCCTGGAAGGAGGACAGGGTAGGTGTGTGCCCCCAGCACGTGTCACAGCATTCCCCCTCACCAGGAGAGGATGCTCCCCAGCTGTGGTGCACACAGCTGGCCCCTCCGGCAGGGGGACAGCCCGCCTGGCTGGGGGCAGGAGCTGTACCGTGCTCGCCGGGCTCTCTGCGGGCTGCCGGGGAGCCGGTCTCACCCGTCACCACGCTGTCCGAGTCGGAGGTGTGCTTCTCCTGTGACAGCCGCTGCAGGGGGAGTGGAACAGGCACCCTGTCAGCAGTGTCTCCATGCACAGCCTCCAGCAATGGCCACTATCGGCCCTTTGTCCCTCCTGCGCAGGGCTGGGATGTCCCCCAGTGCCAGGGGAGCCCTGTTCCCCTTCCCCAGTGGCAGGGAGCCCCGTAAGTCCCACAGAGGTGCTGCGAGGATGGGAAGGACTCCTCACACAGCACCCGGAGCTCAGTGCTCCCCCGGCCCTGCGTTCCCCAGCCTCTGCTACAGCAGCCCCACACAGCACCTCGGCAGGGCGGTTAGAAACCATCACCTTATCCAGGTCCATCTTGCACGGCATCACTGGGGATGTGGGGGCTTCCATCCCACCTGCTGCCGGACTGCTGGCTTCCTTTATCACCTGCAGAGACAGCCCCCAGAAGCCACTCAAAATGGACCCGAGAGCCAGGGCTACTTTCCCTGGCTCAGCACACTCCCGCCTCACTGCCAGAGCCAGGCTGAACCACACGGAGAGAGGTCCTGGTCTCTGCAGGACGGGACAGTGAGCCCTGCTCAGGGCACAAGCCTGGCTTGCCTGGGGGACTGCACACATCTTGGCCCCTTCAAAACTCCAACTAGTTTTGCAGATTTTGTCAGAGATTTTGGAAATCTCAGAGGTAAGGGACTTGGGTGCCAAGCTGCACAGTCATCCTGCCAGCACAGGACACCTCATGAACCCCCGTTTTACAGTCAGGCACAGTGTGGCTTGCCCCAGCCATGTAAAATAACCCGGTTCTCCCACATTTGGGGTAACAGCAGGGTTTGTGGTGTGCGCAGAGGCTCCTTTCCCACCCGTGGCCCCTTCCCTGCAGCCCCCACCTCCCGCCCCTGAACAAAGGCAGGAAAGGGCCACAGGGAAGAGGAGGGGGAGAGCAAACATTCCCACCCCGCGGGGGCTATCAGCACTGGAGACGCCCAGGCCCTGGGAAGTGGCTGGCCATTCCCCCCCAGCCGATATGAGACAGGAGCAAAGCCCCCTTCCCCTTCCTGGGGGACAAGACCTTTCCCAGGGCAGCCCCCTCCCTGCCTCACCCAGGGAGGATGCCAAGAAGAGTCTGCGGCCCCCTGGGCGAAGTGGGGGCAGACATGGTACCTTCAGCCACTCCTCAGCTTGCTCCTTGCTCTGCACGGCCAGCACCAGCGCCTCAGCCCCCGGCAGCGAGAACCGCAGCTCGTGCTTCTTGCGCCGCCCGTCCTTGGGGACGTAGATGACGTTGCAGGTGCCCAGGGACACCTCCACGTGTGGCTGACGGTCCTTGGAGCTTTTGTAGCACTAGGAGAAGCAAAGGGAACTGCTCAGGGCTCAGCCGACACCTGCCTGTCCCGCTGCCATGCCGGGCAGAGCTGGGGTCCTTCTCAGGGTCCCTCATGTGTGGCACAGATGGAAGTGGCTCAGTCTCTGCAACAGCCTTGGTGGCAGAGGGCTGCAGGGTGCCCTCTCACTCCCTAGGGTCCCAAAAAAGGGGAGCCCCTGTTCGCTTGCAAGGGAAGCGAAGGCAGGCTCTACATGTGCTGTGGGGCAGTGGCGGCCTTGGGGCAGGGTCTTGGCTTGGAGAGTGCTATTTTTCTTTAGCTTGGACCCAACCACCCTCATAACCCACCAAGGGGTTTCTGTCCCCCACCAGCTCTGGGCTCACCAGCAGTTTGCTGTCCCGTATGATGGTGAGCTGCTTGGCCCACTGTCCGAAGCGCTTTTTGCGCAACAGGAAAGCACAAATCCTGCAATCCTTCACCAGGTTCATGGAGGCTTCCTCTGATGGCCACTGGTGTGTCAGCTGCTGGCCCTTCCCCTCCTCCTCCTCCTCATCATACGACTCATAAGAGCTGCTCATCGCATCCGAGTCATTGTCTGGAAGGAAGCGGGCGAGTCACCCCGAATGGCACCCGGGAGCCCTGCCTGCTGGGCACGCTCCCACACTGCCAGGGCTCCCCACCCCTGGAGGGCTCCAGCACAGAGGCTGGGCAGGGTGCTGGGATGGATGGACTCTATATCATGCTCTGCAAACAGCAGCGTTTTGACCCCAGCTGTCTCTGTTTCCCTTCCAAACAAGGCAGAATGCCTGCGGGCCAAACGCCAGTCCCAGGTGCATCTATCCAAACCCCCGGGCTGGCTTATTTCTTTGCAAGGTTCAAACTTTGAAAGCCTGGATTAAACCTTATACCTGCAACAGAGGATCACATGCTGACCTTCTGCCCCACACCTCCCACGCAGGGCACAGAGGAGCAGGGGTCTGCAGCGGCGTCCCTGCCCCAGCCCTCCTCTGCCGTAGCACAAGCAGCTCACGCAGGGCACGAGAGCTGCGTAGGCAGGGACACCCCTTCTCCGTGCTGGTGACAGACATGGCACTGGTTACATCTCTTCCGCAGCGCAAGGGCTCTAGCTTGCATGACAAACAGCACCCCATGCTCCTTGCTTTTTGCCAGCAGCCTCTGACACATGAGAGGTCCTCCAGCTTCAACCCCACCGGACCCCAGCCCAGCGCTCAAGCCCCCATCTCAGGGATGGACTTTGCCGAAGCTCTCCCCTCCCTGGTGAGGGCACCTGGATACTTACAGGAGTTTTTTTGCTCCCCGTTCATCCTGGTGACTGGGTAGTTGCTGTCTGCATCCTCGTAATAGCCATCCTCGATGGAGTTGGGGGGGCTGGAGCTGTCTGCGGAGGAAGCAGAGGGCAGCGGGGGCTATGACACCTGGTTTCCCACCAGGGATGCTTCGAGCAGCGAGCATGCGAGCCAGGCAGAGCGAAGCACAGCCTCCCAGGGCATCCCGGCATCGGTCCCCCCATGGCTCTGACCTCTCCCCATCACCCCCTTCCCAGTCAAGCTGGAGCAAACAGTTCCCTGCAATAACAGTGCAGCAGGATGGAAAGGGAGCAGGACAGGAGCGATGCCCGCGGGAGCAGCGATGTTTCCTTCCCCAGGATGAGCCATCACACCCACTGAGGGCTGCCTGCTTTGCCAGGTGGGTAGGCAGGCTGGGGGATGCAGTGGGCAACTTGCCGGGCTCCCCCCACCCTCCTGCCGCCCCGGTGCAGAGCAGGACCCACTGCGGGAGGTGATGTACTCGGGGGCCTTGCCAGGGCCCAGGGGCAGGGCTTCCTCGTAGTAATCCTCAGGCGGGGGAGTGGTGGGCAGCGGCGGAGCAGGGTCCACAGGAACCTACAGCAGAAACACCACCGGTATTAGCCAGGCAGCAGAGAGTCACGAGTCCCAGCAGCTACTGCGGTGGCAAGGGACAGGAAGGGGTCCCAGCCTGGGCTGCCGCCACCTCCCTGTGTGGGTGCAGATCAGACCTCACAGGTCGGCATTCAGGGACTTACAGTTTTTGCTGTCTGGCTCCTCGCCAGGTCCAAGCCAACACCATCACTGGTGTCCCCCTCCTCCTCCTGCATGTCCTGGAGATCCCGCAGGTCACAGTCTGCCCAGGGATAAGTGGAGAGGGTGAAGGGAGCAGGAAATCCCAGAGCTGGCCTCCCCAGCCATGCCCTCCAGGGACCCCCAAGTCAAGCACCCATGGCCCTTCACTGGGAATGTGCTGGGAGATGGGCATCACTGGTAAACACAGATGGTGCATGGACCGCCCATGGCCAGCCCCCAAACAGCTATGGGGGAGCGGGAGCAAGCACCCGGGGCAACGATGCCCACCCTGGACACAAGGCTACAGCTTTCACCCTCCTTTCCCAGGGTGCCCCAAGAGCCTGTGCTGTCAGTGGGGACCCCAGAGCCAGCACTGCACCCACCCAGTGTGACCCCCAGGGCATCACTCCGAGTCGGCCACACATACCGAACTCCTCAAAGAGAGACTCCACGAAGCTGGTGCCATTGCTCAGGGATGCTGTGTTGACGTACATGTAGTCCACGTCCTTCCCTGGGAGCGAGGGGAATGCTCTCAGCCCCGGGGTGGGCAGGGTGGCCGGGACAAGCACTGGCACCCCTCCTCCCCACAAACACCAACCCAAGGACACAGGCCAGCTCGCCCACGGAGCACACCTCCGGAGCAGGGGCCCAGGGAGCAGAGCAGCCCCCAGGGATGCTGCTGCCCCCCTGCCAGGAGGGCAGGAAGGTGGGAAGGCTGTGAAGCCCCAGGTGCAGGGTCCTCCTGGCCTTCCCACGGAAACCCCTGCGTTCAGCAGAAACCGGTGGCAGGAAGACCTCTGCGAAGCAGCGTTTCCGCAGGGAGCAGCCCCCCTGCAGCCACAGCAGGGCTGACGCCAGCCCCCACGTCTGGGGCGGGGAGAAGCTGGGAAGCAAAAGCGGGGAGCAAAGTGCCCCGAGGGGGCTGAGCAGGTGCTGGGTGCTGGGCACAGAGGCGGCTCATCCTTGCCCTGAAGATGGTTTTCCCTACCCTGCTGGGGTTTTGGCCCAGGCCAGCTGCTGAGGACACCCACTGCCCCTGGGGACAGCCACCGGGCACCACAGGAGGGGGACACAGACCTGCGGGTGGCTGCAGCTTCTGCAGGATGGTGGAGACAGCCAGTTTCTTCTCCTGTGTGGTGGCACTCAGGTACTCATGGTCCAGCAACTTGAGCAAGATGCTGAGCTCTGGCAGGAGCTGGTCCAGCACTGGAGGGAGCAGGAAAAAGCCCGTCAGCCAGGCTGGTGTTGGGGTGCTGGGGTTAAGACAAGGCAGAAGGGGCTGGAACATGTAGAAGACCCTAGAATGGGGGTTTTTCCCAGCTGGCCCAGCACAGCTCAGGCGGAGTTTGCTAAGCGCACACGTGCTCCTTCCATGCACAAGCTCTTCCACCTGCACGCAGATGCCGGGATGCAGCCTGCTGAGCCCACAAACGGAAACACAAGCTCTGCAGGGCTGCTGGACTGCTATCAAAGGGGTCAGCACACGTATTTTTCCACGCAGATAAAACTATACCTCTGTCTGCCTGACAGCTTATCATTGCTGCTGGTGCCCCCTCGCTGTGATGGGTGCTGGGTGGTGGCGGAGAGAAGGAAGGAGGGAAAGGAAACCCAAATGCCATCTCCAGAGCCACCTGGCAATACTGCCCAGGGAGATGCCCTCCCACCCCTCACCTGCTGGGGGATGTTCATATTCCCCTGCTGTGCTCAGACTACCTGTGACCTCCCAACCCAGTGCCACCTCCACAGGATCCCCATACACAGGCTAGAGCCTTCCTCTTCACACTCACCACCAGCAGCTCCTCTGCCTTGCTGTCACTCCTCCCCTGTATCATCCCATCTCATCCACACCACTCCAAGGCCACCCTGCTCTTCCCTCCAGGCATGGAGTGACTGCCCCAAGGGACAGTCCCTGCCCCACACAGGCACCTGCAAGGTGCCCAGGGTCGGGACGGGGCCTGCAGCGCAGGAGGAGCTCTCCCTACCCAGCCCTGTGTTAGCTGAGCCTCGGTCCAACACACACAGCCCCAGAGGCGGCCAAGAGGGTCAGAGCAGCTGAAATCTTGGCAAAGGGGAACCACACCAGAAGCCACCGCTTGTTTGCTTTCCAGTGTGTGGGATCCCAGTACCCACCAGCTCCTGGGCTACTGCTGCACCTGCAGCATCAGCCCACAGACAGAACCTGGCAGGAGAGATAGAGAGAGCCCAGCATAAAGCAGGCAATGAGAATTTGCCACAATCACCATCACAGGCACACACATAAAACTGTGGGTCTCCTCTTTGATGTGGTGAGTCGTGGGCTAGTTTTTACAAAGCAAAAGCACACTGCAGCTGTGGGGTTACCCATGCAGCAAGGCTCCAGAAAACACTTGGGTGTTAGCATATCAGAGCAGGGCTACAAAATAAATTCATCACTGAAAGCAGTATGTACAGTGCTGGCAGCAGCTGACTGGCAGCTTTGGGAAAACGTGTTGGCCAGGGATGGGAAGGACAGGGAGGACTTGAACAACGTAAGCTCTGGGCTCCAAATCTCTCATGAGCTCCCACACCTCCAATTCTGCACGTGCACCAACATCCTCACCCCGGGTCTCTTCCTGTACCTTGCCTCCTCCGAGCAGGGTAAGACAAAACTGAGCTGGATCCAAAGCCAAACTCCAGTTTTATCTGGGACCACACACCCACCCAGCTCCACTGGCATCCAGGGTAGTTCCTGCAGGGTCCAGCGCCTGTGGGAGATGGCCTGCATTGGAGAGGCCAAGCTCAGGGACACCAGCAAACCTGCAGCTCTGGAGGCTATAGAGGGTGGAACAAAAAAAAGCTGTTTCTTCCAGTGCATGCAGGAGCAGGATCCCTTATCTTGGCAGCAACCAAAAGTCATCACAGCACAGCTGGGGCAGCATGCAGCTGGCTTGGGGTCTCCAGGGACAGGAAGAAAAGCCAGAGGTTACCACAGAGGCAGCTTGGACGTGCTGACTGATAGGGACGGTTTGCAAGGAGGGGAGAGCGTGCCCCCCAGCAGCACGGAGCATCGGGGACACCCTGCCCGGTCTGTACCCGTCCCCACCGCTGCCCCTCCAGGTTCTGCCAGGGGAAGGGCCCTGGCAGAGCAGAGCTGGGCAGCAGCGAGGGCTGGCACGGAGCGTATTTCCCAGGGGAAAGGCAGGATGCTGTGCTGCTGCAGCTGATGGGATCCTCCTTACTCATGTTCCTTAACGAGCTTCTGCTGGGCCCTATCCAAACACCACATCCACTCTGCCCAACACCCATCAAATACTGGGCTGCTACAGGTTTGACCTAGGATTTTGGGTGTCCTTCTTCCACTCCTGCAAGCCACGGCCTGGAGCAGGGAGCGAGTCTCCCGGGACTGATGGGAAGCAAGCTGGCACTGCTGCCCAAAGCAGGGACAGTGCAGTAAAACCAACTGCTCTTTCAAAGATTGTTGGCTGAAGGGGAGCCCAACACAAGTGCGTTGATGTGGATCAGCGCCCAGCCAAGACGAGCCCCAGGGCAAGGAGACAGCATGCCCAGCCCCAAATCGCCACCTCCCCAGGACGTGAGGCAGGATGCGGCTCACAAGTCTCTTCCTGCTCCCCCAGCCGATGGGCTTCTATCTCCACAGACCTTCTGCTTCCTCCTCCCTCCACCGCGCCAAGCTAAACAGCAGCCTCAGCCCTTTCGGCAAGAGCAGCTTTGCCAGCGCCCATCTCCCGTGGGCAGGCCAAACCAGGACAGGTAGCCCCCAGGCAGCAGGAGAAGCTCAGCACAGCTCCAGAAGGAGCAAGCAAGCCTGGGGAGCTGGCAGCATCCCCCAGCCCGTGGGGAAGGAGAGGGAAACCACAGAGGGAGCGGGGATTCTGCTCCTTGAGCGCAGGACCCAGGTCCTGCTGATGCTCAACTCGCTGCCCCCCTTGAGCACACGCCTCCCAGGGAGGGGACCTGCTCCAGCCACCCAAAAGCCTCATGCATGTGATGAGCGAGGGTAAGCACTCGGCTTCCACGGCCCTCTCCTTGCCCCTCTGCAGAGGCAGGAAGGGAGCAAAGAGGGGCAGATCCTCCCTGGGATGTTTGCAGCATGCTGCACAGGCAGGATGGGAGCAGGCTCCTGCTCAGGGATGCAGTGGTGTTCTCCAGGCCAGGTGACATCCTCCCCTGCACGGCTCAGTGGGCAGGGGGCTAGCAAGGAAGCAGCTGGGACAGAAAGCAAGATGCCCCCCTAAGTCCAGCCAGCACCTGGAAGCATCTAGGGAGACACTCATCTACCTACCGCCCCAGCTCAGCAGGTTTCAGCTGGCCGTGAGCTCCCACAGAGGAGGTGGGGGCCATGCACATTCTCTATATCAGCTTTCCACAGCACACCGAAGCCTAGGCTGTGGTGCTCACCAGCATCCCCATCCCCTGCTGCGTGTAGAACATCTCCCTTCACAGCCACCAGCTCCTGTGTCAAGGCTTCAGACCAGGCAAGAGCAAAAGGGCGAGAGGGTTCCTATTAATAGTGGCAAAGCAGGCGGCGTGCGGCAAGGAGACCCCACTGCGCACAAGAAACGAGAGTGCCCGATAAGCGAGGTTTGTCGCCCGGCGTGGCGGGCGGGTGAGCTCACCAGCAACACCCCGAGCGCCGGCTCTGAGCCGGGGGCACGAAGCACGGCGCGGGCCGAGCACTGAAGGCGCCTTTGTTTCCCCCCAGCTGAGCTGTCCCCTCCATCTCCCTTGTTAAACATCCTCCAAAATACAAGGGGGGGGGGGGGCAGTCAAAGAGGCCTGTGATCCCAGGAGGGCACACAGCCTGCTGAGCCGAGTGTCTGCCTGGGGGAGCAGAGGAAGGGAAGGGATTAATTTCCTATGCTCCTTGGGCTTCCAGCCTAAATAAGGTTAATGGGGTGGATGCAGGAAGCAAGGGGAGATTGCTCCGGGGTTGCTGCGTGGAGGGCAGCAGGGACCAATGCAACTGACCCAAGGTCACCTGGTGAGCAAGGACCGGCACGTAACTTCTGCAATAGCAGGCAGGAGCGAGCGCAGACCCTGCGCCAGCCTGCCTCCGTGCCCACGCTGTGGTGGTCAGGGGACTGGGCTCACGGGCCGGGGATGGGCGCTGGTGTCCGTGCACGGCCCTGCCCTTGGGGGCTCTAGCAACTGTGGGTGAAACCGTGGAGCCTGGGGACAGATGCGGTGGCAGGACATCAAAGGGCTCCTGGGGGGGAAGGCGGCACGACATCAGAGCGGCCACAGGTGCTGAGCAGGTGACGCAGCCGAAAAAGGGACCTTGCATCCCCCTCCCGTGAGCCACCGCTTCACTCGTGGGATACCTCCGGCTTTGCACCTGCCTCTGATGCTGACAAATGGCTCCCACCTGCTGCTTTCTTCTGGAGCTTCTTTTGCAAGCAAAATCCTGTGGGACTGCACGGCTTCGCTGGGCTCAGGCTTTGGACACAGCCACCCCAGGGCAGGGAGCGACACCAGCCTCCCCTCCCAGAAACTCACTTCTCTCCACATCTGCAGCCTGTCCCACTATCGTGGCGGGATGGGGAGATGTCAGTGAGGTCTCTGAGCCTGGGAAGGCCAGGAACCGTGGCAGCAGATGGCTTTAGCATTAGCTAACTCAGGCTGGATGGGCTGGGGGGACCCAGAGTAGCTTTGCTGGGACGGGGTTAGCCAGGGGACCAGCACCAGGAGGCTGTTGCTGTTCAGGACAACGGGGCAGTATTTACTCTGCTGCTAGAGCCTGCCCTAGAAGCAGCACCAAGCACAATGCTGGCAGAAGAACTGCATCCCCTCCAGCACCCCACCACATGTCTCCACCCTGCACCCAGGCCAGCTCTATTTTTAGACCTCGCGAGCGCTCCCCACCTCAGGGACCCGTTTCCACAGTGCGGAGATAAGGGTCCGGGTGCAGTCTGCAGCTGCAGAGCCCATCTTCCCCTCCCCAGCCTCTGCTCCATCACAGGAGCAAAAATCAGGTCTTGCTCCAGCAACCTGCAGAGAGGAGGAAGAGGAGGAGGAGGAAGAGGCTCCGGTCAGGCCAAAGCAGAAGTTTCCTGGTGTACAAACCCAGCTTTTGCAGGGGGAAAGATAAGACAATGCAGGTGGAGTTGTCACCCCAGGCAAAGCCGGCCTGCAGCCCAAGAGAGAGCCCCGGGAAGGCAGATGCTGTTTCACAGCACAGTAGCGCTTCGAGGCTGCTGCAGTGGGAGGTGCAGGGGGACCCCTGTCCTGCACCCGCAGATCTCCCGTCCTCCGCCTGCCCCCGGCCATGCTTCCTCCCGCACCAGGTGAAGGCTGGGGGCGAGGAGGGCCGGGGGGAAATCGGATGCTGGGAGTAACGGCCATTGTTTGTAGCTAAAATAAAAACCAAGCAAAAATAAATCCTTCCTGTTGGCGCGGGCAGGGCCCTGGGACGCTCTGCCTGCCTGCTTGCTTGCGCAGGGCTGCTTAGAGCTGCCACCGGCAGTAAACAAGCGTTTATAGCTCCTGGGATGCCATAAATAGGTGGGGTGTGGGCCAGGGAAGGGGGCTCAGCCAGGGGCTACCCCAGCACCCAGTGACAGCGGTGACGCCCCAGCCCCAGGAGGAGCCCTGCAGGGAGGTCGCCTACCCCGTGGGACAAAAAGACCCAGCGCTGCCGGAGGAGTTGCTCGCAGCACACAAACCGCTCTGCCTTCTCCACGGGCTGATGTCGAGCCGCCTGCAAGAGACACCCGGGTGCCGGGATGTGCCTCCATACCTCGCTGCCTGCCCCCAGTCTCCTCCTGCCCCAGCATGGGCTGCAGGCATCAGCGGAGGGGTGATACCTGAAGTAGGTGTTGACAGACCCTTCCAGCCCGTGTGCTGCTTCCCACCCCGGCAGGGCCAGCCTTCCCTCACTGCTGCTGCTTGAGGAAGACCATGGCCTCCTGAGCTCTTTGCTGAGCTCCCAAGGCAGTTCCTGTTCCCATTCCCATTCCCAAGGAGGTTTCTTTCCGATGGGGAGGAGGCAGGCGCACAGCCGGCGAGGAAGCGCCTTGGCGGGGGTGGCGCGGCGCTCCCGGAATTGTTCCTTTGTGCAGAAGACAGGAGGACAGACTGCTGCCTGCCTGCACCCTGCCTGCGGCCACCGCTCCTCCGGTGCGGGCAGGAGGAGCACCCTGCCAAGCAGGCAGGAGAAAAGCAGCGCTCAGCCCCCGGGAGGCGGCAGGGGCAAGCAAGGCATCCCTGCCAGCCAGGCTCGGTTTCCTGGCCAGCCATCACCAGCTGGGTGTGGGGCAAACTGGGACGACTGGGACTGGCTGGTGGGGCCAGGACTGCCAGCCTGGAAAGTACCTCCTCCTCCCAGCACAGCTGTCTGTACAGCTATGGAGCAACTTGGCGTGCTCCAGCCCAGAGGGGTTTTAGAGAAAAGCCAACCATTAATGATCACACTTGAGCTCTGACAACATCCCGTAACAGTGGAAGATTTGCTAAGGGGCCACTCCATGCACATGAATCATCTCCTCCCTGGAAACAAGGGCCCCTTGAGTGGGGCGGATGGGGGGAGCACCTCTGGCTGGGCATCCAACAATGTCGGCAGGAGCCTGAGTGCTTGGGGCTGGCTCCTGCACGGCTGGGAGCCCCCCACCCTCCCTGGCTCTTTGGCTGCCCCAGCCGGTGCCTCTTCCCACCCCTCACTGTGATTAACCCCCTTGCCATTAGGCCCAGGACCCTGGCAGTCATCCCTGCTCCCCCAGTGGCTCCCAGCTCAGGCACCGCAGCATCCCTGAGCGTTGTGGAGCACAAGGCGAGCTCAAATCTTTTGACTTGTCCCCCAGACTCCCGGCACCTCCCTGCCGCCTCCCCACCACCCCACAGCACACCCCGTGCCCTGCCAAGACACGCTGCAGCAGGCAGGGCAGGGATACACATCTCCTGGGGATGTCATCATCGTGACCTTACAGTAACTAATATCCTTAGCTGATAACCTTGGAAAATCAATCCTGGGAAATGAATGTGAAACCTGCTTGCTGAAGGGGGCAGAAGGTCCCCCACCAGCTCTCCCTCCCGGCACAGTCACCCGCTGGCTTCTCTCCTTACATGAAGGAGCCCGCAGGGTTCACAGGGCCCCTCCATCCTGCTCCAGCCCTGGGAGAGGGGGAGATGAGCAACCAGAGAGGTTAAATAGTAAGAAGGCTGCCCTGGCTATGCCTGCTGAGCCTCCTTCATCTGTGGCCCCATCTGCTCCAGACACACACCCCAATGCTGACAGCAGCTCGGGGGGGGCATTCCTTTCCTAGCACAGCTCCAGCAGCACAGCCAGCTCAGCCACTTTCAGCAGTGCTCATGTGAAGGGTCCTGCATCTGGCCCAATGCCTTTGCCAGCAGCAGCTCGTCTCCCCAGTAGAAATAGCTCTGCAGAAAGCCTTATCGCATGGCCTTGCTCCCAGCCACTTGCCCACCCCAGCAGAGACCAGCTGAGCAGCAAGTCCAACCTGGGGCTGAGTGGCAGAGCCGCCCTCTCAGCCAAGCTCTCCCCAAGCCCTCCTGCTTCACCCTGGCCCTCTGTGCAGAAAGGGTTTCTCAGAGTCCTCGCCCCCCCCCCCCCCCCCCCCCCCAAAAAGGAGACATGAGCAAGGGGAGCTGCGGCACATGCCTGGGGCTGGTGCTCTGCCCAGTGCACCCAGCCAGAACAAGGGAATCGGACGCAGAAGCAAGACCCCGAACATCCCCAGCCTAGCGTGCTCTTTTCTGGAGGAGAGAGTTTCACATCCTCCCCACCGTCTTAAACTAGAAAACAGGAGTCCTGAATAGAGAGAAGTGTAATTACAGGCCAACAGAGCATGCAAAGGGCAAAGATTATCACCTGCATTCACACCCCTGCCAGTTCACACACTGCAGAAACCATCCCTTACTGCTGTGGTGCCAGTCAAGCCTCTTCTCTATTTAACTAGATTAAAGGAAAAACTGGAGAACAAGGGAATCGTGGTGGTTGCCTTTCTACCCAGCCCGGTGCCGGCAGCACTCCCTTCGCAGCACGGCCCAGAAGAGGGGTGCTGCTCTGCAGCTGAAGCCCCAAGCTGGATCGAGGCTCTCCTTGCAATGCCCACACTCGGAACAGGGGCTGCAAGCGGAAAATCTCCCCCTTAGCAGCAGCAACCACATGCTCAGAGCTGCGGCCTTCCCCCAGGGCTGCAGCACCCTCACCCTGCCTGCTCTGCTTGGTGCCCCAGTCCCCTTGGGCAGTGACTGAGGGAGGGGTGTCACCTCCCCAGGGAGCCCCAACAGAGCCACGGGGCATCGGAGGGGCTGAGGCTCTCTGAACTGGCATTGCTGCTGGAAGAAATCCCCAGGGCAGCCGTCGTTGCTGCAGGGTATGTCCTTCCTTGCAGCAGCTCGCACCAAAGCACAGCAGCTTCACAAGTGGTGCAGGTAGTAATTAACAGGCTGATTAAATTACCCACAAGCATCTCCCGTGACCCAGGCAGATAACGACCCTCCAGTGCCCAGTGCTGCAGTGGGACTTCTTCTCCAGGGGCTGCAGCGGCTGTTCCCCCCACCACTGATGGCTTAGCAGCCCTTTCTCTACGTCTGGGAGAAGACCATGGTGGTTTGCTTTAGCTCACGAAAAGCAAACTTTATCCCTCCAACCCAAAGAGGCTGCAGCTACCCCCACCCCAGAGGAGCCCTCTCTTACTGCTGAGCACAGCAAGAGGTTGAGCAAATAAAAGCACCCAGGTGAGATATCACTGAGTGACCCTGCTCATGTCCCCAGGCAGGGCACAGGCAGCCTCCTCCCTTTGCCTGCTCTGCCCCAGACCCCTGAATCCCCGGGGGCTCCTAATCCAACAAACAAGTTGTTTCCAGCCACAGCTCAGCCCAGTCAATGCAATTAGCTCTGCAAATAACGTGTGGACCAGATTCTGTACTTCCAGGCTACCTTTCAAAACTCAGTGCCAGCCTTAGTGGGCACATGGCAGGATGCTCCGTCAGGCCAGCCTGAGCTGGAGAACGCGTTTAAATAATAAATGAAAAAGAGAGGTTTGAGATACCCTTTAAAGGAATAGTCAGGCAGGGGCAAGACCTGCCGAGTAATGTATAAAAAACAAGCTTCAGGCAGAGGGGAGATGTTAGGATTAGTCAGAACCCAGAATAAACTGTGTTTTCTCCAACCAAAATTTTGGTGTCAGCCTTGTCCAAACAAACTCCAGAGTGCAGGGAGCAGCAGGTTGGCCTGGGCTCCCCTCTGACACTGGGAGAGGCCCCTGGACCAGTGCCACAGCCATTTGCCCACCCCTGTGACCACCCTCCGTGAGGGGCTGAGCACTGGGAATCCTCCCTGGGTCACACCTTCCTGCCTGCTGCTATCTTGGAGCTGGCGGGACCTGAAGCTCTCACCTCCCTGCAGCCCTTAGTCTCCACCAAACCTCAGCCTCCAGGACAGCAGGAATTACAGCTAATTGCAGACACCGTGGTGGGAAACCCGCTGACTCAGCACCCCAGGGCTGATGACGGCTTTCCTGCAGGCATGCCCTCCCCACCGCCCTGCGCCCAGACAGGCATGGCCACGTTACCACCCAGAGCTGGGTGGGTCCTTCAGCCCCCAAATCTCGAAAATGGACACCCCAGCCCCACTGATGGGGGTGGAAAGCTCTCTGCATCCCAAGAGGCGGCTCTCCGTGTCCCATACATCCCCCTTCCCCAAAGCCAAGATCCAAAACATCTCGGATGCAATACCCGACCTGCAGGACTGAGACGTGGGGAGGCTGGCAGGGCTGACACATCTTTCTACGAGGAAGACTCACATGAGGTGATTGTGCCTGGACCCTCGGAGGCAGAGGAGTGTATGGGAGCCTCACCTAGCAGGGTGTGGGCAGGGAGGGCGTGGGATTTGTGGGAAGGAGCTGGTGGATCAGCCACCAGCCAGCTCCGCTTTCCCAAACACTTTCAGCCATGTTGCACAATGCAGAACCCTCTATTCAGAAGCTGTGGGAAGAGAAACCACAGACCCTCTGCGGGTGGAAATATCCCTGTGGAATCGGGGAGAGGGAGTACAAGCACCTGGCATCCAGCCTCCTACGGTAGCATCCCTGCCCCGATCCTGGCAATGCCCAGGACTTCAGGAGGTGTGCAGGGCACAATTCCCCCCCTGCCTGGCAGGGGGATCGGGACCCACTCAGTGGCCACCCCAGCCCTGTCCCTGCAGGAAAGTGATGTTCCTGGGCCGGGGCAGGCAGGGCACGGCAGAGGGTCTCTGCGTTTGGGGGCCGGGGCCGTGCTGCCCCGGAGGACCCTCGGAAGGCAGGATAAGCGTATTTTCTCAGCTGCAAACAGCCCTTCCGTTTCCTTCCCTTGCCCAGCTCCGCCGGGAGCATCAGGTGCAGCGGCAAGGCCACGGGCCGCCAGCATTTCCTACCCGCTTAACCCCTGCGGGGCAGGGGTGGAGTGGCAGGAAAGCCAGTTTATCCTGGTGGGAAAGCTGAAATGCTTGAGCACAGGGGAAGATGCCACTGCTCTGGTTATTGCCGATGGCTCCATCACTGCCAGGACTGGTTCACCGAATCTGCTTTTAACTCCAGGACACAAAAGGCAGCTATCAAACCTGTTGCTACATAACTTCTATTCCTGGCCCTGTGCTTTACAGCCTCGGTTTCCCAAAGCATAAGATGACACTGGGACCACATAAAATGGGAGGCTGAACTCACTGGACAAGGAGCCAAAAAGGGGCTGTTCTCCCATCACCAATTGGGAGGCTTTAAAGTCCAAAAAACCCAGAAGAAAGCCAAAGCCGTTCTCCAAGCTGCTCCTTACACATCTCCTACTAATGGCCAGCAATCAGAGCATACCAGCATCTCCCAGAGCTCCTTCCTATCACTTCAGGATCACATGCACATGAAACCCACTTAAAATAAAATAAAATAAAAAAAAAGTACTTTGAGCATGGAAACCCCTTGCAGCAAAGATCTGTTTTTGTTCCAAACTGTTACGAAATGTCAGCGTTTTCCCTTGCCTGCCAAAGAGCCTGCCTTTGATGTGATGGGAGGCATATCAGAAGCAAAAAGGGAAGGGGTTGCAGCAGCCGTGCCGTGGGGGGGAGCCTGGGGGAGGGAGGGCCAAAGAAGTTATTTTCATCTTTCCCCACTGTGGAGGCTGCAGATCGTCAGCGCAGCATCTGCAGAGTGACCTGAGCTCCCCGAAATGCCGCCGCTTTTAGCACCGCAGGGTGATGAAAGGCGGGCTGGTGGTGGCTGCGCGGGTGCCCTCCCCGCTGGTGGCAGGACCTGCTCTATTCATCCGGCGGGTGCCCTGGCAGGGGGTGCCAGCCCTTGTTTGCGCGGTGGTGGGGCAGGGCTGGCAGAGACAATGCAGAGCTCCTTGGGAGGTTTCCAACCCAATTGTCCTGCTGCTGCCCTGGAAGAGTGACATTTAATAGATATTTTGCAGGACTGACAGTTGTGCCATTAATTTTAAGATTTCTTATATGCAGGAGGAGATGTGTGTTCCTCAGGGGAGAGCTTTAGCTGTGCCAGACTAATAGTAGCCGGTGTAGGGAAGGGTTAAGGTGTCAGGACATGAGTCTGGGATGCCAGAAACCACTTCAAACCTCCACTCTGCTAAATCGTTATCTTCTGTCCCCAGCAAGTTATTTGGCTACTGAACAACAAGCAAATCTTGAGTCAAGCCCAGTTTTCACTCCCTGTCCTCTGAAAAGCCTTCCCACTGTTTGGGATGAGACAACTTCTTCAAAACCTTAAACAAAGCTTTCCTGGGCTGGGATAAGAACTGCCCGCCAGCTGCAGGCGAGAGGATTTCAGGCACATTGGGCCTCAGTGCTGCTCACAGCAAAGGGCACATCAGCCTCGCAGCTCAGCACATTTGCACAGGAAAACAGCACTTTGAGGTCAAGAGCAAGTGCGGGAAAGAAGCAGGTTTTCCAGACAGCCCAGGCAGATAGGACAGTCCCCAGGGTGCCTGGCTGGAGGACACTACCCCTGCAGCAGTCAGTAAGGGGCACCGGCCCGCTCCTTCCCCTCTCTAGCAGCCCCTGCCGCAGCAGGCACCGGTGACGTGCAGGGCAGGGCAGGTCTGTACCCCTCCGGAGCAGCCAGGCTGGCTTCCACAGGGATCCAGTACCTATAGCAAGACCCATTTCCCCTGGTTAAAGGCAGCATTGCACCCAGAAGGATATCAGAAGATACAGAGGGACAAATAACTCCAGTGTCTCCCTGCCCCACTTGGCATCAGCATCCCCAGGGCCGCCCTCCCACCCTGCTTTGCCCGGCACGGTGGGGCCGGAGCAGCCCACGGTGGGCTCAGCCCCCTTCCCCGCACGCTCCCCGGCTATAAACAGGCGGTGGCCCTGGGCAGCTGAGTTTCCAGCGGAAGGAATGGCTGCAATGCAGGGGAGAGCTCAGCACTTGCCTGGCGCGCTAACAGCTGGCCCGATCTGTGTTTCTCACCCACTCCGCACCCCCTTCCACCGGGCTACGTGCACGGGGCAGGCAGGATTCCTGCTGCCAGCTTGCAGGCAGCAGGTCAGGAATGATCCGGGCTCCCTCCCACCAACCCCGTGGCCTCCCCATTCCTGTGGGCGAGCTGGAGCCAAGTTTATCCCTGACACATCTCTGCCGGCTTTGCTGGATTTAGACCCCAGATAAGTTTGGTGCAGGACCTAAATTCTGGTGGCACAAAAGGTCAGGGAAGAGTCGCTAATGAGAAGCCTTGTGCAAGCACAGCCCTGCTAGAGCAAAGGCTTGTGGCACAGATCACCTCCCAAACCACGCACACATGCACTCCTCCATCAGCACAACCTGAAACAACTCTGCAAACAGCCCACAGCACCAATTCCCCTGGTTAGCTGCTGGTGTAGAGCTGAGCCCTGCACCGGGTGCTGCCCAGCCTGCCTGGGAAGGCAGCGAGCTCACCTGGAGCACAGACAGCAACAAAGAAGCTGGCAGATCATAAAGCAAGAGCAAGTCAGAATACACACAGGGCCTGAATGGAGCTGCAGGTGAAAAAAGGGGCTGCCAGAGAGCAGGCAGAGGCTGGGAATGATGCACAGAGCTCCTACCCACCACCAGACCGAGCACACCTTGTGCTAGGGAAGGGAGCCTGGTGAGACCCCCATACCTTCCCTCCATGAGCCACAGCCCCCAGAGGGATCTGGTGGCTCTGGGTGACGAGCAGAAGGGTCTAGGGGAGGTTTACATTAGCAAAGAGCCATCCAGGTGCCAACAGTGATTCATTACAAGCATTCAAGGCAAAGCAGGCAGGCACTGCTGCTGCAGGCACTAGAAAAGGGGATAAAACAGCAGAGGGGCTCTCTCCTGGCAGGGCAAGTCCGCAGAGCAGCCGCACCATGCCCAGGCCCATCTCCATGATGCTCCAGGATGGTTTCCGCAGCGTGCCAGGCACCCCCTGCTCTTCCCTGTGGTGAGGTCCCAGGTTTGATTTTTGGGGTGGGCTGGGATGCAAACAGGGTAGCCTCCCACCAGCTCGCACAGCGAGAGAATGGGGAAGCCAAGACCCTGTGCTCTCCCCATCGGTGAGGTCCTCTGGGACCTTGAAGAACAGCTCTGGCATCACATGTCATTTGACAACACTCCCCCTCCCACAACAGCACCCTCCTTCAGAGCTGGCAAAGCCACCCTGTCTGGCTGGCAGGCAGGGTGAGCCGCAGCCGTGGGGGAAGGCTGTCCCTGTCACCATCCCTGTCCCCTCCCAGGCTGCTGAGCACTGACATTGCTCTCCGAGCACCGACACCGGGAGCTGCAGCCCACAAGTCAAACTCCTCATAACAGTGTTTCCACTGCGGAAACGCCACCCCATCCTTTTACATCGGGAAGGGGAACTCTTGACCCTTGGGTCTTTCTGGTGCTGACCCAGGGCTGCAGACGCAGCACTGCCTGAACCGCCCTGGGACTTCAGCGTGGTCCCAGCCCACAGAGCCGGAGTGATGCCTCTGACCCCGCCGTTACCATTTTTGGCTGGTGCTTCTATAGCACCTCTGAGGACTGGCCAAGGGCCGGGACCCCCATACTACACCATGTCACCACCTGCTCCTTCTCTGCAGCCCCAGGCCACTGTTCAGCAGTAGCAAGCAGCAATCCCCCTGAAAGCCTCCCTCTGCTCTCTCCAGGGACTTGCCAGCCCCAGCAGAAATCCAGGACCCTCTCTGCACGGTTGGCCCAAAGGCCCGGCAGGTTTGTTCATATCCCAGATCAAAGCCTAACAGCTACGTGAGCCCGATGCCACAAGCTGCAGGCGGAAATCACACACATGTGGGAACGCAGCAGCTTCCCAGCAGGGTGGGGATCAGGCCTTCCATGGCTTTACGAGGCCACCGGCATCTTCCCCAGCTAGGGAAACTCTCCGGATCCGATCAGCTCCATCTGGCAACGCCAGTCACCTCCCTTTCTACAACCAGAACTTCCCCTTAACAAGTGCTTACACCCCACAGACTAATTTACAAGCTGCTGGCTTTTCACCCATCTGACCAGCAAAGGGAAACTGGTACCAGTTTGTGTCCCTTGCCGCAGGGCTGGGGGGGGGGGGGGGGGGGCAAAGGCACCCGGGGGCAGGGTCCCGTATCGATCCGGTGAGATGCACCCGCTTGGCTGGGAAGGGATGCGCGACCCCCAGACCCCCGGGACCGGGACGGGCATCCCCTCTCCCACGGCGGGGAGAGGGGATGCCCGTCCCGGTCCGGTCCCGTCCCGTCCCGTCCCCTCGCGTCCCCCCTTACCGCTGAGACGGTCCATGGTCCCGGAGCCGCGGGCAGCACCGGCCGCCCCGGGAGGCGCGGGCGGGCGAGTGTCACCGGTAGCAGCCGCCCGGCGGGGCCGGGTCTTGGCTTCGGAGCGGCCAATGGCTTGGCCCGCCCCTCCCTCGGTGCACGGCAGCGCCGAGCACCGGCACCGCCCGGCACGGCACCGAAAGACCTTCGGGAGGTGTCCCCGCCGGCAGCACGGGGGCAAAGTTTGTCCCGTAGCACCCCCTCCCCGTGCATCTCCCCCGGGTGCTGCCCCACACCGGGCTTTGAGCACCCACCCCCGGCAGCGGCAGCACCCGGAGATCCCCCCCGGTGATGGGTGGGGGGTCCAGAGCGGGCCACCTCCACCCGCCCGCTACCTGCCGGTGGGGGTTCTTGGTTTGGGCGACTTCGGTTTGGGCAAAGATCCAGAACTGATTCCCCCACCCAAATGCACACCCAGCGAGCGAGCGCAGGTCCCCCTTACCACCTCACTCCCCGCTTCACCCGCGCTGTCCCTGCTCCCCCCCCCCCCCCCCCAAACTCCTTCGTATCTGCTCCCTCCTGGTGTCCCTCATCTGCCCAGCCTCTGTCTGGCCGCGGTGCTCATGCCACCGTCACCGTCCCTCCCCAACAAAGACCTTAGGGGACACCGGGGCTTGGGAGACGTGTGGGGTGTGCGAGGGAGCGTCCCGCGTGTGGAGAGCGCGTGGCAGCAGGGGCAGTGACTCCTGGCACCCCCGGGAGAGTTTCTCCCAGCCTCAGGCCTGCAGCTGAGCCCTCCTCTGGGGCCAGCAGGCTGTGACAGAAATGTCATTCGGTTGCACACATACCTAGTTATCACTTGAGAAAGCGATAATTGAAATATTAGACGTGCACTAGCAACTGGTCTCCAGGGCTTCCCCATTTGGAGCACTCTTAGCCCAGGACAGCACGGAGGCAGCAGCCTCTCTCGCACCCCCCTGTGCCCAGCGGGGAGCCAGCCCTGCCCCACTCCCCTCACCCTGCCTGGCTGGTGGTTGCTGGTCCCTCCCTTCTGGATCGAGCCCCATTTTTCTCTCGTAACGTGGGATCACCTCTGGGGCTCTGGTCGGGGCACAGGGCGCTCGCAGGCCAGGGCTGCCAATGCCACCACCCAGCTGGGCTCCAGCTGCTTTGGGGCTGGGACTTGTGAAGCAGCCAAATGAGAGCGTGGGCTCAGGCAGTGATGGCTTCCAGGGCAGGTGCTAATGCCCCCGCCGCCGCTCGCCGGGTGCAGATGGGTGCTCTCTGCACACTTCAGGGCAATGGGAGCCCATGAGGGTCCCACGGGGCGTCTGGTGCCCCTGAACGGCATTGGCCAGAGAGGCTTCCTTGGCTCTGCCTCAGTTTCCCCATCTTTGCCACACAGGTAGTTGTGGGGAACAGTTATTGTCCATAAAAAGCTTTGAAAAGACTCCTGCTGTTGTGTTATTATTATTAACAATAATATCCTCCAGGCTTTATCATTGAAACTGCTGCTGGAACTTTCTTATAGCCACAAATGGTTGAGCTTGAGTTAGGGAGCCATAGTTTATCTGCGTAAAATCATTATAAATAAAATTGGTTTATTTACTGCTGCACTAAAGCAGACAGGAGCAATTACCAGTGCAATATTGCCATCTCCACCTCAGTCCCCAGCCCCCTCCATGCCAGCATAAAGCTCCTGGAGCTGTGGCTGCTGCTGATAGGAGATCTCCTGCCCCAAGCACCCTGGCAAACCCCTGCAAGGGGCCCTGCACGTCTCTCCTGCCTCACACAGGAACCCGGTGACGGCTTTTTGGGCAACAAGCTGAGCAGCCTCAGCACCCAATGGTGGTGGTGCTGATGGCAGGGTGGGCATTTGATCCACCTGATGGGAGACACCAGGACAGGAGACTTTCAAAGAGGACCAGAACAGGCAGAAGCAGAGCTGGCCTGTGGCACAGTGAAGGTGGCTGTCCCCTCAGAGAAGCCCTGCTAACCCAGCTCTTGCAGAGAGCTTGCTGACCTGTTTGGGACTGCTCAGTCCTGTGGTACGTCTGAAAATTGTGCCAGACAAGCAAATAGGAAACCAGAGCACCACGGACACCAAGAAAAGTGTTTGTATGGAAAAAACCCTATTAGTTTCAAGAAAAAATAAGCAAAAGCAAAAAAAAAAAAAAAAAAAAAAATCCCAGTAGTTTGCAGTGGAGTGAATGCTGAATGGCCCTGGTAACAGCCTTCACTCCTGGAGGCTTGCAGAGGTATTGATCTGGACTTCAGGCATCAGTGATGGGGTAATCCAGGAAAACCCCCATGAAAAGGCCCAGCAGTTAGTGGGACCGGCTTCCCCGGCTCCCCCACTCTGGCCTTGCCACCAGCTCCCGGCCAGACTGGTCCCACTGCTGCTCATGTGGGTGTCGAGACCCGGAGCAGCAGGGCTGGGTGTTCACACCATCTCTGGTAGGACCCCATGCACTGTGACCCAGGACGGGACGGCAGCTCAGCTTGTCCGCTCTCGGGCCTTGCTGGCCCTGGACAAACCTGAACGGCAGCAAGAAACTGCACAGGGAAGGAGGTGGCTTTGGCTGTTTCATTTCAGAAGGGCTTGTTTTTGGGATGGCACTTTGGGAGGAAAAACTGGCTCTGTAGCAATACTAGGTTTGCAGGTAAAGCCAACAGCTCAGGACACACCAGGCTCAGGCTTGCACCTTGACCCGTGGGGGTGCACCCTGCTCCTCGTGGGGTCCCCACCACTTTTCCTCCTTGTCCCCTGCTCCAGGCTCTGTATTTCTGATCCTGAGGGTGAGGCTGAAGGTGCCCCAAAGTGCGTGGCCTTGTTAAAGGCAGGGAGGGCATTAAGGAGCCCATGGGGAGATCCCGCTTTCCTGCAATTGTACCCAGGACCTTTTCTAACCCATAAGTAAATACACAGACCAGCTGAGCAGAACGGGATGGGACACCCATGGGGGTGTCCCACCCCCCCATCCCAGGGCCCTGCTCTCCCCCAGCCCTGGGTGCTGTGGCTGCAGCAGGAGAATCCCCCCACTCCGTAGGGCAGCACTGACAGACACCAAGTGCTTCGGGGCCCACGTCGCTTTAGCCCCTGGGAGAACTCAAGGACTGATACAGAATCGGGGTTGGAAAAGAAAAGGAAACAAAGAGCATAAGATGATCTGCAAGACTCCAGTTCACTCTCAGGGGTGCAGAGGGCGCCTCTGCCACATACAGCACCGAGAATCATACAGAGCTGCAATATAGAGATCTTTCTATGTATATATTTATAGGTATGTATATATTTATAGTGCACTGCATTTAAAACAGCCGGGCCTGCTTCTTCAGCTCGTTCCTCTTCCACAGGGCCAGGCGGTCGAACTCGGCGATGGTCATGCCGAAGATCTGGTAGAACTCCTCCTGGGAGAGGTGGCGCTGGGGAAAGACGGGATGCTGGGCCAGGGCTGGGGACCGTGGCCACCACCCGGGGCCAATGGCCACCACACAGGCCGTATGGCTGCAGTGGGGTGGGAGGGCACGCGAGGGGGCCTGATGGCATCCCCTGCCTGGCTGGGTGTAATGGGGTGATACAACCCCCAGCAGCGCTCACTTGGGAGAGGGGGAGCACCCAGCACCCTCCTGCTCCTGCCAAACAAATTCATGCTGCGGGCATGGGGAACAGCTCTGCCAGGCCAGTGCAGCAGCAGGACCACCGTGACAGTGTGCTGGCACACATTTGCTCCTGGAGAGCCCCTCGCAGTCCCACACTGCCTGCTGGGGCTAAGGGGACACCTCGCAGGATCGCGTCCCTCTGAGATTACCCGCCATGGAAAAGGCTCTCCTCACCTCTAACCGAGTCCTGTCCACGTCTTTGGGCAGCTGGTTCCTCCCCCTCGTCTTCACTAGGAGCAGCTCGTAGGGGTATATCTGCACAGGGACAGGAAGACCATGGGGTAGCTCCAGAGCCAGAAGAGGACAGTTGGGGCACACCTGGGAAGGAGGCCATGGGGGCCACCAGGGCAAAGCCTGCTCCTGCTGTATTTAGCAGGATTTGGGTGGCACAGCTGCCTCCAGGGCTTGGATGGGACAAGGCAAGGGGGGACTGGCTCTCAGGGTGATCCTAATCCACCTTGAATCACCTCGGTGGCTCTGGAATAGCCTGCTCACTCTGTGAAGCCGGGAGCGGCCCAGGGAAGAGTGTGAGTAGGGGACCACCAGCACAACCACCCTTCTCTGTTCCCCACCCAGGAGACAATTCTGTTTGGCCAAATGCTTGGGACCCTGGCAGGAGGGGAAGGACTCTGGTCCGAGCCCCACCGTCCCAGGACGGGGCTGTCAGGTGAAGGATGGAGGGGTATGAAGGTAGGGCATTGTGGGCAGAGGGCAAAGCTTCCTTCTGAAGGGCCTGGGGACACAGGGACACGTCTCTGGGACTCCCTCTAGGTGGTACTTGCACCTCCGGCTGGCAGCTCCTCCTTGGAGCAGGAGCATCTTACCTTGTACTCTGTGGGGAGAGAGAAAAGACAAGAGAGACATGAGCCACGCTGACCCCTCTGCTGCCAGGATCCTCCCCCCAGGGCTGCGGGGACCCCCGCTTGTCTCCCAACTTCTCCCCCCAGCCTGGGCCTCATTTTCCATTTCTGCCTGTGGTGGGGTAGGCAGCCACACGGCCTCTGGCTCCATGCCTACAGGGTCCCCTGCCCACGATGCTCCTCAGCCCGCAGCACTTTACCTCGCATCCCCCAGTTGACGGCATTCGTGCTGTCGTAGTGGAAAAGCTCAGCACTGGGAGGCTGCAGGAGGGATACAGGGGGGGGAGAAGTAAGAGGGGGTCCCATCCAGACGCTCAGCATGGCACCCACCCACCCCAAAGCAGGACCCACTCCCCACACCTGGCAGTGGGGAAACTGAGGCACGAGGAGGTGAACTAACAAGTACAGGTCACACAGAGGGAGGACCAGGTCTCCTGACCCCCAGCAATTGCTACCGCAGAGTATAAAGCAAAGCACTTATCCTGGGAAGCAACACCAGGGTCCCTCTGAAATGAACCCAGCAGGACATTCAGGGCAGGTACCTCTGTCCTGCAGCGCCTGGACAGGGAACTTTGGTCCCTAATAAGGGTCATTTTGGATTGGCACAGACCAGCAGTGACAGCAGGCGTGCAAAGAAGCAGGGAGCAGGACACCCTAGTCATGAAAGGAGAGCACCGGGGGCTTTGAGGAGCCTGGGGAGAATGACGAAGGGTGCAGAGATGCCTGGCAGCGGCAGGATGGAGGCAGAAGGCACTTACCCTGTGCAGCCCGTTCCTCCTGTAGGCAGGAAGGGAGGCCGATTTAGAAATGAGGGGATCTGCAAAGAAGCCACCAAGGCGCATAAGGGAAAAAGCAAGGGTGAGCCCCACACTGCAGCCACCCTACCCCTCTGCTCCCACATCGCTACCCAGCTCCGCATTCACCCAGCTCTGTCTCCTGCCAGCTCCGACTCATTTCCAGCCTGGCTTCCTCCTGTGCTGATATTCCTCTCCCCAAAATCCCTTTCCCATGGCAGTCCTCCCACCTCACCCTTCAGCGCAACACAATCTCTGTTTCTCTGATTTGTCCTCTCCCGGTGCTGCCACCAGCTCTGCCCTGGTTCAGCTCTACCCTGGCCCAGCCTTTCAAGGGCACCTTCTTCTCTCCCCTTCTTCCCTCCCTGGTCCCAGCATCTCCTCCAGCTCGGGCTCTGGACCCCACAGCCACGTGGGCTGAGCTGCAGAGGGCTGCAGGCTCACACACTCACCGCTGTCGGCCAGGTAGTGTGTCCGGGGAGCTGCAAGGAGAGCAGAGCCGGGTGTAAGGGAGGACCGAGCACCCCATGCCATGCAGAGCTGCCTTGGGGCATGCGGGTCCTCCTTGGGGCTCCCGGGAGCCCCGCAGGGCTGAGGGGCTCCCTGAGCACCTCTGAAGAGCCCCAGCTCCGTGAGGGCAGATGTGCCACGAGGAAAGAGGGCATGGAGCATGCAGGGGCATCTGTGCTGCCAGGCTCCCCGGTGCCCCTAGCCCCCCCTGCAGCCCTGAAGGGAGAGGGGCTGGGTGCCCTGGGTGCTGTGCAGTGAGAGCAGCGCAAGCAAGGAAGGTGACCCTGGGGCCAGTCAGCAGGTCTGGGGTGCCAGAAGGTCCCAGATATGCCATTAACGAGGAGGTACACACACAGCGAGTCCAAAACAGGTCAGAGCAAACCCAGTGTGGCTGTGCTGTGAGATTCCCAAGGGACCCTTCAACCACCCCATGAGGCACTTCACCAGGCTGCCAGGACAGACTGCAACACCCGCCAGGCAATGCCCCATCCCAGCCAGAGCACAGGGAATGGATGGAGCCCTCCAGAGAGGAAAAGAGCCTCCCAAGTCCAACTCTGGTGCCCAGCACCTCTCCCACCACCCCTTCCCAGTCCCCTGTTCCTTCTCTCTCCACCCCAGCGAACTTCCCACAGGCGCTGGGGCTGTGCCAGGTGGGATGGACAGATGGACAGGGTTGTCCTTACAGCCATTGAGGGAGCCCTCGTAGCCAGCTGTGTGCAGGGCTTCTCTGCTGCTGGCCGAGCTGCGAGGGGGTGTCCAGGGGTCTGCGTAGGAGTTGGACCGAGCCTTCATCTCCTCCCTCAGTATCAGCCTGCCGATGCCGCTCTGGATCTGGGCAGGGGGGGGAAAAGCCACTTTGCACCCCTCCTTTCCCTGCCCGGCCCTTGCTGACCGCTGGCACATCGTGGCAGGGCACAACATCTCCCATCTGCTCCCCTGTCCCTGGGAACGAAGTACTGGGCTGGGGTGCCTCGGCAAGGGGGTGTGCTCCCCCTCCTTCAGACCGCACCTTGGGGGTGGCCAAGGTGGGAGATATAGCAGATAGCAGCAGGGATGCTGGTGGCCCCTTCTTGGGTGACAGAGCTGGGCTGGGCCTCCTCCCCAAAGCCGACCACCACAGGGACAGCTTGGTGCCGCTCTCCCCTGCCAGGCTGCGGCAGGGACATCACTCACCTTGTGCATGCCCCGGTCGTACCCATCCTCCTCGCCTCCTGATGAGAACCTCCGGGCCCGGGGGGCTGCAAGGAGAGAGGTGGGGGGGTCAGATGGGGATGAAGGGGGAGACAGGTAGGGAGAAGACAGTCCCCAGCTGCATGGGGTCCCAAGGGCTGCCAGGATTTTGGGGTCACTTTGGCAGGTATCTCAACCCAACCCCACTTTCAGGTCCAGACCCAACTTGGGGGAGCAGGGGAGTGTTACCTCCCAGGGAATGGCTGGGTTTGGGGGCAGGAATGGCTTTCCCTTTCCCCCAGCCCAATGGGGGACTGTTACCTTTGGGGGAGCCTTGGAAGGACCAGTACTCTGACTCAGAGTGGTAGTATGGGTCTGGGGAGTAGGCAGGGCTATACTTAGATGACTGTGCGATGTCTTCGCTGGTTTTGCTTTTCGTGGCTGCAGGGAGGTTGTCTGCAAAAGGAGCAGGCAGAGCTGTAAGGAGGACTCCGAGTCCCACCAGCAGGACTTGCAAAGATCCACCCTGGGTTGAAGGCAAATCCTCTTCCCTCCCCTCTCCCCAGTGGCCACCAGAAATTTTTGTCTGGGACAACATGGAACAGAGCTGGGAATAATCCATTTTCAAACTGCTGACACCTCCTGGAGACACGGGTGCAGAAGCAGACAGTGGGGACAGTGAAAAGCAGAGGGGCTGTCACTGATGTGGCTGGGAAGGGACCCAAATGGCTCATAGCCCACAGCACCACCACAAGCTCTGGCTCCTGCATAGCGCTCACCCAGCCCCAGTACCACCAGTGCCACCAGCCTCCCCGTGCCCCTGCACCCCAGGCTGTCCCATCACCTGGAAGGCTATAACCGCACAGGTGGGAAGGTACGGAGGAAGGCTGAGATCCAGCAGGGAAAGGGCTCTCTGTGGGTTACTGCCAGGGAAGGCAGCAGTGGGCTGTGTAGCAGGAGCAAGGAGCAGAGGGGTGACCCCAGCAGCTCCGGCTCTGGCAGGGGCTCAGCCCTCCATGGCAGGGCCACACGCAGGGCTCTGCTCAGGCTGGGGACTGAGCCTCAGCAGCACACATGAAAAACCCAAGGGTGAGCCCTGCTCCTTTCCCCCAGAGGCCGGGAGACTCGCAGGGGAAGGAGCTCCAAGGACAGACCATGTGGCAGAGCCATCCCACCACCTCGGGCGCAGGGGACCCTGCCAACAGCAGCTACTTACAGCAGTGGGTACAGCCAGCAGCGGGGCAGCGGGAGTTGGGCAGGTGGGAAGGGAGAGCCCAGGGAGAGAGAAGAGACACAGTTACTGCTCCGGGGGAGCTGCTGTCCCTCTACATGCAGAAGCAAGTAGGGACAGTGCAAGCCAGCCCCGCTGAGAGACACCAAAGACTCCTGTGCCTCCTCCCCACCCCTCAACACCCCCCCACGCCTGTTTCACCCTGGATGGGCTGTCATTTTTCTCCAGGGCTTCACGTGAAACTGCAAATTACCTTCTTCATCCCTTTCCCGAGGCTGCTCTGGCTCCTGGTATCAGCAAACAACGGCCACCCTTGTACCCTCTGCCACCCCTCCACGGCGTTGCTCCCCCTCCCACAGCTATCCCTGGCTCCAGCACCACTGACAGCCTTCTCCTCCATCCCTCAAGAGAGGGATGAGGTCCAGAGCTGCCTTTTTCTAGCACTGAACCCTGCACTCTGCTGCCCGGAGGGGAATCAGGAGCATCGGCCCACCAAAGCCCAGCACCCCAACATCTCGCCTTGATGCCTGCTCCCATCTCCCACCCTGCCCCTAAACGTGACTCAGCCAGACCAAGTCCCACACTGGTACCCTGCCCCGCGTCCCCCACGGAGCGGAGCCCCGTGCACGGCAGGCAGACCGTACCGTGTCGCTTATAGATGGGCGGTTTCCGGTAGATGTTACTCTCGCCGGCAGCTGGTGGAAGAAGAAAGAAAGGGAAGAAAGAAGGAAAGAAGGGAGGAAGGGAAGGTCAGCATGGGTGTGCTCAGCGCGGACAGGACAGAGGTCCTGCAGGAGACGCTACCCCTATACCACGCTTCCATCACACAACTGCCTCCGGGTCCACGTGTCCCACGGGAGCGCAGCACCGGGCCAGGCCCAGGCGGGTTCTGGGACGGGCAGCAGGAGCACGGTCCCGGGGCTGCCCTCGGCAGCGGTGTGCACGGAGAACATGCAGTGAGCGCCCCAGCATCAGCATGCACCGCGGGGCGGCGGGCACTGCCAGCCCCGGGAGGGAGCGGCACAGCCAGGAACCACCGGCCGCCCCTGCCAGCCGGCAGCAATGCACCACGGCTCGCGCTGGTGTGGTTTCTCAGGGGTGCCAGCACCTGTGAGAACCGCCTGCGAGCTAACTGGGGCGAAACAACATCAGCCAAAGCCTCTTTCCGCAGCAGAGAGAGAAAAGAGCGAGCTGGGAGGGAAAGCGAACTGGAGCCTGGTGCTGAGAGCTACAGCCCCCGCGCGGGGGCCAGGCAGCGGAGCTGGCGGAGCAGGGAGGGGGCCATCCATAAACCACCGACCGTCAGCGGGAGGGCAGGGCAGGCAGCGGGGCCAAGCCCTGGCAGGGATGGGATGGGATGGGATGGGAGCAGGGGACCATGGTGGGGAGCCGCTGGGTGTCCTCACGGTGCTGTCCCAGGGCATCAGCTGTACGTTGTGGAGGGTTCCACACTTTGGAGGACAAGGGCAGCGGGAGATGCCTACGGCTGAGCAGGGTGGTCTGGGGCTCTGGCCCCCCTGCAAGTGCTGAAGGATGGATGGGCAGCTCTGCCTGCTTCCCTCCCCACTCTCCCTTTCTGCCCACTCCGTCCCCATCCCCATGGGCTCTGCGTGGCCGGGAGCGGGTGGTGGCCCTTACCTGGTGGCCCCCTGCAATCCCTGCAGAAGGGGAGCAGGCATCTGGCAAGCCCAGAAGACTCTGGGGGGAGGGAGCAGCGGGCCCTAGGGGGAGTATAAAATAGTCATCTGTAGCGGATGGGTGCGGAAAGGCCTCCGGCAGACACGCTTCGGCTCGTGATCCTGGGGGGGGAGGCAGGGGAGGGGGCAGGCTCTCTGCAGGGGACTCATCTTTGTGTGGTGGGTGGAGGAAGGTCAGGGAAGAGGGAGAAGAGGGACATTGCAAGGATCAAGCAGACTGGGCAGCTCTGGGATGTCCGGGTGGTGATGGGGAGGGGAGGAGGGTTCAAGCTGCAGGTCCTGTTTATGGATGGCCTCTACCAGGGGTAGATCCTGCTGCCAGCTGGCTCTAGGCAGGCGGCGGAGCTATGCATGCGACACAGGGGGGACGGCACATGCGGGCATGCCACAGACACGGCGCTTCCCTGGGGACCGGGGTGCTCCAGAGCCTACCTGGGATGTGGAAATGCTTGGGTGCTTGGTATGAGGTTGGTGTGGAGGACCTCACATCTAACTGGCTATAGTAGGGGGAGCTGCGCCCGCTCTCGGTGCCTACGCGGTGCCGAGCAGAAGCAGCCATAAGTGACCGAGAGAGAGAACAAGAGGCAGAAGAAAATGGGTGTTAAATGCAGTGGTGTTAGAAGAGCGGGGGGCGACGGGGACGTGCACCTGGCTGTGGTCCAGGATGGGGCGTGATGGAGCAAGGGGAGATTTCCTGCATCTCCGGAGGAAGGCGGGATGCAGAGGAAACCCCACGTGTGGGTGCTGTTACAGGGCAGCAGGCTGCCCCACCGCTGGTGAGAGGAAAGCCGAGCGTGCTGCAGAGGCAAACGGTGACGAGCCCGTGGCAGTGCAGCATAGAGGGTAGCTCAGGGAATGCGGGACCTCCAGACTTACTGACCTCGGATTTTCCCAGTCGTTCCTCCCCGGCTCCGAAGGACAGGAGACGTGGCACAGACACACTCTGCTTCCCCCCGACATGCTCCAGGGCATGCGTGTGTGTGTGTGTGTGTGTGTGTGTGTGTGTGTAAGGACCCCCTTTACAGCACTGGCTGGGCACAAGCACTCTCGTGCACACCCCTCCCAGAGCTACGAAGCCAGCTGTGGTGTCTTTACTGGACCCGAGGGGTCACCTCCCTCCCCACACCATCCTCCGTGAGCCCCAGCTCAGGTCTGAGCCAGGACAAAGCCCCCTCGGCCTCTCCTCTCTGTTCGCAAGACAAGAGTTGGGGGAACACAGCACACAGCAAAGCTGGTCACTGCCTGACAACTCTTGTTGCTGTCAGCCCCCCACGGACCCCCCAGGCTTCCTGCCTGCTTGCCAGAGGAGGGACCACTGAGGTCCCCTGGGAGAAGCAGGGGACAGTTTGGTGACCCCACTCCAGTTGGGGGTCTGAGCTTAGCCCAGCCTGGAGTTGCAGCTGAAATCCTCACCTGAACGGTAGAAATGGTGGGGGGACCTTGGAATGGTGGGGGACATGCCCTGGCGGCTGTAGGTGGGGGAGTCAATGTAGCCAGGGCTGGAGGCTCGCCTCTGCCGCATGTCAAAGCTCTCGTAGATGTCCTGGGGATGGCGAAAGGCATGGAAAGAAGCAGGGTTAGAGCTGGCAGGATGAGGGACAAGGCAGGTCAGTGCCTCGGCCGCCCTGTGAGGAGGTGTCCCATGGATGGGGGTCCCCATGCTTGTGGCAGCCCAGGAGGGTGCATGCTTTGCAGTGTGACATGCAGGGCAGCGTGCATGTTCTCCACAGCTGGAGGGGTCCCCAGGCTGCTCAGCCTCTCTGCTGCCGAAATGCAGGCAGCAAAGCCCAGGGTTTGGGACCAGGTGACAGTGTCCGTCAAGAGGCTTTCATCCCCTTGCCTAGAGATAGTCCCCTTCCCCTGCGCTTGTTGCCAATTACTGGTGTCCCCCTCCACTCTGGGTGGCACTCTGGGTCCACTCTGCAGGGAGGATTTGCTTGCTGCTATCCCCGGGGCCCTGAAGGACAGAACCCTCCTGGACAGGGTCCCCCGTCTCCCACCACATCAGGGCAGCACCCAGGTGGGGGGACGTTCAGAAGAGCCATCAGTGGTCCCTGGGCAAAGGGACGCCCTGTGGTGGCAGCAGGTGACAGAACCCCCGGTGCCCGCCGGGGGCATTACCTGTGAATATGGGGAGAGGGTCCCCAGGGACTGGAGGCGGCAGGAGGCAAAGTAGGGGTGGGAAGAGAGAGAGAGAGAGAGACAGCACACGGTTAAGGACAGCAGTGACAGACTGAGGTCCCACAGCAGCCCGTTTTCCCCATGTTACAGCCTCATCACGGCTGCCAGGCAGGGAGGGTGGCCGGTGGCATGGCCAGAGCCCAACTATGGCAGGACGCAGGGCAGGGAGCCCCCGGCCAGGAGGGGAGCTGGTGTGAGGATGGCACCTCCTCAATCAGCAGCCTGCACCCCTTTCTCAGAGACCTCGGTGGAGTGGCTGCAAGGGGGGGGAAGGCAGTTGCTGGCCCCACGGTGCTCCACAGTGGGCCACGGCCATGCTGCCTGCACCATCACCGGGTGGGCTGGAGGAAACCAGACTTGTGACAAGCCTTGGGACTCGAGATGCAAGAGATGCTGCTGGTGGCCATTATGAAGTCCTCTTCCAGGATGACCTCAGGTCCCCCATCTCTGTGTGAGCTGCTCAGACCCTCTTCTTCCATGCACTTACTGAATTCATCCAGCAGCCCCGGCCTGCCTGGGGGAGTGGGACAGGGCAATCCCATGCCACGTGCTGCTTGGGCATCATCTCATCACACGCTTGCAAAAATGCACTGACCAAGCCCCCTTCCCCTGGCTGTGGGGCCAGCACCCAACAGGGGCAGCCCTGCTGTGCCGGGGCTGGGTGGCCAGGAGGATTGCCTGCCAGCGGCCAGGCTTTGGCCTGAGCCTGCTGGCTGTCTGTCCCTCCAGCCCGGAGGGATGCACGTGTGCTGCATGCCCTCCTTCTCTCCTGCTGCGGGCTGCGATGGGTGAGCTCTCTGCCACATCACTCCCAAGGGCGACGTCTCCTCCTGCACAGCGCTGTCTGTCCCTGCACATCGGGTCTGTGGCACAGTGTGGGCAGGGCACTGCCATCAGCTGATAAGGTCACTGGTTTCTTTCTTACTCTACAGCACCACCACCAAGATTTTCCTTCCAGCCCAGGCCCTCTTTCCAGTGTCAGGGAGCCTCTGGGAGAGGTCTTACCCCTGCTCCTGCCTCCCTGCAGCATTCCCACTGGAGTGAGCAAACCCACATGAAGTTTTCCCTATTGCCCCGAATCAGGGCCCTGCTCCCTGCGCAGCCCAGCATTTGGCGTATTGAGACTCAGTACCTCCCCATAGCTATATCTTTCCAGCGTCTCATCCGACATGTATCTGTGATAGGGCTCGTAGGAAATGAGGTCAGGACGCTGCACTTCATAGATGGCTTTAATCTTGGGAAGAGCTGCCAGGTCTTTGTAATTAAGGATCTCATTATCCACTTTAGCCTAGGGAGAGGGAGAGACAGACAGAAAGACGGAAAGGAAGAGGAGGAGAGAAGGAAGGGAAGGTTGGAGCGCACAGTGTGGAGCCAGCACAGAGCAGACAGAGCCCAACTCAGGCCAGCAGCAAAAACAGGTAAGAAAGAGGAGATGCCTGAGAGGCAGCAGAGGGAAAGGGCAGAGGAGCTGGGAGGGTGGGACTGTGCCCCTCCGAGCGCTCCTGCTCTGTGCCAAAGGCACTGGCAGCATGGCATGCTTCTGGGACAAGGGTGCATGGCTTGTCTGTGCTGTCCCCAAAAGTTGGGCTCGTCCCTTGGGAGATGCCTCACAGTGCAGAACAACACTGGGAACTGCTGCGCCCTTCCCTGGGGCTGGAGCATCTGTCCTGCCTGCGCTGAGGAGGGTCAGAGCCGTACTTACGCAGATGACACGGTTCGGGGAGCCAATGCTGGAACCAGGGGGTGAGATGGAGGTTTCTGATGTCCTTCTGTGCTGTGGAGGCAGAAAAGCGGAGGACATGTGAGAGCATGGTGAGGAGGGACCCACAATGTTGGGTGCAGCAAGTAAATCATTGGTTTTGGGGCTGAATTTCACTCAAGGTCCAGTTCCTCTGCCCTTTCATCCACTTGCTGCCGGTGCCCATGGCCATTGCAGGCCACCCTGCTGTCCAGCTTTGCACTCTGGCTTCTCTCAGGGCCAGATCTGGAGTCAGGCGAGTGGCCTGGCCAGACCCAGCAGGCAGCTCTCCCCGTGGCCAGCTGGGTGCAGAGAGGGAGCAACAGCTCGAGGGGTGCGGGGGGGTTGGTGAGGGGGCTGCTGTGCCCCCTCCCCGCCTGTGGTGTGGGCTGGTGCCAGCCAGGAGGCAGGTCCCCACTAACAGCCTCGGCCACAGCCACCCGCTGTCCTCTGGGCAGCGGGGACAGAGCTCGTGCCAGCCGCGGGAAGCTGCCCCAGGCTTGGACACCGCCACAACCGTTCACCTCCAGCAGGGACTCAGGGGCAACATCACCCGAGACGTGCCACCTCTCGGAGATGACCCTCACCCTGCTGCCTACCTTTAGCTTCTTCTCTGCTCTGGCCGCCTGCTTGCAGATGGGGTGCCACACTTCGGAGCCTAAAACGCAGCAAAGGGAAAGTGTTTCAGCTCACCCCTGCTGCTAGGGATCGTCCAGCTCCCCCTGCCATGGGGGAGTCCTGTCCTGTCCCTGCCACCTCCAGCACTGACTTGCAGCCCACGGTGCCCTGGGGGTGGGGGACGTGTCAGTGCTCTCCGTAGCAGCAGCCGCATTGAGCAACCGGTGTTATAGGAGTGCAACCCCTGCATGCTGGGGTGGCAGCTCCTGGGGGACCCTGCAGGGGCACAAGGTAGGAACCAGAGTCTCTCCATGGGGAGCAGAGCAGGAGGGAGGCAGCGAGCCCCGAGGATGCAGAGGGAGGTCACCTGCTGGGTCCCACCAGCTTTCCTGGGCGCCTTCTCCACCACAGCACAGCTACAGGCACGTACCCCATGGGGCAGTGGGGACTGGTGTCCCTACTAAGAAATGAAATGGCTCCCAAGCACCGAGATGTAGTGGCCAACACTACTAAACTGTGACAACAAACCCAGGTGTGGTTTTGGCGCAGCCCAACCAGTGCTTAGCCAGGCAGCTCCTGCTGGTTAAACCCGGGGTAACACTGAGCCCAGGGCATCCACAGCCCCTCGTACACCCTTTGGACTGGAACCAGCAAAGCCACCGAGCTTTGCCCAGGTGTGCCCAGGGATGGATGCTGAGCACACCCATCCTGCTGTGCATGACAGGGCCTTACTGAGACCCCCACTCTCGCTCTCTCAGTGCACAATTCCCCTTTGCCACTCATGGGATCATTAGCGAGACAGGGTGACAGGCAAGCGTAGGTTACTGACAGAAAACAAACCCTCCCTCTGCGCTGGAAATAGCCCCTAAGGCAGCTCCAGGCAGGGATGAGCTCCTGCCAAAACCAAACCCAAACCATCCAGCTGTGCCAAGTGAAAGCCTTACCCCTCTGGTGCTGTTCACAGCATAACCCAGACAGGGGGAGTTGAGGGTGGTGGGGAAGGGGTCCTGGACCACCCTTCCCTGGGGTTGGGGAGAGCAGGGAGCCAGGCACCCTGCACCTATCCCAGCCTCTATTCACTGGGTGCAGGCCAGGGACACATCCAGGCATGCCCAGCAGCACTTCCCAGCTGTGCAGGGAGACTCCCAGTGAGCAAAAAGCTGCCGATGATGAACAAAGTCTCCTCCAGCTCATTGGCAGGGAAGGTTTCATGGAGAGAAATGATTGCCACATGGCCCAGGAAGAGCACAAGGGCTGGGCAACAGCAGAGAAGGGGTCTCTGGCATTGCTGCACAGAGACACCCTTTCGGCACTGATTGCCCTAAGGGCCTGAACCCCAAATGCCCCCACACCTCTGCACAGGCATGCTGGTCCATGCCCTGACATGGGGCAGGGGAGTCCCTCCTCAATGCAGTGGGATCCCTACCTGTGAGGTACATCTCCTCTCCTTCTGTGAACATCTGGTGGCAGCGGACACATCTGGCACAGGTGGGGTGGTAGTGCTTCCCTCCTGCCTGCAAGGACAAGCAGAGAAGAGAGGCCCCTGAGCAAGGCAGGACACGGTGACCTGCTCGTGTCCCTGAGGGCAAGTGGCCCTGGCATCACTTGCTGCTGCAGACAACGACAAGGTGAATGGGGCAAAACCGCCCCCGGTGGCCTCAGAGACCACCACAACACATGGAGAAAACCACTTCATCACTAATGCTTCTCACTTGCTGGACTGCAAGTCAGACTGGGAACCTTCTGCTCTCCTTGAACTGTCCAATACACAGGAAAGCAGAGCCAGGAGGTCCCAAACCCCCAAGGAAGGCACCCCTACAAACCTCACCCCTAATAAATTGTCCTTGCACTCTGGAAATAACTGAGACCCTCTGCAGTAACACTCAGCCAAGCAGCCATGCTTTGCACCAGCTCCTTTCCTCTACAGCTTTGAAGAGAAACAGCAAGTTTGGCCCAGGATGTCACAGCAGGGAAGCAATAAAAGGAGCAGGGCCCCCAAGATAAATCTTGCAAAGCACAGGCTTCCTTTTGCTGTCAAACCCTCCCTGGCTACCATCGCCATCCCCTCTCCCTCAAGAAACTTCTCTCCTTCTGTGAAGCCATGCCCAAACTTCAGCTCTAGCGACATGCTATTCCCCAGCTGAGCGGGAGCTGGACTGCTCCCTGTGCTCTTTGACAGGGATAATAGCTTTAATTGGTAGCTGGTTTCCTCTCAAAGTGTCTGCTAGCATTTCAATTACAGGCTCATTTTCTGGGCTGGGAGCTGGGAGGCAGGAGCTGGCTCAGGGCAGGAGGAATCTGGGCTGTGCTGTTAGAGCTTGACCCCAAAGGACATTTTACTCCCATAATAATCCAAGAGAAGAGGAAGGATAATTTAAGGCAGCAGAGGGAAGACAAGGCTCCTGCTGACAAAGAAGGGGGTTATGACAGACGGGGCTGCAGCCGGTTTGAAACAGAGAGGATCAACAGGAAACTTTGCTGTGAGGATAACTGGGAATCTGCCAGTTGGTTGCCCATAAAAACCAACCTGGAATTCAATGTCCTTGGGATGCAGATGGCAACCAGTGGCTTTTGCCCTCCAGTTTATGCCAAAAATGAGTGGAAGGTTTTAGGGCAGGCAGGGGAGACGAGTGGGAGAGTTTGGACCCCTCTTCCTTTCATTGCAATGCACCCCAGTCACCTCCCTGTGCCAGCTGGCAGCAGCACAATGTACTCCTGGGCTGGCCCGAGTGAGCCCACAGCCCAAACATCCCCAGTTGGCACCCAAAAGCTTGATAACATGGCGGGAAAGTCACCGGTGGGAGGGCTGCAGAGACAGACCTACCATGAACGAAGAGGATAAGCAAGGAAGGTCCCAGCCCCAGTCCTCCAGGCTCTCCAGTGGGATGGGAGAGGCTCCCACGGCAGCCCCAGCAAGAAGCCACCCTGAGCCCCGGCCCAGCCACAGCACCCCACGGCAGGGGCTTGCACTGAACACTTCGCCAGCCTGAGCAAACACACCTGCTGGTTCCAGGCTATACAGATCCTAAACCAATTTTACCCCTAAAAGCCTCATCTGGAGCCCCTGGTGTCAGTGACATTGTGCTAACAGGCTCATCGTGTATCATGCCCTTTGCTCCAGGGAGCTGACCCACCGCCCCACCAAGGCAGAGGCTCCTGAAGGACGGCCAGCTCCTCCTGCTCTGCCCAAGCCCCTGTGCACAAAGCCCTGCCTTGGCAGCTGCCCACCACAGCACTGTGCCAGCACCCCTCCGCGGCAGGCACCCACCAGCCAGTGCACCCACGGCAGACACAACGAGCTGCATCAATTAGAGCAGACAGCCATAAACACAGGGAAAAGAGGTGAAAAATAACCCAGGTAAAGCCCAGCTCCTACTCACTTCAAGGCAGTGTGCCTGCAGTTCCCATCACCTGTATTTCCAGCTGGGTAGAGACAGCTAACGCAGGGGACATGGGGCCCTGGTCACTGATGTGCCACCTCTGAATCTGAGATGGGTTTGGTGCTCTTGGACCCTGTTAGTACCCCCAAAGGCTTGGTGTGCTGACAGTAAGGAAAAAACCCCTCACGTATATACATCTTTTCCTATCTAGACTATACAGGCTGCTGTCACAGGTCAGACAATGCCAAAAGGGGATGCCTTGCAGATTGGTGCGTGGATGTAGAGGGAAGCTGGCTGCTCCCCCAGCAGTATATACCAGCCCAGTCTCAACTTTCATTCCAACACACACCTTCTCCAAAAACTACCCATCTCAACACGCACCACTCCTCCTCAAGGAGCAACTCTCCAAACCATGCACAAACCTTGTTCCTTTTACATTGGTTAATACTGCAGCTCGTAAAAGGCTCCTGGAGGCTGCAAGGGAAGAGACCTGCTTGTTATCACTTCGGGTCCCTTAAAGACTCATTAATCATCCAAGCCTGGCTGCGCAGCTCAGAGCAGTTGGGAAAGCCCAGAGGCTGCCGGGATAGCATGAGAAGGCTCCTTAAGGCCTAAAATTATTTAAAGGCATCCTTTCCATTTCACGCTCTGCCGGAGAAGACAATTAAAGCCTCTGGTTTTACAGATCATTCAATACTGCGAGCAGGCACGTACCTGGGGAGGGTGGGGAGCACAGGCCCAGCCCTGGCCGTGGGGAGGCAAGGGGTGCTCGCCTGGCACAGCCCTCCTGCACCCAAACCCTACGCTCCTCTCGGCTCCATGACGGCGCCTGCGAGGAGGTGGAAGCTCGGCTCTGCCCACAGGGACCTGGGTGCCAAGGCACGTTACTTCCAGCCCACAGTGTCCCATTGCAGAAGGAGGGCTCTCGTGCCCAGGCGTGGGTGCGGCAGGCAAGGTGCTAATGTGAGATGGCTGCTGTCCAGAGCATCTTGTGGGATTCAGCCAGCTTCTTCCCATAGCCTGGCATGGCTGGGCAGAGCTGGCTGGCCCCTCCAGCCAGAAAGAGCCAATGTTGGGAGCAGAGCTGGGGATGGAGGGCACAGGGGGAGGCAGAGAGAACCAGAGCTACTGCCAGGACAAGAGCCAGGGGAAATGGAGGTGAGGGAGAAGGAGGAGGGCTGTTCCCTCGTCACCATCCCAGGACTGCCTCCAGCTTGAAGGTGGGCTGCGACTACCCCACCCATCATGGCCCAAGAGCAGCTCTCTATCCATCCCCTGAGACATGCAGCAGCAAGAACATCCTACGCTCATCCTGACTCCACTGTGGTTGACACCAAGCAAGGAAAACCCCGAGAGCAGCGCAACAAGTGGCTTGGAGGCAGCGGTGCCCGATGGTGCCAGCCAGGCTGGCAGCACAGCCTTCGAGCCCGGGGCAGGGGTCCCAGGTCCCTTCTGGCTCCTCTCACCCGCCCTCACCCACTGAATGTCCCGTACCATGTAACACGCAGCCTGCTTGCCCTGCTGGGATGGTTGAGGATGCTCTGTCCTGGCACGGGGTTATCAGGAACCCAAACGCCCAGGGGAACAGCAGCAGGCATTCAATGTCGGGGGAGCCTCCGGCTTCACCCTGCTCCATTCAGACATTTGCTGATCAAGTAGCCCCATGATGGGCAGCTGGCCCGTGGCAGCTGCTGCAGTGCTGAGCTCACGCTCACAGCAGCCAGTGCTGGGACTGCTGCCGAAGCCTGGCGTCAGCAGAAAGTCTTCTCAGGCAGAGGCAGCTCCCTGAAGAGGGAGAAGATGCTGCAGGGCTCCTGGCACCTGGCTCCAGTTTCAGGGGAGGTTCCCTGGCCAGTCTGGGTGCTCTCAGGTCAGCCCAGCCAGCAGGACTAGAGGGGGTGATGACTTCTTGGCAGGCTGTGAGCAAAACAGGCTGGACATGTCCTGGAACAGCTCTCAGCAGGCTGGAGACCTACACAGCCGCCGCCGCTCCAGCCCACAGCACCTGTGGCCTGGCTCGCTGTGGAGGCACGGTACCTCTGATTTTGGGATACAGCTTCCTATCACTGCTCTCTCAGGACTGCAGAGATGTGGGTGCCAATGCCACCCCAGGAGCACTTCCCTTCTGCTCAGCTGCGCAGAGAGGAAAGTCTCAGGAGTGACTGAGCACGCTTTCAGCATTGCTGCCTCTATGCCACCACAGCCCAGCTCCATAGTATCACCAGGGGGTCTAAAAATCACGACAGGCTTTATTCTGGCATCATTCTCTATGCCTCCTGAGCCTTTAGTTTACCCTCAGACCAGATTTTCTGGCTTTTTTTTTAACCCTGCAAACATGGGGGTAGAAACAGAAAGCGTGAGAGGACACCTCACCTCCAGGAGCAGGGACCACAGCCAGGATGTGACCACCTGGCTGATGGGAAGGACCAGCCCTGGTGGACCTGTGAGCCCTTCCCCAGCAGCAACTCCCATTCCCCTTGCCAGCTGTGCAGCTCCACCATCACCCAAAACATGCTCCATGGCCACCTGCAACCATGCTTTACTGTGGGATCCCCATGGGATCCCCGCATCCCTCGGTGGCTCGGCCAGTGCAGGTCCTGCTGGCCAGCAATGTGATGAGCAAAGCCCCCTCCCTCTTTGGCCCAGGGAAGAGGACCCCCTGCTCCGGTTGCTGTCCTGCAAAGGGGTGTGCCATGGGGACGGCTGCCTGTGGGCAGGGTGCTGCAGGAGCGGGCAGCAGTGCTGGATGTGTTTCCAAGGCAACAGGCAGGCTGCCTGCACAGGGATGCGCTCAGAAGGCGAGCTGGGGTGAGCATGGTGGGGACACTCCAGAGTCCGGCATGGCAGCAGCTGGTTAAGGCTTGTGTTCCCACATCTTGAGCTCCAGACACATCCCAGCACACCCTGGCCACTGTGTGCTCTGGCTGCTTCTGGAGTTCCAGTATCCAAGCCACCTCTCCAAAGCTCTGCAGCATGGTGGTGCTCCTTTCCCCACTCCCACCCCTAGAGAAGGCGGTGAGACTGTGTCCACATACCTGCTGCAGGACGAGCCATGGCCCCGAGAGATGGAGGGTAGCATGACAAGGGTGTAGGATGATGAAACTCCCACACCTCCCCAAGGCATGCACCTCTGGGTGGGATGCATGCAGTCCCAATTACAGACCGGGGCGGGTTGGCTGCAGCCCCAGGACTCACCTCCAGGACCCTGCCGCTGATGTACCGGTCACAGGTCTCGCACTTAATGCCAAACTGGGCATGGTAGTCGGACTCACAGTATGGGATGCCATCCCTTTGGGAGAGGGAGGAGAAGGGGGTGAGTGGTGGGGGACCCAGGCTGGGCACCCTGTTGCTGCGGCCCCAGCCCCGGGGGGTGCAGCCTGGCAATGGCCAGCGTGGCCAAGCCTGCTGCCAGGACGGTGGCACTCACTTGCTGATGTACTCGCCGGTGAGGATGATCCCGCATGTTTGGCACTTGAAGCAGCTGACGTGCCACTGCTTCTCCAGGGCCAGGAGGGACTGGCCTTGCTTGATCTCCTCCTTGCAGCCTGCGCAGTCTGGGGGGAACAAAAGCAGGGCGGGGAACGTGGGACCACCACAGCTCCCCGGCGGGGGGCTCGACAGCACGGCAGGAACACCCACATCTGCTGGCCCGTGCTGAGGCACCCCAGCCATTTAACCTGGTGTACCCCTTGCACCCAGAGGAAAGCCCTGCCGCAGAGGATCCCCTTTTCTAGGGGATGCTGCTGTTATAAACACCCTGCTCCTGATACCACTCCAGGAGAAGCCTCTTGGGGATCATTTCTTTATGGGAATATGCCACCTCTGCTCGTTTCCAGCAAAGGAGCCAGGAGGAAAGCCTCCTGCTGGAGCTGGGACCTCCGAGGCACCGCTGGCACCCAGCCACCCCAGCCAAGCACCCGCCGCAGCGCAGTGCCAGGTCTCCCTGCTGGGCTGGCGAATTTAAGCCAGAGCGAGTGCCTGGGCTGCTGGAGCCATGCTGCCCTGGCAGGTCCCCGGGGGCTCCTCTCCGGGACAGGAGCGGTGGGAAGTGTCCGGGAGTGAGCGCAGCAGAGGAAGGGCTGTGCTCTCCGGCAGCCGCGTCCGGCCCCGCTGCAGTATTTACGAGACTCCCTTCCTTCCCTGCTTCCCCTGGCTCCCGTCAAGGCTGGGAGCAGGAAGCACATGGGCCTCGGACTCCTGACCTTGACTTCTCCTTGTCCTCTTCTCCCCCTGGGCAGCAGGTTTGCCCGGATGGGGTTTCTCCTTAACCCCATCCCTGCCACCTCCCTCCCTGCTGCGGCACCAGGGAGGTGCAGCAGCACTGCAGAGGCAGCACAGGCAGCCTGAGCAGGCAGGCTTTTCCACTGAGCCCACCCCAGGCAGCCCTACACCAAGTCCCTGCCTGCTGCACAAAGCTAAGAGGGGAGGATTTTTGACCCCTGGCAAAAAGCAGGCTGGCCAGCTTGGCTGAGCCAGGATCTGTTCCTTCTCTGACACAGATCCTGCTGGTTTTTGAGTCGCTCGCAGGGCTGCAAGGAGAGGCTCAGCATCCTTCTCCTAGGGATGTCCTCCCTGCAGAGTGCACCAGCGCGGGCTCCAGCAGGCACACCTCCCCTGCGACTCCTTCTGGGTAGCACTGTGGCTACCAGCCCCAGGCCACCTGGGCTGCAAGGGGCACATGCAGGCAGCGGGCTACATCTGGCTGCTGCCTGCAGCTGCCTATGAATAAAGCATGGTGCCCTCAGGTAACCCCGCTCTGCAAGCCGGGGAGGAGCGCTGGCGGGAAGGGGATGGGAAGGGAGAGGAAGGCAGGCGAGAAGCAGAGCGTGTGGCTGCCCTTCCTCTGCCCGCTGCCCTGGCCCTGCTATGGCAGACAGCGGGGTGCTGCGGGCTTGGCCACAGCCTGCTGCTGGGCAGCTCGGGGTGCTGATGGGGGAAGCCCTGTCCTCTGGCTGGGGCTCATTCAAACCCTGCCGCGTCCCCTAACTCCATCGGGGCTGTGGTAGAAGCTGGGGGCAGGCACCTTGGGGGGATCCCAGGGACCCATCGCAGCAATTCGTAACTCAACCCAAAAAGTCACCACCAGTGCCACCATGGCAACTGGGTGACAAGGACCATGGGTGACACCACCGTCCTGGGTCTGGCCCTGGCTGCAGGACTCTGCTCCAGGCACTGATGCTCAGGGCTTGCTGAGCCGCAGCAGCATGGGCCCCCAGGCAGCCCCCGCCACCAGGTCAGCCTGCTGACATGGCAGGATTTGGGCACCGTGGTGTGGCACAGCTCCCAGTGCTCCCTGCCTTCTGCCACCTGCCCACACGCTGCGCTGAGACAGCTCCCCTGGAACTTGACAGCAGCAGCAAACATGGAGCATATGGGAGACAGTGAAGCATGGACCACACGTTAATGCTGCAGTCCCCTCACTCCGGACATAGGCTGAAGTGAGCCCTGTGTGCAGCAGCTCTACGCCAGAGGGATGCTCTACCAGCCCCCAAGCACAGCACCCACGGGACGCTCCGCAGTGGCCTGGAGCAGAGAGCCAGCAGCAAGGAAAAACTGGGGGAGCAAAGCATGGCATGAAGGGAGGGTATCCCAAGGAACAACCTGGGGTCAAAAGCAAGGCCAAACCCACCCAAAAGAGCCCATCCATTGCTGTTGTTCAGTTTTAGCTTGGGTTCATTAGTGCATCGGAATGAGCCTAAGAAGCCTTTCGCTGCTTGCAGAGGCAGCGAATAACGCCAGCGTTGGGAAAGCCAGGTGAGCAGTCCCAGGGCTGGCACTTGGACACAGACCTTGGTGCAGCTGGACATACAGCAACATCTGGCCGCTGCCTCAGAGAAAACCCGGCTCCAAAACCCACCCCAGATAACACCCACTGGGGTGACAGCACCCGCCCAGGTCATAAACAGACCAAAGGAGTTTCCAAAACCAGCAGTGACCTGCAATCCTGGCTTGAGCCATGGGACTACCCTGTTTCTCCTCTGAAACCTCTGCAAACACCCACGCCTCCATGCAGTGCTGCACACTGGCTCCAAAGCCCATCCCGTCACCCCCTCCGAGCACCATCCAGGGGCATGTGGTCCCTCTGCTTGCAGCCATCATGTAACACGAGAGCAGTCAACTTACGGCTGGGCCCATGGATCTTGATGGGTTTGGTGCTGATGAGAGAGTGGGAGCAGTTTTGGCAGACGCAGTCCTTCCCGCTGAACGTGACCTTGTCTCCAATGGGGAATGGCTTCCTGTGGCCAAGGAGAAGTGGAGAGGTGTGAGCTGCTCGCTCCCCTCCATGCAATGCTTGTGCTGCCCGTGAGCTCCTTCCCCAGAGGCCAGCAGGACCCACGGTGCTGGGGAGCAGAGGGGCTCCAGGCAAGGGCTACAAGGGGAGGCAGCAAATGCACGTGTGCTGGGGCAGGAGGACCAAGGCAGGCATTAAGGCAGGTCTGCAGGCTGCAAAGGGAAGGGTTGGAGCCATTTCATTGCCTCCCAAGGATTTCCACTAAGATAATGCAGAGGAGCCATCTCCTATGGTGCTGAGTGGGGAACGAGGGGCTGCGGGCTAACTAACAGCCCTCTCCCTGGTGCACAGCCAAGGGCTGTACAGGGCTTCTGCAGGGGGGTCACCCACCCTCAGTGATGGTTTCAGCTCACCTGCAGGTGCTGCAGACAAAACACTTGGGGTGGTAGGTCCTCCCCAGGGCAGAGATGACCTCTCCGGTGATGAAGTCCCCGCAGCTGTCACAGCGGGTCCCGTAGAGCTGCTGGTAGTCGTGGGTGCAGATGTACTCCTGGTTCTTAAAGAAGAAGCCCGACTGGGCCAGGTCACAGCCGCACACTGCAGGGGGAGGACAGGCACCCGTCAAGGGGCCAGCGGGCAGGTCCAGCCCCAAGGGCTCAGCCCGGATCTCTGAGCCCACCTCTGCCGCCTCTGTAGCAGAGGTCCCAGGGCATCCACGAAGACACAGCTTTCTGCAGGTATCTCAGAGGGTTTCCCTTCCCCCCAGATGCTCTAGGGCCTTCCCCCAGCACCACAAGATGTCAGTGTTGGGCTGCGGTGGGGTGCAGGATGGTGCTGCCCAGACAGCCAGGGCTGGGCGCTCCCAGAGGAAACCTCAGTGCCGGGAAGGGAACCCCTGCAGCCCCCCAGTCACCATGCACAAACAGCCCGGGAGAGCCTCTGGCATCCCCTCCTGGACCCACGGCACCTGGATGGGGCTCAGCCCCTCCGTTTGACACTCTCATGGTGTTAGGAAGCCAAGAACAGGACCAGCAGAGGTGGGCATGCCCTAGGGACATTTGGGGAGAGGTCTTCTCCATGCCCTGGGGTGTCCTCTCTCTGCTCCCTGGCCTGGACATGAAGCCGTGCCCTAATGGGAACAGGTCCTGGGACACACTGGGGTTGGTGCTCTCACTGCTCGTTTTTCCATAGGTGTCCAGCCCAACATTGCTTCCTTCCCTGCTGTGGGAACCGTGGGAGGTGCACAGCCCATCAGAGTAATCCAAGGAGATGTGGCAAGCCCTGGCCCTTAGTGTCATTTCCCTCCTATGTCTTCTCCATCCAGAGAGACGTCGAGAGCATCAGACCCTGGAAGGCACCTCAGGAGTAGCACAGGGACCAGGTCCTGGGGCCTCTGCACGATGCCCATCACCTGTCCTGCAAGGTGATGGGGCGCAGGGGGGACTATAGAGCGATGAGCACCTGCTAGCACAGCCCATCTTGGTCTCTGCTTTTACTCTTCACCCGCAAGCACCCCTCTGTCCTGTCCTTGCACACCTCACCTGCACCCATGGGCCAGCCTGCACAGCAGCCACCCTCCCCAGGGCAAGGCTGGACCCACTGGCTGCAGGGCCCACAGGAGCAGAGTTGCAGCTCCTCTCCCGCAGAGCATCCCCTGGGAAAGCTGATCCCTGGAGCTGTGGGTGGACAGCCAGGGGATACAGGGCCAGCACCCACTGCTCTCTGAAAAAGCCTGCCAGCGCTTACTTGTCAGCGACAAGGGCCAGGCCACCAGCTCTGGGACAGCATCGGGAAGCAGAAGGAAGATAAAAACGAGGCAGGTCTGGGCCCTGTTTGCTGTGGGACCCATAGCACATCCCCAGAAGCTGCACCAGCTGTGCCAGGCTCCCCGGGACACATCAGGGACAAGCCATGGGGCTGGCGTGGGAGCCAGCAGTGGCAGGGGGTAAGAGCTGTGAAGGAAGGCGAGACAGGAGGATTTCCTCTCATTACTTATTCCCTTTCACTTGGAAATCAGGCGGTGAGCACTGCCAAGCTCTCCCTGCTGGCTCCTGGACCCTCTGAAGCTGGCGGCTGTCTGAGCTCTTGGGATGAGCAGCTCCCTCTTGATCCTGCACATCCAAGCTCGGAAGAGGCAGGGGGCTCAGCCCAGCACCCCACACGTGTAGGCCAGCCCTGAGGGCAACCTGGGGCCCACAGCCCCTCCCAGAGAGCTGGGGCTGCCTGCTCCATGGGGCACAGGGCTGCAGTAGGGGTGGTGACAGCCCAGGGGAAAAGTCCCCTCCAGCCAAACCCTCTGTTCCCTGGGGAGAAGCAGCAAAGCATGGCCAAAGGGACAGGGATTTATGTCCTGCTTAGTACAAGGTGCTGGGATCTTGAAAGACCAGAGACCTTTAAAAAGCCCTGGTAATGGGATGCTTTACAACCTACAGAAGCAGCCACTGGCCTGGTTGAGAGTGGCTGCTTTAATAAACGCACTAAGGAGCTCTTCAGCCTTGGCTCTGGGCCGTTAGCTTTTACAGCTCCACAGCTCTCCTCTTGTGCTCCGAGAAGATTCAAGCAACCTCCCTCTATTTCTGCCAGCCCCTGGGGGCTGCTGAGCTCCAGCTGCAGCACACAGCATCCCACGGCACCTCAGTTGCATCCCATGCACGGGTAGCAGCGATCCGTCACCCATCTCCAGACCTGTCAGGAGCCGCTCTGGGCACCTCCCCCGCCTCACCGCCTCTCAGCCAAGCTGGCAACACCTCCTCCTCCTCCTGATTTGGGGGCAGGCAGGCAGCTGAAGGACACGGTGGCCCCCCCAGATCACAGATGGGCCGTGGGTACGTTTGGGACCGGCACAGCGTGGGCTGCCGGCATTCAGGCAGCTTGAGGGTAGTGACAGTGCCCAGGTCTCGGCCACCCCTGTTCACAGCCTGACAGCTCTGGCATCACGCAGGGGCATTGCCTGCACCGTGCCAGCCCCGTGCTGTTACCCCCCCGCCTGCACCATGCCACATCCACCCCTGTGGGAAACTACCACCCCCAGGTGCGTGACCACATCTCAGCAGGCCAGGTAGGTCTGTCCCCAGCCTTCTGCTTTCCAGACTGCACCCAGGGCCGTGGGGCAACCTGACCACCAGCTCTTCGGGCGGCACTGTCCTACCTTGGCAGGTGAAGCAGCGGATGTGGAAGTGATTGCTCTGGACACGCACCACCTCACCCTTGCAGGTGTCCCCACAGCGGTAGCACTGGATGACAGTGGAGCTGCTCCCAGGCGTGTAGGGGTTTTGCTGATAGGGAACTGCTGGCAGAAAGGAGGGAGGGAAAAGCAAGAGAGGGGAAGGGTCTGTTAACATTCAGGACACAGCCGAGCATCATGGCACTAACCTCAGCTGGGCAGCTGTAGAAGACCCCTCTGGTGACTGCAACGCAGCAGCCAGACATTAGGCTAAGGGCAAAGGACAGCTGAGATTGTGCCAGCACCCAGTGACTCTGAGCTGGGTATATATCCCTGTCTGGATTTGGGATTTCCCTGTCCCCACAAAAGAGCCACTACCCATGTTTGGCTCACCGGTCTCCAGTCCTAAGTGCTGTGCAGTGCAAGTGCCTGGGCACTGCTCCCAGTTCCTGCATGGATAACCAGCTCACCTGCAGCATCGCCCCAAAGCCATGCAGAGCTCCCCGGACGCTCTCCTACCTCCTAAGCAGGTGCAGGAGGACAATGCAGGGACCAGCTACTCACCGGCTCTGCTCTGCTCAGCCCTTGGGCAGTCCTGGCTGGCTGCTGACCTGCTCAGAAACACGCCAGCCAGCACTGATTTGGCAGCAGCATGGGAAGGAACTGTTGCGTTTTGGAGCTTCCAGTTGTTTGGTTAGGAACTGGATGAAGAAGTAATTTTTCAAGGAGCTTTCAAACATCACAGCAATTGAGTGTTTGGCCCTGGTGGGACTCTCACCTCCCCAGAGAGGAGCAGCATCCCAGCCTCGCTGCTCCTTCCGGAGCGGCACCGCGGCGCGTGCAGGCTCTGTGCTGAGCCGGAGACTGCAGGGAAGGGGAGGGCAATATGACTCCCCTGGAGCTATGGTCAAGAGCTGACCTTCTCTTGCTGCAGATGGTCCTGGGATTTGCCTCCACTCATCGCTCCCCAGCAGCTCTGCAGACCACCACGAAAGGCTGATGCTCTGCAACCTCATCCCACGCTCCAGGGGAGGAACTGTATAGAGGAGGGGGTCTTTCTGCTGTCTCAGCACAATCCCAAAACACATACAGAAAACATTTTAAGGAGCAGCTCCTGCTTTCCCTGCCCCACCTACAAATGCACGGGCTGCTCGCAGGAGCTCCAGGCTGGCTGACACCATGCTCACCGCTGCAGGCAGGGGCCAAGCAGCAAAGGACTTGTGTGCTGTAAGATTTCGGAGAGGGAGTTGCAATTTGGGCAACTCGAGCAGCGAAGGGCAGGATTTCAATGGACCAGAGACTTTCTAACCTAGTGCTGAACTGCATTCCCAGGAACAAGAGAAGCAGTTGATTGAAACCTGGTATGTGAACTCCCTCCAGAGCAGGGAGGAAGGGGCACAGGACAGAGGAGATCACTCATCAGAGAGGCTCCTCGCTCACCGTGAGGGAGATCATGTGACAGGGAAGCGAAACAGCCCATTATTATTGGCTTCAAAAGCAAAGGAAGAGAAGTCAAAATGACATTGAGACTGTCTAACAGTAAAATCCCATCACATATGCCCAGAGATACGCTCTACGGATGTGCAGCACTGCTCACCACTGGGAAAATGGGCTGACCCTCCCTGACCTTATTATTGGCTTCAAAAGCAAAGAAAGAGAAGTCAAAATGACATTGAGACTGCCTCACAGTAAAATCCCATCCCATACACCAGGTGCCCAGAGACACGCTCTACGGACGCGCGGCACTGCTCACCACTGGGAAAATGGGCTGACCCTCCCTGACCCCTGGGGCTATGGAGCTGCCGGGGTCTGGCTGCCTCGCCAAGACCGACCTGAGGGCTGCAAGAAAAGCCAAGGTGCTTTCCTATAAGTGTTCCCCAGACCCCCTGCAAAGCTCAGGCTCCAGCCTTGACACGAACTTCCAAGAGTTGCTGGGACTTCCCTCCTGATTGTGCTCTTGCAGGCCAAGAGCTCTGAGGCCAACAGAGGTACTCGGGGTACTAAAGGGTACTGCAGTGCCAACAGAAGAGCTATAAAACAGGAGTTAGGCCAGCACAGTTAGTGTCTAACTAGTCTAGATCTAAATCACCTTGAGGTCCCAAATACGATGAAGGACGCCTGTAAAGGGAGCAGGGTACCCCCACCCATTCTTCTGCAGGGAGGTGCAAGCCCTGGGAAGAGGTGTCCAGGACCTTCTGCAGCAGCTGCTGCTGGCGGGCACTCCTGAACTCTGCCGCAGCCCGGGGGGACCCAGGGCTGACCCCAACAGGATCTCTCAAGGCTGGAATAAATGGGGGAATCTCTTCTGTAGGGGTCTCCAGCAGAGCAAGAGTTACAGCACTGAAACTTCCTCCCACGCACCCCGTGCTCGCACCCTCGCGGAGAATGAAGCAGAAGCCAAGCCCTGGGACACAGCCACGGCAATCCACAAAGCTCGGAGAGAAAATCAGGAGGGAGGTGGGGTGAAAGGCTAGGAATTAATCAACACTTAAGCAAAAATGAATAATAAAAAATGGGGAAGAAAAAAATAATGTCAGAAAATGCAGGCATCACTTATTCCGGGCTTCTGGTCTCTAGGGGAAACTTCTTGGTGTCCATAGCAACACATCGCCAAGCCCCTGCACTGGCAGGTCTGATGGGAGGGAAGGCAGAGGAAAAGGAGTCGATGGTGGAAGAGATGCTTATAGCTGCGTTATACCACTGGCAGAGATGAAACCGATACGGTCACTCCTATTTGTACCCATGGAGACGGGTCAGGACCCGGCTTAGGCACCATCACCCTCCCGCCTGCCAGCTTTGTTCAGCGCTAAGCCAAAAGCTCCCTGATTTGTGATTAACCTCCGGCCCGTGCTGGAATTTTGCTCTGGGAACATTAATGCATTGTTTTGCTGGGGCTCTGCTTGTTTTTGAGCAGGCAGCTGCCTGCCTCATGGCCTCACGCAGGAAGTATTACACATCACAACACCCCTGAGCAGAGGGACAGCTGAGCAGGGCAAAGCTCATTACACCAAAATAATCCAGTAATAATGTAAGTAGCATTAGTGGCCTCACAGGCTGAGATACAGCAGTCGGGGTGAGGGGGTGGGAGCTGCCCAAGGAATGCCTTAATCTCACCCCAGTTTGCTCATGCTTTTGCTTGTAGAGCGGGAAATTAAGCTGGCTTCGTTCGGCAACTAATGCATTTGTGCTCCACAATGCAGCGCAAAAGGCTGCCCAGGGCCAGGCTCCTGCAGGGCTGACCCCACGTCCCAGCTGGCGCATGATCCGCAGGGTCCGAGGAGCCGTTGTGGCCACAGCCAGGCAGCGAGCTGCCGCACGGGGCTGCGTGGGCACGCAATAGGTTTCCCATTTATCCGGATTAAGGTGGCACCTCCGGTCAGGGATCGGTGCCCCGCACAGTCTTAGGGACAGACAGCGGCAGCCATACGCAAGCAAGGGAGCTTGCGACCCGGGTGGGGGGAGAGACAGTGCCCCCAAAGAACACCCAAGGCTGCACAGAGGAGCTTTGTCCCCAGGAGGGCAGAGGGACCTTGCCCAAGAGATCCTCCACGCCGTGCTGCAGCGAGCAACCTGCAGGTTCCTGCCGTGCATGCCTGGGCAATCCCCCTCCGTTTGCAGAGCACCCACCTTCCGCTTCAGGAGGGTCAATAACCGCGTTTGCCTTCCTGCCCTCTTCCTGCACGGCATCCCAGCCCTCCACCGAGGAGCAGCAGGACAGGGGAACGCTGAACCCTTACACTGCCTCTGAAACACTTTGAGCCCTTCAGGAAGGGTGGCTGATAGACGATCCCCATCTACCTTGGAGTGACAGCAGCTTAACACCAATGTAAATAACAGGGCACAGCTCCCCATAGCAGCTTGGGGCTGAAAGGCTGACATGAAGCAAGCTCCACCAGCTGCTTGGCCCCCCCATCTCTTACCCAGGCAGCCCCATACCCTACCAGCAGCAAATCAGGACCAAGTTTCCAGGAGCACAAGCTGCAAGGAGCAGAACACCCAGTGCCTTTTATAAAGATCCATCCATCATCCCTTACTGGGATCAGACCAGGTCCTCCTGGTTTCCCACCTATCTCCCTCTCCCAGCCCATTAGCCCTCTGGGAGGCTCAGTTAGGTAGAAACTGCTGCAGGTGGGGTTTGCATCATTAGCAACAGGTAATTGGAAGCTCCCACCCAGCTCGGAGAGCCTGCCCTGACACCGTGTTTGCTATCAGCATGTTTATGAGACAGCATCTCCACAGGGGGATGGGGAGGCCTGATTTAATTAATTACCAGTAATTAATATTTGCATAATGCTCAGAGAGCCACAGGTGAAGGGGACTGTGGAAAAGCAAAGCATTCACCCTTTAATTAATAACGAGAGGTGGTACCACAGTGGGAAGCTGAGGTGGGTGGGTGCCAGGGGTTGCTGCTGGGGCCGAGCGCTGGCAGGCGCAGCGAGGTGTGAGCAAGGCGGGTGCTGGCTGCGTGTAGGGAAGATGTCCCCACTGGGTGCAGTGGGTGTCAGCGTGGGGTCCAGGGCGTGCTGGGTGTGTGCCTGGGTGAGACCCGAGTTGGGGTGGATGCCCGGAGGCGAGGGGGAGCAGCAGCAGTGTGCCAGGGCAGGCAGTGCTGCCAGGAGTCCTCGCACCTCCCTGGGGCTGAGCTCTCTTCCAGCAGCCGCTGCCTCCCACTCCTCCCCGCTGCCTGCAGTGAGCGATTCACCACAATCATCCTCTGCGTGCTCCCTGCGCTAACCGGTGCCGTAAATCATCCTCTCGCAAAAACCCACTGGGGGTGGTGGGACCGGGATGGTACCGGGTGCGTGTGGGATGCAGCTCCCCTGGGGAGGGTGAGGGAAGCCGGGCACCCGAACCTTGAGGTGGGCTCGGCTAGCAGACCTCGTGTCCCTAGGGATGAGCCGATGCCACAGCGCTGGGCGAAGGCGAGGAGGGGGCCGGGAGCATGGCGGGGGCTGGGGCGGCTCAGGAAGAGGAAGCCCAGCCCCGCCAGCACGCCAGAGGCGTCGAGGCCGAGGGGCCGCAATGACTGGCCAGAAAGGAATTTTGCTGGAAGCACTGGAGGCTGAGGGAGAGGCTGGGGTGAAGCGCTGGTGATGGGACACAATGTGCTGGGCTGGGGGCAGAGAGCGAGGGGACACAGAAGAAACGCCTGCCGGGATGCGGGGGAAAGAGGTGGTGCTCCGGGAGCCCGCACCCCAAAAATCCTCTTGCTGCAGCAGGGACGCAGGGTGACCTGGCCGGCTCCAAGCCCCGTGGGAGATGAGGGCGAGGGGGAGGATTTCCCCTCCAGGCAGGAGCTGCGCTGCGCCCCAAGGGCGGCCGGGGAGGAAGGGTGGGAGCTCCAGCGGCTGCGGGATATGGGTTTCTCATCAGCAGCGGGGCTGAGGGCTCCTGCCTGCTGTCCTGCAGCGGCCAAAGAGCTCGGCCGCAGCCATAAAAACGCCTTGGGGAGGAAGGGAAAGACGAGCTTGGAGCCAAATGATGCTGGTGCTGGAGGGGGGGACACAGGGAGAGCTGCAGCCAGCCATCCTGTGGGGCTGCCTCCGACCCCAGCACGTGGGAATGAGCCTGCTCCGGCCACCCTGGCTGCTTGCCCACCCCAGCTGCCTGCTGAGAAGGAGATGGTGGGCAAAGGTGCTGGGGGCTGTCGGCCGCGGGTAGCTGGGTAAGGGGTACAATGTGGGCACGTGTGCCCTGCCATGGCGGTGCTGGTGGTCCAGTTGAAAGATCAGCCAAATTACCCCTGGAATAAAGGAAGGGGCTAATGGGGATGCACAGCTCCAGCGGTGAATCTGACACCTGCTGTGACATCTGCACGGCCATCTCGGTGCTCAGGCAGCTGGCCACTGCTTTCCATCAGGGTTCCACAGATAAAAGTCATTTGAATTAAGGAGAAAATTATATATTTACCTTTGGTCAAATATTTTCTCTTTTGATCCTTCCAGATCCAGAAGTGTCACATGATTCCTTACTTAGTATTTACATTTTAAGCTGGGGCAGGCCAGGTGCTCCTGATAAAGTCATGGGCCAAGGGCAGGTACCATGGATCTGCTGTGGGATAGTTTGAGCCTGGAGCAGCTCTGGCTGCTTCTCCCAATGTTTGCATTGCATCTATTGCTGTCCTCATGTGTGCAGCACAGGAGTGGGCTGTGAGGGGCACCAGCAGAGCGGGCAGGGAGTGGGGCAGTGCAGGGAGTGTGGGCTGGGAGCACTGGGGAACACCCGCCTTATGCAGACCAGGCACTGAGGTACTTCCAAGCCATCAGAAAACAGTCATGTTAGTCGGCACAGAGCGTCGTGCAGGCAGGATTACAGATCCCAGCAAGTCCACGACAGCTTCCCCTCTCCTCTCCCAGCTCGCAGGCAGAGCCATCTGTGGCTTATGGCTAAAAACCGTGTCACAGCTCCTAATCTAGCCCTAGGGCTTCCCTAATTAGATCATGACCAATTATTGCTTCCACCTGCCTCACACTGTCCCCTTGCCCCCCACCACTGTCACTCCCGCACTGCGTCACCTTCCTCGGCGTGACACAGGACAGAAGATGTGGGTGCTGCAAGGATGGGAGTCAGCAGAGCTGGAGTGGCAGATGCCAACGTGGGCGAGGGCATGTGGCTGCCGGCAACAGGACAGGGCTGGGATGGGGATGCTGGGCCAGCACTGGCACCATATGGGGGAGAGAGTGTTCTTTAGCTGGGTATCACGGGTAGGACCTGTATGAGCGTGGCTGGATATCACAGAGGATAATGGCAGCTAAACTCCATGCAAGTCCTTTCTTTGCAGAGGCAGGTCAAGGATGCAGGGCAGAGGTGCCAGCCCCATGCTCCTGCTCCACAGCACCTTTGCTGCTCCCCATGTGCCACTGCCCGGCCCATCTGCACCTCTCCTGGGAGGGCTGGCAGCCGGGTGAAACCACCGCAACAGGCTCCTAACGAGCTCAAACACATGGTCTGGCCCTGCTCCAGCCCCCAGCTGTGGGGCTCACTGCAGCTTTGAACCTCGGGACGCTTGAAGGCTTGCACCCTGCCTTGGCAGGATGGCAGGCGAGAAGGATGGGGGCTGGGGGCGTGGGCACCATGATTTGCACTGCAGAGGCAGTGCTGCCCGCGCAGAGGGGGGGAGCGGGCAGAACCAGCCTCTCCTCTTGCTCTGTTCCCCAAGCTCCCAGCACCATGCTGGGAAGCAAAGCAGCCAGTACTGGGGGGGGGGGGGGGTTCCCGAGATCTCATGTCAAGCTGAAACTGGGAGGAGGCAGCAAATTGTCACTGTCACACAGACTCAAGTGGTGGCAGCTGCTGTGGCTGGCCAGTGATGCAGGAAGGTGCCCAAATGGGTGCCAAAGCCTCATGCTAACAGCAAGGGCATGGCAGGACCACGTGCTGGGGTGGGAGCTGGTCTGCAGGGGGGATGCACTGGTACCACTCTGAAAAGAGAGAGAAGGGAGCTCAAAAACACAGTCAGAGGAGACAAAGGAGAAGGGTAAAGAAAAAGAGGGAAGGAGAGAAGGAGAAAAAGAAAGAGAATAGAAGGAAAAAAGGAAAAAAGATGGAGCAGTAAACAGCAAAGGCCCTGCCCGCACAGCAAACTTTGTTTCTGGCTGCATACGTGGAAATTATTCTCCAAATGCGAGTGGTGAGGAAGCCGGCGATTGTCTCCCCGCACTGACCCAGCTGCTGGCAGCTGCCTGTGCCTGCCCGCAGGATGTTTACTTCCCCAGTGCAGGCAGCCCAGGCAGGGCTCTAACATGCCGGGGAAACCCGAAGACCCCACTGCCAGCTGAGGCTGCAGCAGGTTTTACCTCCTCCCCTGCAGAAACCTGCTACCCCCTGGGGAACCCGCTGCCCCCACCACCTCCCAGTCCCAGCCCCACTGCCAGCAGGGCCATGGGGTGTGCTGGGCAAGGGGCCCCAGCATGTCCCTGGTTTGCTGAAACCACCAACTGCTCCAATTGTGATTTTTCCAGATTCTCAAGAAAAAGAGGAAAAAGTTGCTCTTCTAGTTTTTGCAGCTGCAGGGAAATTTGAAGACCTTGGTGCAAAGCAGCACGACAACAGAAAGCCTTGTGTAGTGCTCACAAGCAGCCACAGCCTGACAGCTATTCCCTGGGCTGCCCAGAGCTGGCGAGCCAAGGAGCATGTTGTCCCAACAACCCCCAACCATCCAGCCCAGCAGTGGCCAGGGAGCACCACAGGGAACAAGCCTGTGTGTGGCATCCTCACTCACAGGGTTGCAGCAATGGTCGCACCCAGAGCACCACTGTGGCAAGAGTCATCATCCAGAGAAAGAGGTCCTTTCACCGCTCACCAGGCAAAGGAGGAAGATGAGCATCCTGCCACAGGCATCCCCAGCTCCACGCTGGTCTGTGCCACGGGGCACGTGCCCAGAGCTGGGCTGCACCCCTTGCTACTGATGCTCTCATCCCAGTAGCAGCGTCCGCTCAGAAGTGCCAGGGTTTTTAACAGTGTTTGCTTCCCAGCACAGAACCACCCTTTAAAGTTTAATCATCACTCACCAGGCCCTGCTACTAAATAAATGAAGAAGTGGAGGGCTTGGTGGGCGCGAGCCTCCACTGCCTGGCAAGCGCTGTGGCATGGGGCTGGCATCTCCTGAGAGCTTCGCTAACACCTCTTTCCTGCAAGGGCCCTGCCAGGATGGCTGTGTGGGGACCGGAGGAGGGTGAGGGGCCGGGAGCGTGGCTGTGCACCCCCACGTGTGGGATTTTGGGGGGCGTGGAGCTCGAGAGGGGGCTGAAGCAGGGCAGGAGGTCTTGGGGGTGTAACACTGGAAGATAACACGTGTTAGAAGGAGTTTAACATCTGCATTTGAACAGCCACATTAGTGCATGGCTTGCATGGTATGTATGTGCCCTCCACACTGGCTGCTTTTCTCCCATCTCCAACAAGCGCTGCTGAGGTCTTTTTTTCCCAGATAATACTTGTACAGCTTGTCATGGCAACAAGATCTCCTTGAACTGCAATTGCAGTCGGGACGCCTGGTGCTAGCACGTTTGCCTGTCTGCAGACATCACAGAAGCCCCTTCCAGCAGAGCTCTGTCCTCCACAGATCCCCAAACTGGGTGCGAGTAGAAGCCCCAAGGGAGGGCGGCAGCCTGCCTCCCCGCACCGGGCCCAAGCTGCCCCCCGAGTCGGATGCAACAGGGATTTGGGGATTTTTGCAATGACTAACAAACACTACCAGGCAGTTCCTCCCATTTCACCCCCTCCAAGAAGGGTCTGTGGGATGCTCAGCCCCCTACGCTGGGCCAGTTGCTCCCCACCTTGTGCACGCCTGCCCCCAGCAGCAATTTGCAGGAGGAATGGAAGAACTGGGTGATGCGGGAGAAGTAAGGCTGTGCATCCAGCAACCCCCTCCTCGCAGGCAGCGCAGAGGCTGGGGCTGCTCCTCCCATGGTCACCCTCCTGGGCACAGCACTCAGAGCTGCAGGCAAAATCCTCTTGGCTGCTGCCCACCTCTGCTCCCAGCACCTCACTTGCTCCAGGAGCCACTCTCCACAAGCAATATTGTTCTCATCCTAACATGTGGTATCACACCCAGAGCGCCTGTCCCATCGGGGCCCCAGGCTGCATCCCAGAACTGACACCAAGTGCTGCAGATAACCACACAGGTTAAGAGACAAGGAGTTCAGCCCCTCCGACAGCTCGCGAAAAAGAGATCCCCCAGCACCTGGTGTACCATATCTATATGCAGGCTGAACGTGCCGCAGCTGCCTGTATATCTTACATGGCATGCCCAGTCTCCCAGGCAGGCATGGTATTTCCACTGAGCGTGGGGCTGGAGACGTAGTACTCAACAGGGAATCGCAGGCACTAGGAATGGCAATAAATCTCCAAAAGGCACAGCTCAAATTTCACAGTAACTACTTAATTCCCCTCCCTATTATCCCTGAGAATATTTTAGCAGTACTTGGCGTCTTGGGGAGAGGAAGAGAAAGGATAGATTGCATTTTAATTAATAATGGCTGAAATGCATGGCTGCCCAGGGCAGGAGCCATGGTGAGCCTGGAGCAGGGAGTTATGCTGAACAGAAGGGGATGGCATGGAGGGCCCCAGGCATCAGAGGGCTCGTGCTGGGTCCTGCCCCAGGGTGGCTCCAGCATGACAGCTGTGAGTAGCACCCTCTGCCCCATTCCCAGGCAGGAGCAAGGATGCTCTATACCTCTGCAAGCCAGGCAGCTACCTTCCTTCTTCCTCTTAAAATCTTTGTGAGGACATTAGCTAGTCACAGCCCTGAAGCTCACACCCCACTCTGACACGAGGTCAGGCTCATGAATAGGGAAAAAAGCCCAGTGAAGGGGGAGCCGCCCCGATGGTGAAGCTGGGGAGTGGCAGCCGTCCACATAGCCAGCCCCTGCTGCAGCACCCGGAGGTGGCTAAGGCTCTTGGTTGCCAGAGCCCAGGATCACTGGGGCACTAGCAAGGACCGTGGCAGTCCCAAGCATCCTTTTGGGGTGAGCAGGACTGCTCCTTGCTGCTCCTCAGCATTTGGCTATCCAATTGCTATCCAGATCCATTACAGCAGTAGGAAGCCCCCACCAGCTACCTGGGACTAGCAGTGCTGGGAAGTGAGATGCTTCCCCCAGCATGTGGAATACAAGTCTCCATCCCCTGACGGCTATGAGGTGACTTGTGCCGCCAGTAACGCCAGGTCCCCCACCCCCTGCAAGAGAAGCCTGGCCAGGAAAACTCCCTAGCTTGCACGGGTACCAAGTGCAGCAAGGGTGGAGGGGACCAGATCAGAGCTGCTTTGGCCCCATGAGCAAGCCTCCGGGGCCAACTAGACCAGATCCACCGGGCTCCCCAAAGCCACACTGACATCCCTCCACAATGCACCTTCACCCTAAGCTTGGGTGTCTGGTGGCTTTGGTGCCATAAGCCACTCCTCACAGGATGTGCAGGGCTGAGAAGTGCGTGATTCAGACACCCCGAAGCACCCTGCAGCTCCCACAGCCGGGGGTCAGGAGCCCAAGGGCCACCCGCAGTCTGGGAGCCGGCCAAGCTGTGCAGGGACAGCCACCGAGCTGGTGCAGAGCTGGAAGCCAGGCAGGGCACCATGGCAGCACACCGGGCTGCATGGCACAAGCAGGCATAGGGCTGGGGAGCTGCACGGAGCCTCCCAGGAGTCCAGGCAACTATCGATTTGCTTCGCTTTCAAGAAAAACAGAGCAGTGAAGCCATGGGGGAGAGAGGGCGAGAGGCACGTGTGTGTGAGCTGAAGGAGAGATGGAGGATACAGACAGCAAACAGGCGTCCCCAGGGGCCGAATCCAGAGCACATGCACTGTCCAGAGCTCTCCTCTGCACCCAGAGGTGCCCCGCCACCGTGGGGGACACAAGCATTCAGATACCCCAAGCAGATGCCTGCACGCACACGCTCTTCACTTGGGAGGCTGCTAAGATGCTGGATCCAGGCCCAGAAAGCCAGAACAGGTCCCTCTTGAGGGACTGCCTCTCAATTCAGAGGGTCAGCCACCATTTAGGAGGTCTGATGAAGCAATAAGCAGCAGGAGTGAAGCCCAGTGTGACGCAGAGATACAGGAACCAGCGGGGAGCTGCCTCGTACTGTGTGTCCCAGCCCTGCACTGGGGTGGGGGGGTCACAGCCCTTCGGTCCACAGCCCCCATGGCACCTGCTGGGAGAGGCAAGACCAGACTCCCACAGCTCTGCACAAAACCCACCCTTTTACACGCAAATCCAACAACAATCCGGCCAGGGACGCAGAGAGAGCCGACAAACACCCTCCTGCCCTCTCACCCCATGCACATCTCTCTGCAGCGTCCCAGCCCCAACCCACAGCCAGAGGCATCCCTTGCCTGCCACGTGCAGCCAGGGCACGGTGCCGGAGCCGCTCCCGCTGTTGGCATTTGCTACCGCTCCCACTGACCACTGCCTCCTCAGCAGATGTGCGGCACTCTCCGAGATCAGCATTTTGGGCTGCAGAAAGGTTTATTTGAGGCGGGTGAGGAGGGATCCCTGCTGAGAGGCTGAAGATGGGATTTCATCCTTACATCTGCTTCAGCTTAAAAAAATCTTGCCCGAGCTGCTATAGATACAAATAAATTGTGTATGAGCGAGGGGGTGTGAGGCAGATGAGCGCATCCTGCACAGAAACACATTGCACATCCATGGCTTGAGCTTTGCCTGGGTCCCAAAGCAGGGCTGGGGTGTGGACTACCCTAGGACAGGGATCTGGGTGAGCACAAACCCACACGAGCAGTCAGAGGCACATGGCTGCTCTTGGTGGCCCTCTCTGGTTCCCAGGTGCAGGAGGACCACCTGAGGCCGCGTTCTCTGGAGGACACCGTGCTGCAGCGTACAGCCAAATCCTTGGTGGCAGCCTCCCTCTGCCCTGCTCTGGACTCTGCTGTCCCCAGGGCATGCACGCCTCATGGGGCGACACGCCGTCCCAGCCCTGAATCTCCAGGGCAATGGGATGCTGAAGAGCAAGAGCAAATGAAGCCTTCCCCACGTCCCCTCCTCCACTGCGGCCATCCTGTGACATTCCCCTCCCTCAATACACATGACCACTGCATCCCACCCATCCTCTGAGTGTGGGGCCAAACCAGAGCTGCTTCCCCCAGCAGGAGCTTAGGGCCACCCAAGAGCCGCACGGGTCCTACCAGCCCTACTGCTGCCCTTGGCCACCCCAGCCTCTCTCCTGCTCACCTAGGGTGATGCTGGCTGGGGAGGGGACCCGGCAGGGTGGTCTCAAGGGAGGCAGCCCACTTGGCAGCCAGACACTGGCCAGAGCCCATCTCCTCCCCCAGATTTTATTCATGAGGCATGACAAGTGGGTGAGCTAGAGCCAGCCAAACAGCTCACCCAGCAGCCTCAGACAGTGAGAATACAGGAGGAACGTGCCTCGGTTGGAGGTTGGACCCAGCCCACATGATGCTATTTTCTGCTCTAACCAGGCTGGACAGGTTTGGGGGTGGGGTCCCTGTGAGAGGACGCCCTTGGGTCCCAGAGTCAAGGGATGCCAGATGTGCGTGGTAGAAGAGACTAAACTTGAGGTCCTGGCCAAAAGATGAAAACCGTTAGCTCATCGTTTTGCCGAGGCCAAATCTCCTGCTAAATAGAGTCTATGTTCAACGCTGGGAGGCAGTCCGTGCTGCGTGGGAGTGCAGGGAGCCCAGAGAGACTCTCCCCTCCACTGCCAAAGCCCACCCGCTGCCACCAGCCAGGGAGGCAGCAGACCGGCTGAGCTTTAGCAGGAAGGATCCATCCCAGCCAAAAAAGAGAGAGAGAAAAAAAGAAAACCCCCAAACCCAGAAAGGGGTTTTCTGAGGAAGGGAAAGGGCAAAGGAGCTGTCAGATGGTCTCTGACACGGTGGCATCTCCCACTGGGCCTTGGAGGGGGCTGTGGAGTCAGTGCCAGGGTGTCCAGGACAGGAGCTGACACAATGGAAACATTCAGGCTGGTTCCTTGCACGCACACAAATGTGCCGGAGACAGCCAGGACAGAAAGGAGCTTATTTCTGGCTGATGCATGGAGGGATTTTCTGTTTGCTGCTGTGTTTTGTATTTGTGGCTTCCCGTATGGAAATGCTTTTTCCCTTTAACCTCCACCCACAAGCCCAATGGATTTTGTTGCAGTTTTCAAAACATATGGTGCATACATCAAAAACATAAAGGATGCTATATTTAAAATATTATAAAGCAAGCCAGGAGCCAGCATTTTTAAACTAGGGCAGGGTCTGAGAGTGAAAAATGTGGGGATTTAGGATTTTCTGTACCAGATCAGAGAAAAAGCCCCGTTAGACAAGACAGAGCCAGGCTGGCAACCCGCCACCTTGCAGCAGACTGTTGCTTACATAGTCTGGTACCAAATTCTGGGAGAGGATCCACCTGGTTAGCCTGCATGTCTGCACCCTGCTATTTCAGAGGGGCCACAGTGCTGCTGAGTCCAGCACCTCTCTGCCCTGATCATTCAGTTTAGCATCCAGCTGATACTTGGCAAAGTGGTCTGCATGTGATGCTCTAGAAAGGCAGCCCCAAACCATAATCCACTGAGCTACTTTCTTCCTGGCTTCTGCAATCAGTTGATTCCCTGATGGGCTGAATACCGCCTGTATTACTCCACTAATCGCTCTGTGCATAGCATCATTTAGCTGGCCAATACGAGCACGGCAAGGATGAGAACTTCTTGCCTTTTGCAAGCACAGGTTAGAAGACCAGAAACTCCTCCATGTCATTTCTCCAGCCTGGAGCTTGTTCTATTCTGCAGAGTGCAGTACACTCACTCGCTTTATTTTAAACCATACTCACACTGGCATTGTAACTTCAACCCAGGAGACTGCGTCATAGCCAGGGAATGAAGGGTGTTGGATTTGCTATTTTTAACTCCTTCTACTCCAGGGGGGGAACTGAAATCAAATCTCTATCCAGAAACACTATAGATATTAGTGCAATGAAATGGGAATTTGGACTGGAGGTGACAGCTGGCAAAGTGAGCCCTGGCGTCACAGAGGAGACAATCTCCCCATAAATAGGATGCATAGGAGGGATATACGTTACAGAGCAATCTCAGTGCCACCAGCCTGTGCTCAGAGGGACAGGAGGTTCAAGACCAGCCACCCCCCCAGCCAGTCCCATTCCAGGGGATGAATTATGGCTCAGGGCTGGCAGCAAACACCATCAGGAGCTTCCCCAACAGGCTCCAAATTCCTCTATCCACTCTTATATCCTGGGAAGGTGCTTTCTAAAACAACTGGGATCTCATCAGCTGTGGCCCTGGGAGGGGGAGGGCAACACAGCCCAAGACTGCAGCACAAAGGGCATCACCACATCCCCTTGGAGCCTTGCTGAACCAAACTGCCTGCAAACCATGGGGTTGGAAGAGACAAAATATACACCTCCAGTCAATTAATACAGACCATCCCACAAAAACTGTGCAAACCTTCTTTCAGAGAAGGGCTTATCAGAGCCCCAGGCCTCCTGACCGCAGCAGGGTCCCTGCAGCCGAGAGCCATGCAGCACAGAGGGTGTTTACTGCTTTTCTTAATCTACTGTGATCCCCACTCTAACTCTGTTAAATGTAGCAAATGGAGCCTTTAAGTGGTCATAAAAAGATTGTACCCACCCCCTACGGAGCTTATTTGAGACACCTGGCCGTGCATATGGGTGGCAGAGAGGGGAGCACAGCAGACACCAGGGCTGTGCAGGTGGTGGGGTGCAGTGGGGGACAGCACCGTGCCAGGAAAAGCCCCATGGCCACCAATGGGTTTCAGGCACCACAAGCACTGCAGGATGGCACAAGGCATCAGACAGGCATGCTGACCCACAGGCTCCTCAGGACAGTGCTAGAAGACACCGCATCACCAGCCCCTTGCTGCCTGATGTCCACCTCGCCCACTCCACCCTTAGGACCTGCAGTAAGGGTAAAACCCCACAGGACGGAGCATCTTTTACAAGTTATGAAGAGCACAGCCTCTCAGCACTGCAAGGGGGTATCCTTGTGTGGATACCCCAGAGGGGTACCCCGGAGGATACCCCGGTGGGGATGCTCCCCTGCCAGCAGCACCCCTCCCTGAGCTGGCTGACAGTGGTGACAATGTCTGATGGCAGCATCTCAGGTCTCTCTGCAAGCCACTGCCCCAACCCACCTACCAAAGGTGAAAGGTGGGTTCAGAGCGAGGGAACTCCCTCCCTGCAATGCAGGGATGCACTAAGGAGTCTCTGGGACAGGGGACAGAGCAGGCTGGAGCAGCCACGGGCCACCCCTGGTGCAGAGCCAGCGTGGGGCTCTTGGCAGCCTGCAGCTGCAAGCCCTGCCCACGGCTGTCTCCTAGCACACGTAGATGTGCACTCATGCAGGCGTGCGTGGCCAGCCACAACAGCCTGGCCTCCCTGCTCCTCCACCAGCGACTGCTCCAGGCTGAGGTCCATCCCGCTGCCCCAGGAGAGGCAGATCCCCCCTCTGGGCTCTGCAAGGGCTCCAGGAGATCCTGCACAGACTGGTGAGGCACTCCGGTCTCACCCAAAACTGTTAGCGTTTAGCTTCTATGTCGGTTTCAGTTGGCCAGAAACTGAGCTTTTGCTATTAAGAGACAGCAGTTTTTGTTCTTCTTGCCATCTGTATGTTTGTGTATTTCCCCTACCACCATAATTAGCAGGCTGGGCTCCAGCCAGGCTCAGGAGGAGATCTTAGTAGATGTCTTCCCAGCAACTTGAACAGCTTCATCTTTTTTTTATGGCTGCCCTAGTGCGGTCCCCATCACCAAGATCATCACAGCCCAAGCTGTCACTCCTGGCACCCCAGCAGAGGCAGCAGGGATGGGGACACTGCGCTCCAAAGAGCATCAGGCCCTGCAGCTGCAGGGGCCAGCACCCAAGTAGCACAGGTGAAGGTCAAAACCCCACACCACAAAAGGAGGTGGAAGGTTTGCCATACTCCTGCCAGGTCTCCCAGCATGGGCCCACGTCACCAGCACCTCCAGAGCTCTGCCACACAAGCCCAGCTCTCTCTGCCCTCTCTGGGGTGTGCACCACTGCAGCTAGCTGTGTACTACTTACAAAAACAAGACGATAAAATAAATTCGTGTGGCCCTAACAACAAATGAAGCCCAGCTGGTGCCTGGAATCTCCCTCCAGCTCTGAAGGAAGCTGGTAGCACTGCATCCCGCTAGTCCAGGGCCAGCCACCTCCTGCCTGCAGCATGCCCCTGCTTCTGCCCCCTCTGCCAGCACTAAGACTTGAAAAGTCACTGTGGCTGGCCCCAGGGTGGTCAGTACTCGATCAGGCTCAACAAGACCTCAGCTTCCATCCCAGCCTAGCATGGTTGAAAGCTTCTGCATGGGTTTCGGCAACGGCATCTCTCCTCCCTGCCCCTCCCTGAGCATGCCCATGCACCTTGGGCAAGCCTGGGTTCCTCCAGGTGTACAGTCTCCTACAGTTGCTCCTGCTGCCCTCACTGCAAACCCCAGCACAAAGACAACGGCCAGGGAAGGGCCATGCACAGTGATGTTTGCAAAGCACTTGTGTTTGAGCAGCTCTGGCAGCAGGAAGCCAGGATGTGATGGGTTCTCCATGTGGGACCACGGGAGAGGATTGTTGCTGTTACTGTAACTGCTCCGCCTTGGCAAACCATATTCTGGTTTTAGGCTGTCTGATAAACAGACTTGAGCTTGCACATACACAGACATCTGCCTGAGGCAAACAGCAGGACAGAAATGTACAAGCAAATTTGGCAACTTTATGTGAATTAAATGTGCATTTAATTGAGATTTATGGGGGGGTTGCAATAGCGATTGATTATCAAAATCAGATTATTTATGGGGGTTTAGCAACTATACAGGAGATTAATGTTGCTTCCAGAATAAATCCTCACTAAATATATGCTTCCCCAGTAATCAGCTAATAACACGTCATCCTAATTATCTCATGAAAGGGGCACAGAAGCTTTGACAAATACTGAAAAGATATATTGTTGTCTGCAAATCAGCACCAGAAGGCCACAAGCCGCGCTCTGCCTCCAAACCACGGCTCCACTTGCATCCTCCAACACTAGACCATGGCTAGGGGATGCATCCAAGTCCCTGCTGCCAGCCTTAGTCCTCCACATGTCATGAGCAAAAACTAGATCTAGGATCCAGATGACACTTTGCCCAAAGACACAATGAGGTTTGCACCCCGGGGCCCTGAGCCTGACCAAGGCAAGGTCAAGTCAGTGCAGTCACTTGCATGGCGACAAGTGACGACATCATGAGAAGAAATAGCATGGCTCCTAGAACGGGAAAAAGAAGCTTATTTGCAAGAGGAAAGGTGCCTGTGTCCTGCAATGGGGTACAGCTCTGTATATGAATACAGTTTTATACTCCTCTCTGCTGGCAGGTGGTGGTGCCCCATCGCCCCATTAAACCTAAAGGGACTGTCTGTGGTGCAGCAGCTCCTCTATTTTCTTTAAGTAGCGCTCGCTCGTTAAAAAAATATGTATTGAAGATTAACAGTTCTGGCAGCAAGAGGCAAATAAAGCTGTGCCATGCAGCCAGCCCTGCCAGTTCCTCCCCCAGACCCCTGCACAAGGTGCTGCACAGCCCCATACTGAGCTGGTGAGGACCACGCTGTGCCCTGTCCTCTCCCCTCCCCAGACACCAGGATGTGTCACAGGGATGTCCCCAGGGACCTCCATCCCTGGGAGGAGGCAACAGTTGGTCCCTTTGAGGGGCAGGAGGGTGCCCTACCACTCCCCATGACCAGGGCAAGCCTAGGACCACGACTCCAGGATGCAGAGATGCTCTGGCAGTCACCATGGCAACCCCGGTACACAGCCAGGGCGAACAAAGCTGACAGGAGAGAAACAGAAGAAAAAGGAAAGGGAGTGAGGAAAAAAAAAAAAGGAAGGAAAGGGAAACAGTCTCAAGTCATGGAGCAAAGGCTGTGGCAGGAGGGAGCGACAGGGTGGGAAAGCACAGGTATTGTGGCAGAGGAAGAGAGCTGCCTTTAGGCTGCTCACCTTGGGATGACCTTCAGCAAGGTGACCCACAGTGTGCACCAAGTGCACCACCAAGATGTCTGTTGGACCTGCTGTGACCATCCCAGTAAAGGGTCCCTCCAGGACATGGCACGTCCCCCCTGCCAGTTCCCAGGCTGGCAGCCTGAGGCTGTGCTGCAGGACAGGCAGGCAGCACCCTGCTAGAGACCCAGGAGGCTGCAAGGAGCCCTTCCCACACCCCGAGGCAGCTCTCAAACCCCAAACTGAAGAGACCCTTAAGGTGATGGACAGATGGGTGTCTGGGGCCAGGTTATTCAGCACCTTCTTTCTTCTGCTAGCACAGATGGACTGGCCTAGTTTTCGGGTCACAGCACGTCACACACAGCATGCTAGCTCAGGGCTGCCCATACTCCCACCGCACCCCCAGTTTTGGGGTCCAGGCCCATTTCTCAGCCCAGCTGTACCAGCTCTTTGCCCTGCTACTTCCCAAGCAGAGCAGGGCTGCCTGCATCCCCTTGAGCCCACAAGAAGGCATTTTGGAGGCCAGACTACCAAGACCCTCAAATGGAGCACAGAGCCCTTCAGAGCAATAGCCAGTCCCAACCCCACAATGGTGGGCCATCTCCATGGCTGGTTGTGAAAGGAGCCCAGAGGCAGCAGGGGACAAGGTATGCTTTGTCACATGGCTTGGGGCTCACCTGAAGCCCTAACCCAAGGTCAGGGTAGGGGCAGAGAGGCAGCAACAAATACACTGACATAAGCCCTCATACTGCAAGAATGCAAGCTGCGTCCACTGCCAAAGCATGCTCTGCTCTCACTTCTCCATCCCACTTCATTAAAGGCAGAGAATTAAAAAACAGACATCGGGGTTTGGGTCAAAAAGCAGCAAGTACAACCTCTCTCAGCTGGAATGGAAAATAACATCCCACTTGGCTGTTTATTCTAATGAAATAACAAATCCCAAAGGGAAGCTCCCCCTCTGCTGAGCTGCCCTCACGATAGCTGAATGGTAAACACAGAAACAGCCTCTTGCAGGCAGATAGCAAGTGCTGGGGTGGTGCCTCAGCCCACCGATTGCGGGGATGAGAGTGGGTGCCCAGGGAGCAGGAGGCAGTCAGTGGGACTGGCTGTACACAAAAGCCTGGCAGGAATGGGAGAAAACCTGAAAAAACTCCCAGGAAGAGCACTGGGTGAAACAGCTCAGCCATTTTAGCAAAGAGAAGATGAGAGAAACTACTGAAGTCATTTGCATGGATGCTACAGGAGCAGCTGGAGCAGGACAGCAGGCGATGGGCACCTGCAAAGCTGCTGCTGCTGTGGGAGAGGAGAGCCTGTCCCCACTGCAGCATGGGGCTGCCTCAGCAGGTAAAAGCACACGTCTGCTCACACAGCACAACACTAAGGGAGCCCCCAGCCACATTCTGAGCCTCTGCTGGTAGGACATGGGGTGGCCGAGCAATGGGGCCAAGAATTGCCAAGCAAGGCTCGGTGCTGGGCAAGGACAAACCAGGCTGGGGACAGCGGGGGACGTGGCAGGACAAGGCACATCTAGAACAATAAACTCCCATGAGCGTATGAGGGGTTTTGGCACAGACGTAATCATCTCCCCTCCTCCTTCCTGCACTCATGCTCTCCTCGGCTCCTGTGTACGCCCAGAAACCCGACTTCAAAAGGAGGGGGGGCTGCCAGTGTGGGAAGCAGCAGGCAGACGTGGCTGTCTCCTGCTAAAAGCCTTTGGTGCCTTTCATCAGGGCCAGGGAAAAACAGCCTTCAACTGTGAGGCTGGAGGCAAATGGCCAAGCCCTGGCATCAGGTCCTGCTGCCCAGCAGCCCTGTGCTCCCAACATGGGCCAGCCACAGAGATTTAACCCTCCCTCCCAGACAAGGTGGGTTTAGCCCTCCCCATCCCACCTCCCTGCTATATATACATAAATAAATCCATCTGTGTACAGTAAGCACCAGAGATCCTCTTAACCCTCCACACTCTCCGCTCTGGAGTCGGGTCTAAGCATTGCCGCCCCATGCCATAGGCACAGGAATTGGGGCATTCTCCAGTAACAAACACATGCATGCAGCTCAACTCGCCTACACCGAGGTCACGGCTCCCTTCCCCGCTGAGCTGTTCCTCCCAACCCAAAGCGACGTCTGTCCCCAACAGCCTCTGGAAGCCACATCTCCCAGCTCCTCATTAGTGACAATTAACAGGCAATCAACAGGCCCAGCAGAGCTGGCACTTTCCAGGGAACAAGTCCCCTTTCAATAGGGGAAAATGAACATGTGCTTTGTTATGCACGCTTTTGGCTTAAATGAGCCAAAACCTGCCTGCCAAGGAACAGAATTATTTCCCAAACCGGACCCTTTATGCCACCTGACCAACCAAGCAGGGAGCGAGGGCTGGGGCAGCCGCAGATGACCTCTCTTGGCAAGCCCTTGCTCTGCCACGTGCCCGCAGGATGCTCTCACAGCAGCCCAGAAAAGGGCAGGCAAGGTGGGAGCAGGGACTGGGGGTACCCCCTGCCTTGGGGAGAGTAACGGGCACTCACCAGCAAGGACTGTGCTGCTGGCTCAGAACCACCTGCTGCTCCTCCAGAAGTTATTTCAGACCAGGTGAGAAGCTCTTCAGAGTCAGCAGAAGCCAGCCAGGGCAGGAGACACCTCTTCACCCTCCCCAGGCTAGGGGCTGCCCCGGGGTTTGGCAAGGGAGATAGGGTAGAGACCTCAGCACCCACAGAGGGTGGTTGGTCTTGCACTTCAACTCCCATGCTACAGCATTAAAAAAAAAGCTGTGGCCTTGAGAAATAATAGCGAGATCAGTGCACAGATGAGTGGCAACCCTTTGCAAGAGGCCAGCACAAGGACCAGGCAGCACACGCTCCCTGGCTTTGCCATTCCCCAGCCTGGAGCCGGACAGGGCTAACTCATCATCAGCCTCTGCTTCCCTGGGTATTTGCCTAGCTGATAAGGAAGAAAGACAAGAAAGCAAGCAAGAGGGAGATGGCCTGGATGTGACAGGCTAGCAAGATTGACAGAGGAGTCTTGTTAGCAGCATTTTTTCCCTGCAGTTTGAGCAGGGGCAAAGCCACGGAATGCTTCCCAACAGCCTGCACCTAACAAGCCTGGCTGCACAGAGCTTTAATTGCCAGTGACAGAGCAGGGGTGGGCAGTAGCAGCTGAGGGGTCCAGGAGGACAGACAGCAGAGCAGTGCTGACGGCTTCTGCCACAGCATGAGCTCCATCCTCATCCTCCAGAATGGGAAAAGTCCTGTTGTCTCTCCAGCCACCCTTCCTCCAGCACGAGGGATGCATCTCACCCCACAGTGTGCCTGCCAGGGGCTGAGCTTGGGGTATTTCACCCCAAGGCTGCAACACCCCAATGAGAGTGCACCATGCCTTGTGCCACCAGGTATTTGGGACCACAGGTCTGGGCCAGTTTGGGTGCAAGCCTGCAGCTCAGCTGGGGCCCAGGGATGTGGGGATGAGCAACAGCCACAGCAGACCTCCACTGGCTCTCCAGGGGAAGGAGAAGGAGGATCTGGCAGATCTCTAAGCTGACTAAGAGCTCTGAGTGCCCGGTGGCTCTGCTGTACCAAGCACAAGCCAAAGCAATTAGCATTTCTTGGAGACACTCTGTGTAATCTTCCCTGAGTGGTGGGGAGAGCTGCCACAAGCACAGGGAAGGGCCTGGAGCCACTTCCCGGGACCGGGGAGATGCTGCGCTGGCAGCGGCGCAAGGCAGAGCAGGGCTGTCCCACTGAAGGGGCCTTCTGCCAGCAGCTCTGGAACTGCTGCTCCAGCCAGGTGCTGGGGAACTGCACCCTCACCCAGCCACAGCTCCAGACCCACCACCACTAGATCTTGCCTCCGGGTGCTGCAAGCTGTCAGGCAGCAGAGAGCCAGAAGACAGAACAGAGGCAGCTCTCAGCATCTTTCTTGGAGCACAGCCCAGGTGGGAAAGGCCACCTTGGGGAAAAGCCAGGGCCAGGACCAACCTCACCCATCAGCTCCCAGGCAAGGCTGTCAGCCTGAGCCTCAAGGCAGGAGAGGAGCACATATGAGCCTGGGGCTGTTTGAGGAATCACGCAAGAGCAACAGCAGCAGCCAGCCAGCCAAGAGTCACAGATTATTTTTAATGGCTACTTGTAGAACACAGCGAGCACCCATAGGAGAGACAGCCTGAGCTGATGCTCACCCCATCCCTCTCCCCAGCACGTGCAAGGAACATCTCACAGCCAGGCTTTTTATAGGGTTTCCCATTCCCGCTGGGCATGCAGCTCAGCGGCTCAGTACAACCACACCACTCCCTCCCTCAGTAATCACTCACATGCCGTTCACGAAAGTCTTTCCATTCCCTCTCTAGCTGTTTCCTCTTCTCTCCTTATTAGGGATCCACCTACCTATCCATCTTCTCATTCTCTCCCCCTCTGTGGCTATTTTTAAAATGCCATAAAAGCTTTCAACTGGTAGCATCCTCGGGGATGCGAGGGATTTTATATGTAACCCATCATGAGCCGTCATCACCACATAACTCACCATGCAGGCAGAGACTTTTCTTTTTTCAAAAGCTCGGCTCTCCCTGCCAGCTCAGCCAGGGCAGCACTGCCAGGCATCTCCTGTCCCAGAGGGGAAGGATCAGGTCCATCCCACTCCTTTCTGAAGGGGGCAGCTGGGCCAGATGGTGGGGCAACAGCGCAAGTCCTCTCAAGTAGCATCTGTGGGTGTATGAAGGGATGGTTTTGCTCACTGACTAAAAGGCTCTGAACTGGGGATCATCCAGCTTCGTGCCTTAGCATCTGCTGCCAGATGAAGGAGGGCTTGCTTGCTGAGAAGATGGCTGGGCTCCTCCCTGTATGCCCATGCACATGTAAGCTGCTGTACTGCTTGGTTCCCATGCTGGTTGATGGTCAAGCAGTGGGGGATATTGGCGCTGCCAGCAAAACTCCCTCCAAAGGCACAGTCTGCCCCAAGAACTGACTCTGGTGACAGCCTGGATAGATAGCTAGGAGCAAGGTTTTCCTGATCAACCCTAACCTCCAGCCCAGCCTGGATGGATGGAGTTAATAAGCATTCAAGGACCACACAGGCACTGCACCAGCACCACAAAAACCACTTTTCTCTCACCAATCCGGTTATTCCCTACAGAAGAGCTGCCTTCCCCTTCCCTCCCAAAGATCTGGCGAAAGACACGACACACATACCAAAGACACCCCGTTGCCCTGGCCCATCCATGCCACCTGCACTCCAGCACAGCTTGGCAAGAGCTGAAGGCAGCTTCCTAAATCTTTATTGCAGGGGGAAGGCTCCCTGGTGCAAGCTGTCTGGCTGCCGCTGCCAGCGAGGTGCGGGCATGCTGACCCAGCCGCTGCAGGATGCCAGCCTCGGCGGCTGCCAGATGAAATTAGGCTGTGCATAACCTGAGAGGTGTCCTGCTGCGCGCTAATGCGATGACACGCTCCCTGTCACCAGCGGGACCCACGGGAGCCTTTTTGACCAAGTGTTGGGTGCATCTGTGATAGGCAGCAGGTCTCCAGGAGCCTGAACTTGGTCACATCACTCAGACGATGCTTGGGTAACGCGGCTATTTATAGCACGGAGGAGGTTAGAGGGAGCTCATCTTACCTTGCTCCACCTTCTTCATCCTCTGAGGACCAGGAGCTGATGCAGAAGGTGCCAAGGCAGAGGGGGAAGCGGGGTGATGCAGAGGGATACCCCAGGCCCCCTGGCACAGCGCAGGGCAGCCGAGGTGGAGGGAGGGAAAGAAGGCTTTGTAGGGACCAGCGCAGTGCCGTGATCTGAGCACAGACGAGAGGCTGTGTGAGCACAGACGAGAGCCGGGGAAGCCTGTACTCTATCACACTCTGAGGACTGCTGTGATATGAGCAGAGAGAGGGAAAATCCGGAGCAGAGCTGCCTGATCAGATGGCAGGAGAAGCCAGCGCCAAGCTGCACAGCACACTGCCTGCCCAGACCTGGCTCCCACAGCCCTGCACAGACTGGGGCAACCTACTCCTTACCTGGGCTGTATTTCAGCTGAGTGCTGAGAGCAAGTAGGGTCTGCACCACCTCCAGAGGGGCTCTGGGACCTCTGCCTGCCCCAGCCCCCATTTCTTTGGGCCAGGCAAGGAGACCCTTTCCATGCCTTCGCTGTACTCAGCACCTGACCGCTGATCTCCAGTTTGCAGGGCAAGCATGGACCACGGGGACCTGCTGCAGGTCCTTCCTGGCAGCCCAGACCTGTCTGCCTGTATAGTCACACACAGGCACCCCAGCTGATGCAGACCTTGCAGCCACACCAGCCTGCTGAGAAACCCACTCACCGCCCCAGCTGGGCACCACTGTGGCCAAGCCAGCTGGAGGTTATTTTACCCAGGAAGAGCACTCTGATTCAGTGCAGCAGGAGACAGACAGGGCAGTAGCAGCTGACAGAGGCGGCCTGATCCAGCCCTGCCTCATGGCCAAGGCAAAGAAGCCTCTTCTTTTGGAGAGGGGTTGCTGGGGGGAGGCAGCTGCCCCTCTCACATAGCTCTGGGGCTTGGATGGGCTGCAGCTCCTGATGTGCAACAGAAATGGGTTTCCACACAGAGCTTCTTTCCCTCCTCCTCTAAAGCTTTTAGCAGGGAAAAGTCCTTGACCAGGGGTTGAAACACAGCTGCCCTGCGCCAGCCATCCTGCTGGGATCCTCCCTGCCACTGCTGAAAATCCAGACTGGGGAGCAGCTGCAACTGGGAGATCCCCACCACAGCACCCAACATGTCCCAGCAAGTGCTGCTGAGCCAGGGAACAACCCACTTGGTCCCCCAGCTGCTTTAAAAATAGCTCCCCTTCACAAGCAAGCATCCCTGCGCTGGGCAGTCCTCCCTGGGACACCTCTGTGCAAAGGGGTCCCCAGGGCTGGTAAGGGGATGGATGCCAGGAGAAAAGCAGCAAGATCTTCAGGGTCAGCTAGTACAAAATACAGATGCTGGGAAGGACAGGCAGGGCCTTGCAACATGCTTTCACAAGCAAGATGCTACAAGCGTGTTTGTGAGGGGTGCTGTACTGCAGAGCCTGGCACAGGCACTTCAGAGCTCACGCTTTGAGTCCTCGTCTAGGTTATGCTTGTCTCATCCAGCAGCAGACTGCAGCCTGGCTGCCTGTATCTGAGAAACAGTCACATAATTCCCTACTGTGAGAACAGGTCAAACCCTGAAACTTAAGCTCAGATTACAATGGACTTGAGTTGGGCTGAGGAAGGGCTCTGAGGCTGGCATTGCACCAGAAAAGCCTTCCTTGCCCCACAGCAGTGTAGTGCTCTCCAAAATGTGCCACTTGTTGGCTTCTATTCTTTCTTGGCAACAGGAGGGCTTCAAACCCTCAAGCACATGCTCCCCTCTTACACTGTCCTGTTCCTTAGAGAAACCTTCCCTCCCCCGCCAAGGACTTTCCCAGTTGTCCGAGTCTCAGAAACAAGATGATTCAAAATTGGAGTAAAATGTCCATGAACAGAAAAACAAGTGATGCTTGGGGCTCAGAGGACCTTGTCAGGGTAGAAAGGGTAAGAAGGAAGGAAGGTCAGACAGGCTGCATAAGGAAGCCGTAGTACCAGCTCCTTTTTCTTCCAGATCTCCACCCCAGGCAGCAGAGAAGGCACACCAACTCCCAGACCAGACATTACAGCTGATACTGAAAAAGCATTCAGAGGACTATATCCAAACTGCAAAATGCATGGATAAACTATGGCCTACCAAAAACCTGAGCCACCATCAGATAAATGGTAACTGTGCACCCAAGTTTGCTGCCATGCTAGATCAGTTTGGTCCCGTTAAGCTTTAGACAGCCCTTTTCTAGAAAAGAAGGCATGTCTATCAGGGCTCTGCATCAGTGCATTCAAGCTCTTCTACTTCCCCAGTGATTTACTGAGCCGACAGACTCAAGAGGCAGATGCTGGGCACAGGAGGACTTGGGACAGCCTAGGTATCCTCCAAGGAAGAATCAACTTCCCTGCTGCAGGCTGCCAGTTACCCTGTCATGCTTGCCCTGAGCTGCTCACAAACAAACTTCCTGGGCCTGAAACATCTGGACTTGGGCTCTGCTTTCCCTGTGGCTACTGTGGTCACTCCCAGTCCCCTTTCATCCTGCAACACACTCTCCTTCCGCCATCACTCACCACCTGAGTCCTTGCCATCACCAGTCTACCCCCGGGATGCTTTCTGGAGGTGCTGCAGTGCTCACAACTGAGAGACACTGATGTATTTAGTCTAAAAATATCTAATTAGATGTTCCAACCACTTCATTATGGCACCGTCATGATAGGACTGCAGGGTCTGGCAGGAACTTGGTGGGTTTGCCTTCACAGCTTTGCAGAGACCAAAGGCAGCACCACACTGACTCCTTGCTGATAACAGGACAGTCTGTCATTAGTCCAGCCTGCTGGCATCACAAATACAGTTATCTGGCTAAACCGATTGTCACTTTGTCATTAGAAAACTTGCTATTTATTTTATAAGAGCATTGTAGGCCTTTGAAATAATTCAATTGCTTCAATTGACTTTGCAGCATGCACTTCATTGGCCTGCAGGGCCACTTTCCATGGCTTCTGCTCTTCAAAGGGCAAGCTGCCAAGAAAGATGGTTTGCAGGAGAGCCTGAACACAGCTTGGTGAGAGGATGAGTCCATCCACCAGCCTGAGGACAGAGAGAAGCTGCCCAGGCTCTGAATTTTCTGGCACCAAAGTGAATGCAATGGATGATTGTCCCTTTGCTAGGCTGCCCAGGAGAACAGAGGGGACAATTCATATCAAGTTGTTTGAGGCAGCAGAGTCAGGCTTGAGTGTTGAGAGGACCACCATGTGGGTGGAGACCCTGGAGTTCCCCTTGGTGCCCAAATTCTGCAAAATTCAGTGCTAGAGCCCTCCCTGGAGAAGCATAGATGCTACATAATGTTCATGGCTGGGTCTAGAGAGAACACACTAGGAAGGAAGCTCTTCATCTCTTGCAAGACTCTGTCTTGCACCTGTGTACCTTCTTTCTTCTCTGTTCCACCTACACCCATACCTTGAACTCTGAGTCTACTCCAGCCCTTCTGAAAGCTCTCCTCCTTCTACAAGCCTCATCCATGGAGACCTGCCTCTTTCCCCACTGCATGTGAAAAGCCTGTCCAGCAGCTCTTGAGGGAGCAGGGGTGATGAGTGTGAAGGCTTATCCAGAGCCAGAGCCCACCTCACCAAGCACCCAGGGACTAGGCAGCAGCACCACCACTCTGCTGGGTCCTCCCTCACGGGTCTGCGCTTTGTCCCCAGTTCACTGCATGCCTGTGGCAGCCTCTCCAGCATTGCAAAGATGAAATGGGAACCAGTGTCGACCAGGAACCACGAGTGCTATGCCTGAAAAGGCTCATCTGTACCATAGCCCTCCACGCCCAGCGTCACCCCCACAAGAACTAGAGCCTCCCCACAGGGAAGACACTAACACCGCTCATCACACTGACAGGCTGATCCCTTCAGGTTCACTGCACTTCTGAACACATGAGAAACACCATGTCCTTCTCAGCAGGTCCTACCCCACTGGGTGGGGAGACCTGGTGAATCACCCTGCCTGATGAGCTGTACAGAGCAGAGCTGGAGCTCCCAGAGATGTGCAGCACCATGTGATTTCTCTTTAATTACACAGGGACTTAATAGAGTTTGCTGGTAAACACCTTGTAACCACATGTGCCTAGAGATTACTGGGTAATTATGCTTAGTGGATCACCATGTAACAGGGAGCACGATTTAGGAAAGACAAAAATAACCAAGCAAACATGCTGCATTCATCAGTATCTGTCATGAAGCCTTCCTGCCCAAATGCTTAGCTGGCCAGCCTTTCCTCATGTCTCCTTTCTCAGCTTTCTGAGACTAGGGGAGCCTCCAAGCAGGAATTTGAGAGGTGCCAGGGGTTGGGATGGTCTGGGGAAACTTTCCACTTCACATACCAAGCCCTCTGCAAGAGCTCTCTGTGCTCTGATAGGCTGTCAGCTGCTCAGAGGAAAGAGGATGGGGGATAGAGGGTACTGGTTCCCCCCTACCCTGAATTAACTTGCCGTGGGGACAGACTCTGGTCTCCCTCTTCAGGGTGCATGTGGGAGACAGGAGTCTGGAAGATCCCTAGTTTGTGAAGCAATTTCAATCACCCATTGCAATGCTGATCCAGAGCCTGCCAAACCTGGTTTGATTTGGGAGTTCACTGGGGTTTCACCTCCCCCAGGAGTTGCGCATCTTTGCACAGACCAGCGTGGCCCATAACAATGAGGGGCACCTTGCTCCCTGACAAGACCAGTGCCAAGGCTTCCAGCAGCCCCTCTCCCACCCCAACAGAGCTGGACTGAAAGAGACCACGTGCAAGTGCCATCACCCATGGGTCCCACCAGGGTAACCCCTACTCACAGACTGCGCTCACCGCATGGACCTGCGGCACCCAAACCTGATGGCGACCTTCAAAGCAGCAGAAAGGATTATTCACACTCCTTTCAGAGAGTCTTAAATCCCTGGGGCAGTTGACAACTTCAACTCTTTGCCTTTTAATGAGCACAAACACAGCATTGGTCACGTTAAAATCCCTGCACCAGGCCAGTTCCCAAGGCAGAGGTTGAGCACAGAATGGAAGAGATTAAGGGGTGATTTTAAGGGATGTTCTCTTGGGCAACAGTTTGTACTACAGGATCCAGGTTCAATGGAAGCGCAGAGCAGCACCAATAGATCCATTTATGAATGTATGAATCCATTTGCAACCAATTAGCAGTGCTAACCAGAAGGGGAGGTATAAATAGTGTAGCTAGTGTAAATATCAACACTGTGCCCTCCAAATGCTTGCTGCACACCTGGTGAGCCCAGGAGGAGGGGCTGTCTTCCCAGCCAGCACAACCCTTGCACCCTCAGGGCCATCTGGTCTTCTCTGCAGCCCCAGGATATGAGTTTACACCCAACATCACAGGCCTTTTCTCCTTCCCCTTAAAAGCAAGTTCTCCACATGGCTTTGCCTTCCCTGTATCATGGGAGAGATGACAACGCGGGGCCTCCAACCCTGGGACCCATAACGAAGTGAAAAGCAAACCCCTGTCCCCTCAACAGGGCAGGCAAGACTCCTGTGTGCTGTGCACGAAGCATCTTCAGCGATACACCTGTACAGTCCAGCAAATCCTGCAGAGCTTCCTGGAGGCCTCACAGATAGTTTTGCACAACAGCATGGCTTAAGGCCAGCCAGGGCCCACAGTCCCAGGTTTACTGCCTCAGATCAGCTTCAGACAGGATAGAAGCATTATCAAAATGCACCAAGTAAAATGGAAAGGAGTAGTGGGAATCACAGATCAGATGGTGGCTTTTTATCCTCAGCTGAGGATTGACCTCATTGACCTGCGAGCCCCCAAATTCTCGTTCTGCAGCCACAGGTACACTTGTATGTCATCACCCCATGCACAATTTGACTTTATCATCCATCCTCCTCTTCCTGTGTCTCCCTCTTTCCTCATATCTGCACAGGTAGGGTCCTGTGCACCAGGGGAGAGGCCAAACTAGGGAGGCTGGAGTGCAGTTGAGCCTGCTGGCTGGGCTCACCACCTTCTAAGCCCTCAGTCACTACAGGGGCTGGGGGAAACAAACAAACAAAAAGCAACACAGCTGGCCATGCCCAAGAGGCAGAGCTGCGAGCAGGGCTGGGAAGCCTCCGACCAACAAGTGGCACCGAGCTCCCCAAGCCATTGGCAGCTAGCAAAGAGCTGCAAAAGCCATTGCAGGTCACCACCAAGTAGCATCAGTGGGGTGAAATAGAGATGAAACAGAGTGCACTGACACAAGACTCCTGGGCTCCTTTTTTGCCTTCCAGGCACATGGACCTGAGGGATACAGGCTGGGTAAGGATGCGCAGAGCTCAGCAAGGCAGCAGCGAGAGGGGAGAGACAGCTTTTGGCAATATTCACACCAGTCACAGAACATGCTGGTGGAAGAGATGGCCCTGCACCCCATGCCTTGCTCACGGAACCAGCTAGTAGAGGATCATGCCATTGCTAAGAATGGACATGAGCCAACATTTGGGTATGGGAAGCCCTGCTTTGAGCTCCTCAGCTATTGGGAAAGAGTCTGGAAGCCTAACAGGGCAAAGCCCACTGTCTTGCAGGGTTTGCACAGCCTTTGTACCAGGTGTGGTCCCAAAGGTACCATAAGTAATCAACCCACAGCACAGGAAGCGATTAGCAGATGTTACAAAGTTCCCAAACCTTTACTAAAACATATGGCTACTTAGAAAGACATAATGGCAATATTTAGGCAAAGACTGCAAAGCCACCCAAAGGGCTGGGCAAGAGCCACGGTGGCAGCCTACTGCTGGCAAATCCAGAAGCTGAGGCACAGCCGAGTGATGTGCCCAAGGTCACAGAGCAAGGCAGTGGCAGGAAGAGGAACACCTCCCAAGAGACTCCTAGCTCTGCACTCGCTGCCTGCCTGGTGGCCTGCTCCCATGAGTCATGTCAGAGCCACAGGCAGGCAGCACATTTGGGTTCAGTGGAACCTCTCTCTGTGTGGGGGAGGACGACCCAGTAAAGGAGTTTTGCAGCACAGTCAGATAGCTGTAACACACCAGTGCCATGAACAGCCCTTATCACTATTAGCAGCCAAGCTGGCTAATGAAGAGCTGGAAAGGAATCCCAAAAGGAACCAACACACGCTTGTCAAAATTGGCTTAGAGAAACCTTAGTGGTCCCACCTGACCACCGTGGTCACTGACCCCAGCTAGCACTGTGTGCCATCCTAGCCCTCCGCACTGGACCCGAGCTCCTCACCCAGAGAGACAGAGGGAGGACCCTTTGTTATCAGGCATCCAGCAGGCTCAGAAAGAATGAGTCCCTATTGTTTCCTACCTGGGCACTGCCAGCCCCGCTCCCCCGGGAGGGGGACTAGCTCCTGTCCCAGGTGTGGCTGGTACAGAGGGCACCTGGAAAGTTTTCTCACCTCTGACACAGCCCAACAGAGCTGGAATCACCTGTTCTGTTGCCTTGCAGCATGCCAAGGCATTTTTCACAGTGTTTTGCTTGGGAACCACCCCAAGCCCTTGGATTGAGAAACCTCAACACACCAATGCAATGGAGAAGTCACTGCTCTGTCGCTTTCTGCCTGGGGGAGTCCTCCTTTCTTCACATAGCCTCTAGGACCCACAGGAGGGAGGGCACCTTCCTTGGGGAGGTTATTCCAGGAGAAAGACCCTCAGGTGGCCATCAGCATCAACTCCTTTGGCTGGGGACTCACTGCTTTTAAAGGAATAGATCAAAGCTGTGCTAGCAAGGTGGGTACAGCTGTCACACATCACATCAGTGAGGAAAAAAGAAATTGATTATGACTTGATCAAACCTGATCAATCTTTCCAGACTTTGCAACAAGGACACAAAACCAGAAGTAACCAGACTAGTACCAGGTGCCAGTTCTCATCTTGTGCAGCACATTTCCAAGCTCTGCTTCTTTAGCAATTCATACATAGTGCATGAGTGCCTCTGTCCTTGTCTCACACACACAATAGAAACACCCACATCCCCAACTGCAGAAGGTACGTGTTTTTCAGTATTGCACCTGTGTTTTGCTCAGATCCCTGGTTTCTGTGTCTCTCCTTACCGTGCTCCTCCTCCCCATCGACTGTTCCCCCTATGTCCATTTACACGTAGGCAGTGGCATCAGCAAGTGAGCCTGCTGCCTGTCAGAGTGCTCCTGGCTCCCTCTCACCATGTTGCATATCGACATTTTGGTCCATGATGTGCCCTCCAAACCCCAGAAATACAAGCCAAGAGAAGTACTCAGCGGAGATAAGCACCGTGGCTTAGCACCTATGAAAGAAGGGCCAGCAAAGCCAGACCCTGTCAGAAAGCAAAAGGCAGGCAGGAAAATAAAAAAAAATAATAAAATCTATCCCATTGGGCTTGTCAACCCTGTTGTGACATTTTCGTTCCAATTCCTCCCAGCCAGATCAGTGCAATACCAGCCCCGTTCCCCCAGCAAAGGCAAGGGAAAGCCGTACTTACTGCTAGTGCTCATCTTGCCGGTCCTCCTCCGTCCTTCTCATTCAACAAAGGGGGCAAAGATGCTCTTTAAATCCTCCTTCTCTTCCCTCCGCCCCCGTCAGCGGGAGTAGGTTGCCTCTCTCCTTCCTGGGAGAAATATTTCTGTGCGATCCGCCGGCTAACGCATCCCAAGGCAGCTCCGCGACCCCCGGCTCTCCCTCCCGAGCTGCCGGACGGCAAGGTCAAGGGTGTCGGCGGCCGGGAGAAGGCGAGGCGGGAAGGGGGACGCCCGGCTCCGGCCCGGGGGAAGGGTCCCGGCGGAGCCGCCGCCGCCGCCGCCGCCGCCGCCTCCTCCTCCTCCTCCTCCGCGTCCCGGTCGAGGCGCTGCCATGCACTGCAGAGCGCGGCCGCGGCCGCCGCTCTTATAGCGGGGTGTGGAGCCGCGGCGGGGGCCGCGCAGCGCCGCGCAGCGCCGCGCCTCTCCCCGCCCCGCCCCGGCGGCTCAGCCCGCGGACGGCCGCGCCGGGCGGGGCAGCGCGGAGCGGCGCGGGGGGCAGCGCCGGGGGGGCGGCGGCGGCGGCCCGGCCCGGCCCGGCCCGGCCCCGGGGGGGCGGCTGCGGGCCGCGCCGCCTCGGCACCGCCGCCATCTGCTGGGCACCGCCTGCCCGCTGCCCTGCCTGCAGTCCTGCCTCCGCTCCGGCCCTGCCTGCAGTCCTGCCCGCCGGCCGGCCCTGCCCGCTGCGCTACCCTGCCCTTCCTTGCCGCCCCGTCTTCGGTCTTGCGCGCTCGCCCTGGCCGGCGACCTGCTCGCCGCCCTGCCTGCAGCTCCCGGGGTCTCCAGGCTGGTCCCTCCTTGCCGCGGAGCTCCCGCCCAGCCCTGGCTGAGACCGGCTGCCGGTCCCGCACCGCTCACTCACCGCCTTGGCCCTGCGGTGGCCGAGCGTGCGAAGAAACGCTGTCCCAGGACGGGGCGGGGAGGGGTTGGGGGGGGGGAGAGATACCATTTCTGCAGAAAAATCAGATCGCGTCTAGTGCCGAGGTTGCCCTCCAGCAGCCGTCCAGGCTGGCCGCCCTCGCCTGCCCCGGCGGCGCCACGCGAGGCAGCCCCGGGTGCCCGTCCCACGCCGGGAGCGGGGAGGGGGCTGTGGGTGTCTGCGGGGCACCTGGCTGCAGGACGGAGAGGGGCTCTTCCCTCAGCAAACAGCGAGGAGCCTTCTCTGCTTGGCAGCACGTCAGGGTTCCCTGGAAGGGCTTCAAAGCCATTAGCTCCTTGTTTTGTTTGTGAGATGCTATCCGTCAGGATAAAACCTTCCCCAGCGGAGCTGCTCCCGGGGTGCGAGCGGAGCGGGGCTGTGCCTGCCCTGCCTGCGGAGCCCCCGAGAAGCTGCGCTGCGATTCAGAGGCGAGCTACGATCTTGCCACTAATGAAAGGGGTTTTTCATGCAGCGTGACAGGCTCCACATCTCTCCCGCTCCTGGGGCTGGAGTGCCGCCCGGAGAGGGCCTTTTGCTTTCCCTTTCTCTTGCTGTTTTGTTTGCGGCAGCAGATGTTTGCGGTGACGAGACAAGACAGGTAGCAGGTCGTGTGAGCTACGCCTGTGCTGCCGGTAAGGCAGCCAGCTCGCTGCAAGCCCTGCTGCCTGTCCCCTTCGGCTCTGTCCCCTCCCCAGAGGCGCTGGGTGTGTGGGAAGAGAGGGACCAGCAGCGGGGCTGAGGGTCCAGGGGTCCCTGCAGGGCTGGGGGGAACAGGCAAGGGGAAAGCCATACTGCTGACTCAGCACGGCTCGGGCTGACCTGTAGCGCAGATTTGGGGCCCTCGGTGAAGCTTCCCTGTGCCTGACAAGTGCCCGGGGTGTCCCCTTGTCAAGAGAAGAGCGCAGGGCCCCGTCGCAGCGATGCTCACGCCTATCGTATCAATAACGTCCATTCGGGGAGTCAATAAAGCAGATACGATGTGAGCTGGTCCCCACGGTTCAGCGAGCTAATTAAGCTTCTTCCGCTGACCTGGTTTCCAAATCTTGTTAACTTGCTGCCTTCAGAACGACTTGAAATTTCCAGCAGAGACAGACTGGGATTGAAGAGGGCTGCGCGGGAGGACAGGGTGCTTTGGCGGAGCTCAGGGGGCACCGGCTCAGAACCTCTTCCCCTTCGTCCCCTCCCAGCACCACGGTGCTGTGCCACAGGTAAGGGGCAGTGGGTGCCGCCAGCGGGGCAGGCTGGCAGGGCATCGGGTGCCCCCCGCCATGGTTTTTTGGCACTTGTGAGCTGACAGCAGGGAGCTCAAATTCCTGCCACTCCCCCACCTTGGCCAGTGGTCCCTGCACAGGGACCTGGCCCCCAGCCGGGCTGCAGCAGGGGCCCATGGTGCAGGGTGCTGGTTGGAGCCCCTCACCATCGGCACTGTCCCAGGGTGTTTTGGAATAAAAGGGTGCTAGGGATGCCTGAGACAAGAAGTCAGAAATGAGGAAATGTCAGGATGTTAACGCAGCCTCCTTTCATCCCTTTGTGTCTGTGCATTGCAACACAGTCTTTCACGGCAATTATTAGATGCGTGTTTTTCCCATAAGGCGCCTGCCTCATTCAGTACCCAGCATGTACCACGTAGCTCACGCTGTGCAGAGGAGGATGCTGCCTGCAGGACCCTGCATCGTTCAGTGAAAAGGAACATAGTAGTGATGGGGGTAAGAGGATGGAAGAGAAAAAGGTGCTAATTTAATTTAATTTACTGACTATTTCCCTGGACACTGGGTTTCTTATCCCTGCCTCCGTGCCCTTGTGAGATACTAAGAGAGTCACCTGAACCAAACTTTCCCCACCTGGTTGATAATTGTGTTTCTTCTTTCCCTCATGCCCGACTCAAACACTGGCTGGCTGATCACTGGGAGAGCTGGAAGTTGCTGACTGCATGTGGAATCACTGGGAGCTGGGCTCAAAACCTATCTTGTGCTATACCAACACCAGGAACTCGGAGAAATCAGGCTCACTGCCTCTCCCGCCGGCGGCTCGGGTAGAGCCACAACCCATGTGTTTCTGTGTGGGGCTGCACTCAGCTGCTGTCCCTGGGAAGGGATGCTGGTCCCCAGGGCTGGAGGGGGAGCCCCCGTCCCGCTGCTGCAGAGCGGGGTGCCTGGGGAAAGCCCTGGGGAAGGGGATCCCTCCTCACTCCTTCGTGACTTGGGGGCCAGGTGAGGAATGGAGAGGGGAATGCAAGGGAAATATCGGATAGCAGGTCCCAAGGCCAGGGGAGACAGGGTTAAGAGAGGTCGGAGAGTTAAATGATCATGTAAGCATCTCTGTCCTCAAATCGCATGGGGGGATGGTTCATCAACAGCCTTAGCTCTGGCGTTTCTGGTTTACTTGAAGCCATAGCATCCCTTTCAGCGCACCTCGGTACAGGCACATGCATACATACGTATTTGCAAACACACATACATGCAGTCATATGGAACAGCTTTCAGAGGTCTCTCTGTAGGAGCCCCAGGCTTTCCACCCACTTTCTTTCCCCTTCAACTGGTAGTCGTCTTGGTGAACAGCCTTCACTGCTGAATCACAGTTGCAGGAGGAGTGGAAATGCCTTGGCCAGAGATCCCAGCTGCAGCCCTTGCTCCAGGGTGCCGTAGCACAAATGTATCTGTCTGTCCCAGAGGCACCAGCTGGCCGAACATGTCCCTGCCAGCCCAAGCTCCCGGCAGACCTGCCTGCATGTGTGCTGGCAGCAAAAAGCTCTCCTTTCTCAGCAAGAAGATTTAAGGCCAAACAACGGCAGCGAGATGCCCGTGGGGACCCCAGCACGGCGCAGCCCGACGCCTCGCGCGAAGCACTGGGCAGGCTGCAGAGAAGCAGGACTCTGACTCATCGGAAGCTGGTGACATTTTCCAAAAAAAGCCTGTAAGTCCAGGGCTGTAATGTTCCCAAAAGGCAGCAGAGAAGCCTAAGGGGTCTGGAGACCCCATTATACCACAGCACATGGTCTGTGTCACGGGATGGAGGAAATTCTGCCTCACTGGGCAGTTCCCCACCCATTTTTCTCTTGTTCCCTGCCTCCCTGTGAGGTGGGATCTGGCAGAGGTGAAGTGAGGAGTGGTCAGATGCTGCTGCCTGCTGCCCCAGTGCAAAGCCAGACTCGCTGTTCTGGTGATGACAGAATTACTTTCAGATGGTGTAGGTCAGAATTTTACTTTGGGAGTCCCTGGAAAACATAGCAACTGGGACCAGAGGCAATGAACTGGGCAGGGGGTGTTTTAAGAGGGGGCCCTGGGAGGCTATGGTGGGACCTGAGAGCACAGCTGGTGCCTCATCCAGCGCAGGACCCCACTCCTTTTCCTCAGTGACAGCAACCACCAAGTCATTCACCAGTGGTTTGGCTTTCTTCCAGTTCACACAGCAGCACAACAGCCCTTCCCAGCAATTCCCCGTGTCGGCAGGAGGAGTCACAGACAGGCAGAGGCAGATGTTCCCCAGGCTGCCTGCATTAAAGTGATAATCAAATGATAGATTATTTTCAAGCAAACTCGCATTTTCAGTCATTAATTTTAGTGCTGTGCAAATAGTTTCAAGCGAGAAAAAATACCCAGACAGTGAAGAATGGTTGTGAGCTGGATCTGCTCCAGGCCACGCTGGTGAGCACCATAGCCCATCTGTAACCTGCAGCCATCCTGCAAAGCCAGGAAGGGATACCTACGCCGTGCACAGGAGGAGCGACAGGTCCTCTGGCATTACCCATCTTACCATCACAGGTGCCGAGTCCCTAGGTCAAGTGCAACAAATGTTCCCCAGTCAGAAGGAGACGAGTGAAAACAAGTGCTGCAGAAGCTCTAGAGTGACTTGTCTGCTATGTTGGGAGTGCTGGGCCTTCACCTCCCCTCCTGAAAGATCAGGGCACCAGGAGAAGACTGGTGCTGCATGATCCGCCTAAGGAAGGGGTGGTGGCAGAGGCTTCAGGGCATTGGAAACCAGCGTTTGTCCTAAAACCTGCAAGAGTCTTTCACTCTCTTGCCCTTCAGGAGAGCTAATGTCCCTGTGCAGACCTCTGCCGCAGCAGCGTGCCGCAAAAGCCAAAGAGCACACTGTTGTGTCACGCAGCAAGGCTGGGGCTCCCAGGCAATATCAGGGCTTATTGCCTGAGGTCAGGCATCTCGAGGCTGCTTCGTTTCCCCTTCTGCATGTGTAGCTGAGTAGCTGAGCACACCATGGGGGTGCGGTCCCTGCTCCCGGCCCTGCTGCAGGGCCGGCGAGGACCCACTGGGGACAGCTGCCCCGCAAAGCCCGGCTAGCGGTTCCTGCCAAGCAGCATCAGCAAAGCAATGCAAAGGGAGATTTATACCAGCCACAGCTCTGGCCCCCAAGGTACCTGACCTGCTTTCCCATTGCCAACTATGTTTCAACCCATTAAAGGTCATCGGAAGTTGGGTTTATTTTTAGTTTCCCCTTTTAAGTTGCCTTGAAGCAGCGAGGACTGATGGAAGGAAGAAACATCCTCCCTCCCATCAGCCGTTAGGTCAGGATCCCGAGATGTTGTTAATGGACAGCCTTGCCTATCATGAGCCACTTGTGAGAAGCCCAGCCCTTGGACCTCTCTGCTCGTGGAAGCTGGCTGGCACCCCCCCCCCCCCCATCTTCCCAGAGCTCCTTGGGGAGCACCACCTTCTCAGAAAGAGCAATTTAGCCTTGGCAAATGCTGCTTCTTTCTCATTGCTGGAATGGTGTTATCACGAAAACTTGTTTTTCCTTTTGTTCCTCATATTGTTTCATGGGGAAACTGAGAATCAGGGTGATGCTGGGAGAATCTGGGGGACCTTCAGACCGGAGCATGGCACTCCTCACTCTGGGGGCTGGCGGCAAAGCTCAGACCAGGTCTCCGGACCATGCTGCCCATACAGTTCAGAAGGAGACCAAAAGATGTAATTAAGAAAAGATAATTTATTTTTACACTTCTAAGCATACGAAATACTGCAGAATGGCTAGCCCCGGGTAAGCAGCGGGTTATCTCTTTTCTAGGAAATCATGCATTTTTTTTCCCCCGGTCTAAAAACAGAATGCAGACACTTAAAATAAATTCCCAGAGAACAAAACTGAGAAAACACAACGGGATTTGAATCAAAGTGTTTGGATTAATTAGTTTAAACTGAAAGCTTTCATTCTGATTTCAGCCTTGGCTTTATGTACAAAAAATTAAAGCGGCAAAGCTCTGTAAGTTGAAAAATCAAAATGTTCCACCCTGAAAATATCAAAATGAGATGCTTAGTCTTACTGAGCTGCTTTGTTGCTTTCTAAAAGGAAATGGCATCAAGACCAACACCTTTACAAGCAGCTTGGATCATTAAGAGCTTCAAAAAAACCTAGATCAGCACAAGCAATTAATATCTTAATCAGGTTTTTTCTTCCAGAGGAAAGTCTAAAAATATTGATTTTTTTTCCCAAATTATCAACATATTTCTTTAAATATGTTCCCTTTACTGTATGGTTAAGCTTGAGCTTGAGCTGTGTGAATTAGATGGAGTGCTTCATACAAATCATGTCTTTGCTCAGGCTCCATGGCGAGCACTGCTCATATCAACACTTGCTGGGCTGGCGGTGGGGAAAGCAGCACTGGATTTGCTTTTTGGTGCTGTATGTGTGGGTGATAGCTATTCAGCCCCTTGCAACTCATATCATGGATGTTGGAAGGAAAAGTAATGCGGAGGTTGGGATTTTATACATTTGTAGTCTAAAGATGACCAAAATGCATTTTCGTGACCATTTTCCTACTGTGGGTGAAATTGAAAAATGAAAAATTGGAGATCTGGGGGGTTGTGCTCACTTTGTCATTTTTAGTGCTCCTTCCTCGTCCTGTTCATTTCTGTTTCAATGGCAAAATAGGAACAGGGCAAAAGCAGAGGACAATAATAAAAGAAAAGAGAGACTGGAAGGGAGAAATATAGGGAAATTGAGAAGTTAAAATGAAATATTTAGAAAGTTTGATTTTCCTTTGGAAACCTCTCCAAGGAGAACAACTTGGATGTTTTGAGCAGGTTTTGCTTCTGATTTTCAGTCAGCTCTATGCAATGCAGCACCTGAACAACCTTGGCTGCACATCCCAGGCGGGATTTGCCCAGCGTGTTACCTGACCTGTAGCGTCTTTAACACAGAGGCAATAAAATCACCGCTGGAAACGAGTGCGGCTTCACTGGCTGCTTGTTAGCGCGGTGCGCAGAGGCTGGCTTTCGCAAGTCAGCAGCTGGTGGTTCCCAGCTGTGTGCTCGCAGCGGTCCTTTGCAGATGGACTCCAGTGAGTCGTCTTCTCCAGAGACATCCTCCAGACCCGGCTGGTCACGCTCGTGTGCCCCGCTGAGCCCGATGTTGCTGCTCGGGATGCCGGTCCCCTATTTTGGAACCTTCCCTCGTTTTTCTCCTTGCAAGCCCCGTTCTGCGGTCCCGCAGCGCTTGCCCCATCCCGGGGTTATTTGCCCAGCCCGTGGTGCAGGTGCTGGTGCCCGGGGGCTGTGGGCAGCAGGGCTGGGGCCTGGCCCCAAACCCGTTTTGGCAAAGGCTTGGACGGCGTGGGGAGCGGGACGCTGGTGGCACGGTAGCTGCTGCCATCTAATGGCTCTGGCAATTAATATGCAAGAAGGGGAGAGCCCAGCTGCGCCGTGCACCGCTGCCGGCGTGGGAGCCATCAGGTAACGAGCTCTCCCGTGGGGCTGCTGGGGGGCACACGGAGGTGGAAAAGCAGCACGATGTCCCGTAAGGTGACAGTGGGCACAGAGGGGAAGGCAGAGGTCCGGCGTTCCTGTTTCAAGATCCTTAGAGTTGATGCTTGCTGGTCCCAGCAGCTCTGCCCTTCCTGGGGGAGGTCGGATGCAGCATCGCACCCTGCCGCATGCAAACTCATGGAAGTAGCAGGATTTCCATGCTGAAGGTCTGCATCCCAAACTCACCTCGGGAGGTGCGATGGGAGTCTCCCAGCAGACAAGAGCATCCCTCAGCTGATCGGCCCTTTTGCACTGGGGAGCTGGGCAATCCAGCGAGTCCCAGGCAGGGCTGTGCTCCCAACACCAGCTGTGCCCAGTGCTGGAGGTCCCTGGATGGCAGACTCCCAGCCTCCCAGATGGGGACCCCCAGTTCAGTCTGCAACTCCAGCTCAGATTGACCTCTCTTGGACACGTAGCCCTGATGCAACGGCTTTCTGAGCATCTTTGCAAAGAAAGGCACAGTTCCACCTTTTTTCCATTTTATTGGATGGGAATAGCACAGCCTCTGGGCTTAGCAACAGCTCCCCAACACAGAGGGAACACATCAGAGAGACCTTCCTTTGCTGTCCCCAGCACAGCCTGATAGCCAGCAGCTACCTGGGGCCACAGGAAAACCTGTCCAGCACATACACGGTCACAGAGCAAAAGCTGTGACAGCTGCTTGCACTTAGCTGTGTTCAGCCAGTGCTTTCCCTGTGTCCCTCTGGCTGGTGACAGCACGTGGGCTAGCAGAGAGGATCCCCTTGAGGTCACTCCAGGTCCAGAGAGGTGGGCAAGGCAGGAGGGCTCCCAGTCAGATCCTGCCTGAGTTCACCACCCCAGTGTGGGCTGCAGGCATTTTTCTGCACCCCAGGTCCTGCCTGGCCATACTCAGGGAGGTGTCAGTGCCCCTCAGAGGCTGGCAGCTGTCTACAAGCTACCTGCCATCAATTCTTCTGCATTATTGATAGGCTTAAGGCCACTTAACGTTCTGGCCAGTGCTGGGCAGAGATACTTCCAGCCTGGGAGAAGAGCAGGGATAAAAGGCCAACGAGAGAAGCTGTGACTGGATGGGGCAGCAGGAAGGGTGGAGCTGGGGGACCTCTGTGTAGCAGCTCTTCCACCAGTCAAGAGAGGTCAGGTGGCCAAGAGACAATTTTTGTCACCTGGGGACCTTCTTCTGCTGTGGGGACGGGGTAGATCTGGCTGCCAGCTGTGAGTCTGTTCTTGTGGGGCTGATTCCTGGGGTGGGTGGCCATCCTGGCTGGGTGCATAGCAAGGCCAGGCTTCACAGCGGTGGGAGAGCTGAGAAAGCGGCGTTGGGGGTGAGAGAGGGCACAATGGCTCCAGGGGAGGCACTGGTTAGAGGGGTGGTGGGAAGGGCTCCTCTTCTGCAGGTGACATGGAGAGCAGCCCCTGCTCCATCCCAGGAGAGTCAGGGGTCGGGGACTGGGCTGCCTGGGGATGTGGGACAAGCTGAGAACGTCAGAAGCTCATGACACATCTCCTGGTGTCCCCCTGTGCTCTCCACTGGGCGCAGGTGTCCTTGTGCAGGATGGAGTCGCTGTGCAGCAGAGACCCTGGCACCTCACCCCTCATCCCTGCAACCTTGTCGTAGTGCAGGCAGGAGAGACCTGACAGGAGTCAGAGGGAGCTGGGAGGAGTACCCTGAGGGTGCGCGGTGGTTTCATGAGCTGTTAGCTCAGATCTTGCAGAGGACATGAGGTCTGGGCTACCTATGCGACCTTGGAAGAAGCTGTTCTAGAGGCAGAAAGAGGTTTTCCCTGAGAGTCCTGTGCCTAAAAACTGCTGTGATGTCTGATGCTGTGGCTGTCCCCGCTGCAACCACTGCCAAAGCAGTGGCGGTGCTGGAAGGTGCTGTAGCTCTGCCTGTGCCTGGGCGAGGGTGCCCGAGCAAGGCAGCATGCCCCAGTGACTGCTGGGGGCAGGATGGCCGAAGAAGGGATGCAACGATCAAATGGGCTCAAAAAGCCTTTGAGAGGCAGCCTCATGGGGCTGTATGCTTGCAAATGCTATTCCTTGCTGCTCTCCTAGACCTTATCATTAAGCTCTCTATAGCAATCCCAGTGCCTCTGAGACACCTGCACATGGAGTATTACAGTGGGGCTTTCCCTGACGCCTCCAAACCTTCCTGCAGGCTGAACTGGAAAAAACCCAAGATGTTTGCACAGGGGTGAACTAGAAAGCTCCTTTCGGCAACAGTGCCAGGCAGGGGCTGTAGCGATCTTCAAACCCTGGAGCTCAGCTGGCTGGCTCTGGTCCTTCCTTCTTCCTTCCCATGCCTTATCTGTGGCCTCCACTTCCCTGGCTCTGTCTCCATACAGTCTGGAGGCTCCCCTGGGTGGTGACGCCGCACCGCTGCCTTTGAAGCGGTGGTCATGTTCAGAGAGCCGCAGGCAGGAGCAGGGAGGATGCTCGGGGTTCATACCCCAGTGCCAGGGATGACACCCCAAAGCAGCAGCCCGGGCTGCTCCCCGCACAGCTCCCCAGCACTGGGGTGGCCGCTGTATGGGCCGAAGGGTGGTCGCAGCCTCCTGACCCACTCCGGCACGGCACAGCTGCCCCACACGGTCTGTTTTCCAAGAGCGCTTACTTCCTCCGCCTCTGGCTGAAAACAATGCGAGAGGAGCAGGCCTCAGCATTTCTGAAAATTAAGCGCTGAGTTCAGCTTAGTTCAGCCCTGGAGCCCGCTTAACCCTTTAGTTCCGGGATGGAGCAAATTTCCTGGTGCAAGCAGCAGCTTTGGATTGCCGCGTGCCGCACAGGATGAAGAAAAGTAAGAAGGGTCTTGGAGGTGGAAGAAGCGTCTTGAGTGAGGGCCATCAGCGAAAAGAAATATCTTGCAGGCCTGGCTGGCTGCATTTCAGTGACTTGCCTTGCCAGTTTTGCTGCAAAACCATGGCACTTCCCCTGTGTCCTGCAGCCATGCATGAACCCCCTCCTTCCCGAGCTGCCCCCAGCTGCCGGCACACCAGGAAAGATGCTGTCCCCAACGCCACCCACTCTTGGGCATGCAAGGGTATGAGTAGAGGTACGTGGGGGCAGATCCCTCTCCCCCACCCTCCTGTTCCCCCACCTGAGCAGGCAGGCACTGACGGGCAGCCTGAAGGGCCCAAGATTGCAGGGGGTGGGCAAGGCGTGGGCAGGTGCTTATCACCGCTCTGCACCCATTTGCAGAGGGTGAAAGCAAAAGCAGAGAGTGCAAGAATGAGGAAATGTCCCCGCTGGCCCTGCTTGCTCCTGCCAGTGTCCCTGCAGCCCCCCCGCCGCTGCAGTCGGTGCTCGGGCTGGGTGGGCTTTCAGAGGACAAGGGAAGGAAAGCACTGCTCCACCTAACACCAAAACGGGTCCCCCCCACCCATATCAGAGAATCAAAACCATGAAACAGGAGTTTGTTTGACCTGAAACAAAATGTTTCATCTTGTTTGTTTGCTTTTTCCCCTGACTGAAGTCAGGTTTAGGCTGACTTCCTTTTTCATTCAGGTTCATTTTTAAATAACAACGTGAAAAGCAATGAGGCTTCGTTTTGAACCTGCCAAGGAATGGTCAACTTCTGAGCACTCCCAGAAGGAAACAGGAATATTAGAAAAGCTTGATATTAACTCTTCCATTGTTTTCAAAAGGAAAAAAAAAAAGATCCCCGAATTTTTCTCTGCTAGCCCTGTTTGTGGAGTTTAGCCAGGGTGCACAAATACTGCTGGGTCCACAGATCTCTTGTTCTGTGTGTCTGTATTTGCATTTTGTCAGAGAAGAAGGGGGTTTCGGAGCTGAGCGCCTCTGCCACCTCCCCAGGATGCCCAAACTGTGGCACAGGTAGAGCCTCTCCCTGGAGCTTTGCTGTAGCAGAGGCAGTCGGTGCACAGCGAGGACGGAAGGTCCTGAGCCCCAAGGACGGCAGCGCCAGGGCTGGGAGCGGGGGACAGGTGAGTCCGGGCGAGACTGCTCACGCAAAGCAGCTGCTTGCAATGGGAGGGAGCCGTGGCCGGTGCGGCCACCCTGGGGCTGAGCAGAGCCCCGAGCTGCTCCGTGACGCCGTGCCCGTGGGCAGCCTCGCCGGCCCTTGTTTACTGCAGAGCCAGGGCGAAGGTGGTGCCTGGGCGTACATGCTTCCCCTCGGGAGCCGGCGGTCTGCCGGCGTGCTGGGCTGTTTATAGCATAACTCCGGGTAACTCATTGACCTCCGTGCCGGCGGCTCTGCTGGGAAGCGGAGGTTCCCAAGATGATAAGCCGCTCTTGGAAGAAATTCCTTTCCTCGTGCAAGGGAGTGGCGGCGCTGGGCACGGTCGCCCGCCTTGCAAACACGTACGCAGCCCCGTGCACACGCACGGGCGCGCGCGCCGCGTCCCGGCGCCGGCAGCGTTCCCTTGGGGGACCCGGCTTGGAGAGATTGGAGCTTCATGGTCAAGAGTTCTCCGGGAGGAAAGCGGTGCTGGGGAGCAGAGCAAGGGGCCCTGCGCAGGCGTGTGCAGAGGAGCAGGTCAGTACAGTCACTTGCACCACTCTGCCCTTGCAGCCGCCGTGCTGGGTCTCTCGCTGGGTGCCGGTTGCATGTCTGCGCCCTTCGTCCCCAGCTGAGCAAACACAGCCAGGACGCGGCGGTTGCAGGTGGCTGGGGCGGTCCAGTGCAGGGACACGGCTGGGTAAATCCAGGTTAGGGCAGAGAGTTTGCATTTTTCACCCCGGCTGAATTTGAGGCTCAGATGCGGTAGTCATGAGCACACCGGGGAAGGATAGGTTTGGTTTGGGTCCTTTGTACCCAGAAACTGATAGGAGAAGGGCATCAGAAATCACAGCAGGCACACTGGATTTAGGAAAGCGGATTTGGTCCCGGGGAAGGGTGCTGCTGTGTGACAGCACTGGAGACCGACAGCGTCTGTGGCAGCTACGTCCCCCAGACAAAGGGTGCCCAGACAGTCACCCTGCCTCCCGTTTCGTGCCCTGGGGAGGGAAGTGTGGCCGGCTGGCGCGCTGCCTGCAGAGCCTGCCCGGCTGGCATGGCTACACCGGGTTTACAAAGGGAGCAGAGACCCTGGACAACTGGCACAAGCAGAGACACCCAGCCAGCTCAGGCTGAGACTTTCAGGAAATTGCTTCTGTACTTCTTAGGACCGGGCTTTTGCAGGGAGGCCAGGCTGAAGGCTTCAGCAGCAGCAATGGGGGCTCTCCAGGGGAGATCCAGGGGTGGTAAGCAGTGGGGTAGGGAGTGGAATGGAAGGTTTTGGGGTTGTTGGCCAAAAGGAAAATTCCATTTCAGGTCAAACAGGAGGTTGATACCTTTGCTTGTAGAGGTGTGGGTTTGGTCACTAAGTAAGTTATCTAGGTAAACTTAAGAGCAAAATGAAATTTCAACACCACAAAGGAAGACATTTTTGTTTAGGAAATGGAACATAACATTCTGTTGATTTTAAAAAAATAATATTTTTTTCCCCTGGGTAGAATAATTTGATGCTAATTGGCGAGCAGGTATTGATAAAATCAACAGCATTCTGAGTGAAGCAAAAAGCTTTGTCTCAAAACACCTGCCCTGTTTGAGCACTGACCACTTTGACAACACGGGCCCAAAACAGCAACATCTTTCGTGTAAAGGTGTGCCTGACTCCACCACAGAAACCTGGGCTGTGTGCTCTGAGTACAAGCAGGCCAAAACCTGTGCCTGAATCTGAATTTCCCCTCTGGTTTCTGCACCTTCAGAGCATCCCTAGGTTGACTGGGAGAGTTTTCTAAATGTGGAGCTTTCCAGGGCCGGCATGCAACAGGAACAGACAGTGTCCTTGCCACAGGGAGAGCAGTGCCAGCCTGTCCCAGCAGCTCACCTTCGTGCAGGTCCCTGCAGCCACGCAGCTTTGCATGGGAAACATCAGCTTGACTTTAGCACGCCAGGAGAGAGCTGCAGCTCTTTGCACCCTAGCGTCTAGGGCTCAGGAGGGCAGGCGGGCTGCAGCGAGGAGGATGAGGAGGATGGTTCCTTCTCCCAGGCAACCCCAATTTTTTGACATCTGATTTCTCCCTGGGCAGGCAGGCTGGTGCCTGGCTAGGACTCCACAGGCGCATGGCTCAGTGCAACCCTCCCTGCAAAGCCTTTTGGTGTGACTTCACTTTTGTTAGAAGTTTCCCAGCCAGCTCCATGAACATAGACATCCTGCCACAGCCTGTCCCACAGCTAGCTACTCCTCATGCTTTGCTTTAGGGATATTGCAGTGGTGCCAGGGCAGCCCCTGTCATGGCACGGAAATCCATCTGGTAAGAAATTATTCACTGGAGTAATTACTCACTACTCTGGAGAAGCTCAAGGCCTTGTCATGCATTGGGATGCAGCCTGGCTGTTTGTGAGAGCCAGCAATGCTCCTAGAGCACACCACAGCAAACAAGTCACTGCTGTGGTGGCACTGGCATTGTCTGGTTGGTGAAGTAAAGGTCCATCCCTAAAAGACCTCCCTATCTGTGACTTGTGTCCCTAGACCTTTTGGGGTTTTTTTTGCAGGGGCTGTGTTGCTCTTCCCCAGAGATGCTCTGTGGACATCTGCCACCCACAGTGCAGTGAGACCACGCAACCAGTCCTGAGTCCTGGTCCTGGAGGCCGGGGAAGGTCAGAGTGTGTGAGCGAAGAGGGAATGAGACGCCATCCTGGGCAGCCCAAGGGATCCTGCACAGCAGTTGAATCGGTCCCTCCTGGTGTTTGCATCTGGGCTTCAGACAATTCTGCTCTCGGAGATGAGACAAGCCCTGCTAGCCCCGCAGGAGCCCACAGTGTCTGTCCTTGCAGAGAACTCACCTGTGGCTTGCCTGGACGTAGGTCTGCTCTACTGAGGTTGGTGCCAACTGCCCTCACTGTGAAAGAGGGAGTGCGCCGGCTGGGTTGGGTGGGAAGGTGGTCCAGGAACGGCTGCACAGCCAGCCCCGGGTGGAGGATGCTGGACGAGCCCCAGCGGGGCGTCCCCGCAGGTGAGGCAGGGGCTTTCCGTGGCGTCAGGAACAGGGTTGCCTTTGGAGGTAGGGGGAGATCAGCGTTGAAGCTTTCCGCAGGGGCCAGCTGGAAGCATGGGCAGGCTCAGCAGACCATGGGGCTCCCAGTGCCGCGGCCGGCAGGAGGAATGAGAGGAATGTGCCACGTGGGCTGGGCGACACACTTCCAAAGGCAAGGGCGGGAGCGGAGCCCAGGGCAACGGTGGGGCCAGCACAGGGCGGCAACGCCAGACGGCAGGATGAGAGCCCCCAGGGTGCTGCATCCAGCTCTGCGGCCCCCAGCACAAGAAAGACATGGACCTGTCAGAGAGAATCCAGAGGAGGGCCGTGAAATGACTGGAGGAATGGAACCCCTCTCCTAGGAAGAAAGGCTGAGAAGAGAAGGCTCAGGGGAGGCTTGTTGCAGCCTTTCAGTACCTAAAGGCAGCTTATAAGAAGGATGGAGAGGGGCTTTTTACTAGGCCCTGCAGTGACAGGACAAGGGGCAATGGTTTTAAACTGAAAGAGGGTAGATTTACGTTGGATATAAGGAAGAAATTCTTCACTGTGAGGGTGGTGAGGCACTGGAACAGGTTGCCCAGGGAGGCTGTGGATGCCCCATGGCTGGCAGTGTTGCAGGCCAGGTTGGATGGGGCTTTGAGCAACCTGGTCTAGTGGAAGGTGTCCCTGCCCATGGCAGGGGGGTTGGAACAAAGTCATTAAAGGTCCCTTGGGTGAATTCAACTTACCAGCTGTCTGCTGGAAATACAATACAGTGAAAGAGAACTTCCCCTGACACAGTGGGTAAGGGAGCCAACCAGGGAAGGCCCCCCACTGGACCTGTTTCCAAAAAGAGAAGGACTTGTGGGTGATATGATGGTCGGAGGCAATCTTGGTTGCAGTGATCATGAAATGATAGAGTTTTTGATTCTCGGAGAAGTAAGGAGGGGGACAGCAGAACTGCTACCTTGGACAGTACCAGAGGGCAGACCTTGGCCTCTTTAGGGGCCTGGTTGACAGGGTCACTTGGGAAGCAGTCCTGAAGGGCAAAGGAGCCCAGGAAGGCTGGACATTGTTCAGGAAGGAAATCTTCAAGGCAAGGAGCAGGCTGTCCCTACGTGCCAAAGAAGAGCCAGCAGGGAAGAAGACCAGCCTGCCTGAACAGAGAGCTTTGGCTGGAACTCAGGAAAAAAAAGAAAAAAAAAGTTTATGACCTTTGGAAGAAGGGGCAGGCACTCAGGAGGACTACAAAGATGTCGTGAGGTTATGCAGGGAGAAAATTAGAAGGGCCAGAGCCCAACTAGAAATTAAACTGGCTACTGCTGTAAAAGACAATAAAAAATGCTTCTATAAATATGTTAACAACAAAAGGAGGGCGAAGGAGAATCTCCATCCATTATCGGACGCAGGCAGAAACATAGTGACAAAGGGTGAGGAAAAGGCTGAGGTACTTAATGCCTTCTTTGCTTCAGTCCTGAATAGTAAGACCAGTTGTTCTTGGGGTACCCAGCCCCCTAAGCTGGGAGACAGGGTCAGGGAGCAGAATGAAGCCCTCATAACCCAAGGGCAAATGGTTAACGATCTGCTACACCACTTAGGCACACACAAGCCTATGGGGCCAGATGGGATCCACCCAAGGGTACTGAGGGAGCTGGTGGAAGCACTCACCAAGCCACCTTCAACCGTTTATGAGCAGTCCTGGCTAACTGGGGAGGGCCCAGTTGACTGGAGGTCAGCACATGTGGTGCCCATTTACAAGAAGGGCTGGAAGGAGGATCCGGGGAACTGCAGGCCTGTCAGTCTGACCTCGGTGCTGGGGAAGTTATGGAGCAGATCGTCTTGAGTGCCATCATGAGGCATGTACAGGACAACCGGGCGATCAGGCCCAGTCTGCATGGGTTTATGAAAGGCTTGACTAACCTGATCTCCTGCTATGACAAGGTGACCCACTTAGTGGATGAGGGAAAGGCTGTGGATATTGTTTACCTGGACTTCAGCAAAGCCTTTGACACCGTTTCTGACAGCATTCTCCTGGAGAAACCGGCTGCTCATGGCTTGGACGGGTGTACTCTTCACTGGATAAAAAACTGTCTGGGCCCAAAGAGTGGTGGTGAACACAGTTAAATCCAGTCGGTGGCCGGTCACAAGTTGTGTTCCCCAGGGCTCAGTACTGGGGCCAGTTCTGTTTAATATCTTTATTGATGATCTGGACGAGGGGATCGAGTGCACCCTCAGTAAGTTTGCAGACAACACCAAGTTGGGTGGGAGTGTTGGTCTGCTCGAGGGTAGGAAGGCTCTACAGAGGGATCTGGACAGGCTGGATCGATGGGCCGAGGCCAATCGTACGAGGTTCAACAAGGCCAAGTGCCGGGCCCTGCACCTGGGTCACAACAACCCCACGCAGCGCTACAGGCTTGGGGAAGAGTGGCTGGAAAGCTGCCCGGCAGAAAAGGACCTGGGGGCGCTGGTCGACAGCCGGCTGAGTACGAGCCGGCAATGTGCCCAGGTGGCCAAGAAGGCCGATGGCATCCTGGCCTGTATCAGAAATAGCGTGGCCAGCAGGAGCAGGGAGGCGATTGTCCCCCTGTACTCGGCACTGGTGAGGCTGCACCTCTAGTGCTGTCTTCAGTTTTGGGCCCCTCATTGCAAGAAAGGCACGGAGGTGCTGGAGTGTGTCCAAAGAAGAGCAACGAAGCTGGTGAAGGGTCTGGAGCACAAGTCTTATGAGGAGCGGCTGAGGGAACTGGGGTTGTTTAGCCTGGAGAAAAGGAGGCTGAGGGGAGACCTGATCGCTCTCTACAAACAACTACCTGAAAGGAGGTCGTAGCGAGGTGGGTGTTGGTCTCTTCTCCCAAGTAACAAGTGACAGGATGAGAGAAAACGGCCTCAAGTTGTGCCAGGGGAGGTTTAGATTGTATACTAGGAAAAATTTCTGCGCCAAAAGGGTTGTCAAACATTGAAACAGGCTGCCTAGGGAAGTGGTTGAGTCACCATCCCTGGAGGTATTTAAAAGAGGTGTAGATGTGGCTCTTAGGGACATGGTTTAGTGGCGGGCTTGGCAGTGTTAGGTTTATGGTTGGACTCGATGATTTTAAAGGTCTTTTCCAACCTAAGTGGTGCTCTGATTCTAACCCAAACCATTCTCTGACTCTGTGCCCATCGCCCCCGCCTCGCCGGCAGACGGTGCCCGCTCAAAAGGCGCATTGTGCATTGTGGCTGGGGCTGGGGCCGAGCCGCAGTGCCGGCCGGGCAGCGAGCAGCGCGCTCACCCCTGCCCGTGCAGCAGCAGCCTGCCGTCTCGGGGCTGGCGGTGTTCCTGGACATATGGGCTGCTGCCTGGGGACTCCCTGGCACCAGGACCTGTCCCTGGGGTGCACAGGTAAGCTGTCTGTGGGGGTGCCACGGCTCTGCTCTGTCCAAGCGGGGCTGTGAGACCCGCGGCTGCAGAGCTCACCCCGCTGACGGGGCCGCTGGGGAGACTCCAGCACTGAGCACCGGCTGCCTTTGGCTGCTTGCCTGCCTTTCCCAACATTGGCCACTGGTGTCCCATCCTCTGGCTGGGCACTTGCTGTGTCACTAGGTTTGGGTGCGTGGGGAACGAGGCTGAGCATTTTGGCCAGGGAGGGAAGAGGATGACTCAGGGGGCTGGTTTAATCCCATGCTGTTGGCTTTTCAGGACCCCCTTTGCCACCCCTGTCTGCTGCCACTGCTGCCCAGGAGCACCCCAAGCATGGCAAAGCTTGCAGAGCGCATGGGGTGCTGCCAGTCCCCAGGGCACGATTCCCATACTGGTGTGCTCAAATGAGCTGACGGGGCTGTGCTAACGGGCTGGAGGAGGGAGGTGGCTCGGGGCCAGCGGCTGTGGCCACGTGTCCCCCGAGAGAGACGGTGCCAGTGGGTGCCACGAGCGCCTCAGACCCAGCTGCCAGGAGTGCAGCCCTGAGCACCGGGACCTGCGCTCAGCTCTGGGCTGGGGCTGTTTCCTGCCCGCTGTTAGAAAATATTTCAGCACCGGGGAGGTAAATGAGTCACTGGTACGACTGGGAATGACTCCCCACCAGCAGTTTCAATTGGTCTCTTGAAAAAGCTCCCAGTTCCCTTTCTGAGCCTGGCCCAAACAAAAATAAACACTGAATCAGCAAGTGCTGTGGGGAGCAAACCCATTTCTCCTCTCACCCAAACGAGCCCTGCCTGGCTCTGCGAAGACCCACCAGCATGCTTTGTCATGCTGCTGGCAGAGGTGGCATGAGTGGTGTCCGACCTGCCACCTCTTTCAGCACATCCTATGGAGACCCCTCAGGCAGGGAGCATTCTGCTCGGGGTCTGAACGCTTCTCCCCACCACCCGTCTTCCCCAGGTGAAGAGTGTGACTCCTGCTGCCCCCACTCGCCCGTGCTCCTGCCCCGCTGGGACCGCCTGCAGCGCACCGCAGCTGAGCGCCGGGGAAAATGGTGGCGGGAGAAGACCATGGCATCAGGTACCCATCCCTGGGGAAGGGGGACCCAGCCCCTGCCCACCGGGCCCTGCCGAACCCAGTGGAGCCCACTGGGGTCTGCTGGGATGCAGAGAGAAGAGGAAGGGAGGGAGGAGTGAAGCAACCGGCAGGCAAGCCCAGCCCGGGCAGGAGCCAGCTCAGGTTTGGCTCTGCCTCCGGCTCGTTTCGCTTCCCCATCTCCGTTTCCCCTGTGTGTGGAAGGGGACGGAGTTGCTGGATGAAGTCCTTTGTTAAGTGTGTTCAAATCAGCTGTTGAGAAATGTAGAGCCTTTTGTTTCAAAGAAAAGCTCATTCATTACATGTCCACCCTTGGGCCATTCTTTTCTACTGCTAACTATAAATAAGGATTATAATTCTGCATGCAAATAGCATTTTATTTGACTGACTAGCAAAGCTGGCTCAATAAAAAGAGCTGTAAAGTATAGTTATGGTCACAGAAGTGACTTACAAAAGCTGCTGCATGTTCCAGCTCCAGATCTCCGGGTGCATGTTTGTCTTACAAATCCAATCTGATTACTGACAAAAATTGGTTCTTAATCTTATCCCTCCGCAGCCAATACAACTGTGGAAGAGCTAGCTGGATTTTTATGTGCCTCAGCCTTCATTAACATAATTACCAGCTAAAGTTTCAGTTCCTGAATCCTTTATGGCAATAGTTGACGATGTGTAAAGCAGAGAGAATGCAGCTTGGATTTCAGATACCGACCAGAGCAGACAGGGGAGAAAATCTCATTTTCAAATTGTCAAATTGATGAGCAAAGAGTTTTGCAAGCCCTTGGTTCTCCTGTGCTGGGGAAGTGCTCTCACTCTGAGGTCTCCTCCAAAAAAATCTGTGTCACAGGGTCATCCTTCTACCAGATCTGCTTCGTGACTTTCTATCTCAAGAGCAAGGAGGGAAAGTCCCCTCATGTCAAGGCCACTCCCATGGATCTTGCCTCCAAACTTGAGCATGATTTTAGGGTGATACCAGATTTGCACAATCCCCAGCCAGATCTGCAGTGCAACCCACGGGCTTTGCTTTCAGGTGGCATGGTTGGGCAGAATATCCTAGACCTCTGCCACAAAATTTGACAGCAGCTCTTCTGTGTCCTCCCTCCTTGCTAGGTAAGGCTGGGGCATCAGAGCCAAGCAACCCTGCTACTGAGGCAGCAGAATGCTCGCCGGACACCTCCTTGGTGCTGCTGGCTGTCAGGGAGGGCTTTCCACCAGGTAAGATGCTGCCTTTGGCATCACCCAGATTTCCCGTGGTTGGATGTAGCAAGGCCTATCACTGCCGTCAACCGACCCCCTGTCATCCCTCGAGTTTCTCATCTTTGCTGCGGAAGGGGGATGACGGGCTGGGTTTGTGGTGTTTGAGCATCGCAACCAGGCAAGGGCTGGAGGCGCTGGTGGGCCTGGCTGCAGGGACGCAAGTGCAACGGAGACAGGTCTGTGTGGCATGGAGCTCCTTCTCCCACTTAACTCTGCACATTTCCTTTTCAAGAGATTTCGCTCTTCTTCTCTGTTGAGAGCCGCTCCTCCCGGTGCCTCAACTCCCAGCTCCAGGAAGCAGCCAGAAAGAAACTGTGGGCCCTGGAGAGTGATGACAGAGATGTCTGTGCCCTGTTCAAGGTAGGAGCCCCAGCTGGGTGGGCAGAGCATGTACTGGGAGGTTCCTGGCGTGATGGGGTGTGCGATGGGATACCAAACCCAGCCAAGAAAGAGAAGTTCCTCCAAGGCCACTGCAGAGTGTGTTCCTGTACATGCAGACTCTGTAGGGGACTGGGATGTTGGGAGAAATGAACTGGTAACAGGTGAGAGACAGATGCAAAGCTGAGCCTCATGTCAGGAGCTTCACATTGAAGGCTCTGAGCTGCCTGAGAGATCATGCAGATAGCCCTGGGGTGAGTCTAAATAGCCAGCATTTCACAGGGCTGGGATCGCCAAAGCTGTGTGCCAGACTCAGGTCCCTGGTGGAGGTGGCATCTCTGGGCTTGCACAGGGGTTCTCAGAGTACTGGGCTTCATACAGAAAAATCACTACAGGTATAGAGATGTTTCCTGGACTGAACTCTCCTTCCCTGCTGGTTTTTAAGGCCCTGGCCCCTCAGGGCTCCCTGCAGAGCTTCCCAGAAGACCTGTAACAGTGCAGACATACCAGTGCCAGCAATAGTGAAAGGAGAGCTTCTCCCTGGAGGCACAGTTACTGCTTTCAGCCTCAAAGCTGCAACTTGGAAGCTGTGCCTGTCCTGACTGAACATTAACCCATGTGTGGTATGGTTCAGGTGTCTGGGTTTCAAAAGCACAGTGGTTCTGGTGTGCGCCACAAGGAAAAAGATTTGGAGGAGGAGATGGAGCTTCTTCGCCCTCCCACTGCTGCACCATGGGGAGTTGTCACTGCGGGTACTCTGGCCCTCCTGGCTGAAGGACTCAGCTGGCTGCAGCACCCTCCCCTTAACCCCAGGCAACCAACTCGCACAGCTTCGCTCTCAATTCTAATGAATGAATGCCTAGTCTCATTCCAGGGTCTAATATTATTCCCACACTGACAAAGACCACCCCCATCAGAGTCCCAGGACTATCCCTTATTCTTGCTTTGCCTTCCATGTGTAGGAACTGTCAGCCAGGTTGGTCTGTATGCAAGCACAGGAGGATCGGTTCCTTCTCACCTTCAGAACCCTAGAAGAAGTCTGGAAGTTTTCCACGTATCTGACTTTAGGTAATGTTTTCAAGGTGTGGGAGATCTAAACAGACAATGTGAGAAGCATTTTTGGAGAAGGTGTTCTTTGACACCAAAAGAACAGTAATGTAACAGGGTGGACAGATGAAGGATATGAAATAGAAGACCTTGGTGTCCATCTACGGATTTATAAAACCATTGTCTGGATCAGTGAAAGACACCCAGGAGGATGTCTTTTGGGTAATCCCTCTACTGCATTTTGGGGATGGAGACAGAATTAGGGGCTGTTGCCTTACAGCGTGGTTGCAGGTGGCAGAGTGGGAAACATCCAAACAGCACTTCATCCTGCGCAGTGACGGAGGGTGCTAACACTGCTTTCCCTCTTGGTTTCTTAGGGTATGTGGGCAGCTGCCTGGAGCAGCTTCTCTTTGACCAGGAGTACTGGCTAAACTGTGCTCTGATGGAGGACACAGAGATCAGAGTTACTGTGGATGAAGATCGCTTGGCCACCATATATATGAGTCTGCTACTCCAGGAAGGTGAGAAGGGACTGCCTATGGAGGGACTCCCTCAAAAGCATCTCAGCAGGGCTGTGTTGTGGTCCTGTGCTGGGCTATGTCTTGCACTGATGCCATTGACCTGGGCATGACTCTTTCTATCTGCAGGTAACTTTTTTTCCAGAGCAGTGCCTGGTGTCTGGCAGCCGGAGCAGGAGGGAGAAGAGAGCCTGCAGCTCTGCAAAAATGAGCTGATCCACGTGAAGAACGTTGGAGAGGAGTCCAAGTGGGAAGGGATGTCCTTACTGACGGGTCAGCGAGGCCTGGTGCCTGTGACAGCTCTAGATCCAATACCTCACCCATTTTACCAGTAAGTAGACTGGCCAATTAATAGGGCTCAAGCCAAGATTCTTCACTGATCCTGATGCATGAGCTGGCACCAAGCCTGGGGTGAGAAACTGCTCTTGCCTCTGGCAATGGGCAAGAGATACACAATTTTGTGAGGATATACATTACGCATAAAGGCAACCACTGGAACCAATTCAGATCCTGTTAATGGGACAGAGCAAGGACATACTTCAGATATCATTCTTGTATGATATTGATTTAGGTCATACATGAGATTGTTTATAATTTACAGGTGAATAACTGGGAGAAAAAGCACAGCCCAAGACTTAGGTAATGCCAGTCAAAGTGGGGCCTCATGTTGGACAGCTGGCTGAGCCTCAAAGGCACCCGCAGCTCCTCTCATACTCACATGGTGAAATCCTCCTTAGAGCCTGGCAAATTTGTCCTGCTCTTACCATGCAGTGTGAGGTGCAAACTGCCTTCCATGCCCAGTAACACCACTACAAGGAATTACTGGACTGGCCGTGCTGGCCATGCTCCATAGTATCTCTGGCACTCCCAGGGGACAGAACATCTGTCCTGCTTGTGTGGGACCAGCGCTGGTGCTGGCCTGAGGACTGGACTGCTAAGAGAGGACCAGTGTGGCTCCCCTTTGCCTTGCAGGTGGTTCCTGAAGAATTACACTGTGGGTTTTGGCATCTCCCAGGAGATCAGTGGGACGACCTCCCAGCCAATTGGTGAGTGATACCTGTGTAATGCAGCTGCCCTTCCTAGGGAAGGGCACGGCTCTTGCAAACCTGGGTTTGGCCACAAATGCAAAGGGACCGTCCCTTGTTATGACAATGACGCTCCATTGCAAGGTGCAAAAATTTTAAATAATTAGGCTCCCACCAGTGTGCACATGAAACCTGTGCCCACCATTCACCCGTTAGCCCCAGGCCATTCCTGCCTGGACATGGGCACTGTACAGAGCATGCTGGACATGGGAGGTTACTGCAGATGTGAATTTGGCATGTAGTGTGATGGACATGTGCACTGTTATAGGTTTCACTCCTGGCAGAGAGTTGAGACAGTGCAGCTTCTGTGAAGCTCCATGTTTCCAGCCACCTTCCATGCTGCAGCTCTCAGACATTTCAGTCTTTGGCTGTGTGGTGTTTATCCATGCCTCTTGTATATTTTATTGTAATCATCTTCTCAAGAAGGAACTGCAGAGATATGAGTCCGAGAGCACAATAAATCTTAGGGGACAGAGAGGCAGCCTTCTCAAGCTGAAATCATGGTCTCTCCTTGCCCAAGTCTTCTCCAGTGAGAAGTTTTAATGGTGGCCTCACACTGAAATGCCCTTGTTTGCCTTGGTTTCCCAGTCAAAGGCAGGTGCACAGCCACAGAGGACCACAGAGGAGCAGCATGGGATGAACTGAGTTTCTCCAAAGGAGACAGCATTGAAGTCATCGGCTTCTTCATTCCAGGACTCCCGTGGTTTGTGGGCAAATCCGTCAGCAGTGGGAGCATCGGCTTTGTCCCAACCCGATACATAAGTCCCGAGGCTTGCGAACCTCTGTAAGTTTACTGCTGCCATCTAGATTAAATTAAATTTAGGAGAAAATGAAGGGAAGACTCCAAGTCCCGACTCAAGGCTATGTGAGAGTCCAGGGCAGGTAATTTGTTTGTAAGGCCTTCATAGAGGATCCATCTGAGGTCTGTCCAGAAGCTTTGGCCAGGGTCTGCTGCCAACAGGCTGCAGAAGTCTCTGCCCAGACAAAACAATCGTATTTCAATTGCCTCAGGTGATCCTTGGAGAGGAACAGATCTGGCCCTGGGCTAAACCTGACTTTATGCTAAGGCAGCCCAGGACATCTGTGTACCAGACAAGCTGGCTTCACAGTTCCACCTAGAAATGTTCTTGACTTTGTAGCTTTGTCTGAGGGGCTGTGAGTCTGGCAAAGGTGGGGAGAGTGGTCGCTGCCAAGGAAACAAAGTCCTGCTTTGCTTCCTTCTGCCCCATTGCTTTCTGTGGGATGTTGAGGCAGAATGACCACTGATACGGTTCTTCACTAAGCAGAATTAAAAACCCTCCCAAGGACACAGACAAGAGTTGTCTGGGGTGGGATGGTGACACAACCCCACTCTGACGACCCAGTCAGTTGTCTTTGTTGGTGGCATAAAGACATAGCTCCAGTTCAATACCCATCCAAAAAGGCTTCTCCTCCAAGTGTGTGTGTGGGAGGACAAGGTCTTAACCTGTTGCTAGGTCTGTTGGGCTTTTCTGGATCAGGCTCACTCAAGGTAAGTCTTAGGCAATTTTCTCTGTCACTACAGAGAACAGAGAGGAGATCAGATGATGCCCTGTGCTCAGAAAGGGCTTCTGGAGACAAAAAAGACCAGTAGATCCCTCTGCCTGTTCATTCCTTCATGGAGAACCTGGATCTGAGAGCACTGATGGGGAAGGTGTTCAGACTCCTGTAATCATCTGCAGCAGAGCTTTTCTGGTGGCAGGAAGAGGAGGGATGGGAAAGCCCATCCCATCCCACAGGACATGTGTAGAGTCCTGGGATGGGGAGACACTGACTGTTTTCCCCTTACATCTGCCTCAACCTAGGGGAAAGGGCTTGGTGTTTCTGACTGAAGAAGAAAAATGCCCCTTCCTGCGCATCCCCTGCAATGATGGCGAGCAGCACTTCACCACCCTCCTCAGTGACCTGGCACGCACTGACATCACCTCTGTGTACCGGCTGGGTGAGTTTCCCCTCTTCTTATGTGCCCAGCCCCATGGCTCCCCACGGAGACCAATGCTGGGCAGTGTCTAGAGAGCTCCTTGCTTCGGGCTTTGCAGGGGAGACAACTGCTGTGGTTGAGACAGCCTCCAAAACCCTGTCAGCCTAGTTGTGGAGGTTGTAGATATGCTCAAGAGCTTGGCCCTGCCACACAGCAGCTGTAGGGGTCTTCTCTGCTTCCAGGGCAACTCCTCAGCTGTGGTTCACCCCGGCAGATGCTGCTCTCGCCTGATCCTAGCTGTAGGTCCCTGCCTAAAGCAGGTCCCCTGCTACTGTCTGACCTTTGGGTGTGTATTGAGGGGGAAGCACAGCTAAAGTGGCAGGTGACATCCTCTCCATGCCCATAGCAGGAGCCAGGTCAGGGTTCCTGGGTGCTCTTCTCAGTTTCTCTATGCTTGCTGTGTGGCTTTTGGACCACAGCTGATTTCTCTGTCTCTGTTTCTTGCCTTCTCACTACCTAGAAGCACCATGTGGCCATGCAGGGCTGAGCTTGGGATCCCCTGGGATTCAGGGGACCTCCCAGACCAGCCAGCTCAGGGGGGGTTGAAACTGCAGCTGCATGTGGTGTCTGCAGCCAGAAATAAGCCTGTTCTCCCAAATACAGGTCTGGGGTTTAGCAGAGCAGCAGGAGATCTCTATAAGGTTTGAGCACTGTCTGCACAATTAACACTGAGCAAGGCTTTGGGCGCTTTGTTTTCTGTTTGTCTCTTTGTATAGATGGTTTTGAACCTACAGCCACGCTCCCGAAAGTGCCATCAGGTGAGTATGTGGAGGGGACAGAATGGGATGCTTTTATGATGACTTCTGAGGGTGAATTTTGACACGGGGAAACATCCCACTGTGGTTTGCCTGTCCCTTCCAGAGGCTGTCCTCCATGGCTGTAAAGATATCCAGCTGCTCCAGTCTTGGGAGGAAATAAATGACTTGGCTACGACTAGCACCTCCGAGCTGTCTAGCCCAGGGAGTGACTTGGCCCCTGCTACATTGGAGGATGTTCTCCTGGAGAAGCTGGATGATTTTGATGATCCCAAGTTCTTTATTGACCTGAATGCTGGACACATGGAAGATGCTGATGTCTTTGACCCCATATTGACCTTCCTTAACCAAGACAGTTATGTGCCCAGTTTTCAAAGCCTCTATGATCTCAGTTTTTCCTTTCTCAACTCCACTTTTTATGGTTTCTCTGATGAGGATGAACTAGTCTTGTACCTTGAGACATCCAGGAACTGGGCCAAGAGGACTCATTCAGTTTGGGCTCATGTCAGGCTCTGTTTCCTCTTGGGTAAGCTCTGCATCAAAAAGGTCAAGTTCTCCCAGGCTCGAGTCTACTTTGAGGAAGCCATGAGCATCCTGGACAGGGGTTTTGGGGACCTGCCCCTGTTGGCTGCATTGCATGTGAACCTTGCCTCCATCTACTTGAAGCAGAATATGAAGCACAAGTTCTCCTCCTTGCTGGGAAAAACAGTGGCCTTGCTTGTCTGCTTACCTGGCCACTCTTTCAGCTCTGAGAATGAGCTGGAAGTCATGATGTACGTCCTGAGGGAAGCCATTGCTGTGGGTAATGCTCCCCTGGAGGCACGGGTCTGCTTCCTTATTGTCAAGCTCTTCCTACAACTGGGCAAAAATGATGAAGTGCTGCCCTTTACTGAGCATCTTCAATGTCTCAGCACCACTTTACTCAGCCCGGACACTAGTTCTGTGCCACTGGATGCCACCCCCATCTTGAGCTACCTGTATGACAAGAAGTACTTGCCAAATATCGCACTGGCCTCTGCCAGGTTGTTTGTTCCTAGTGGTGTCAAGGGGGCACCGACACCCATTTGGAGAGCTGGTTTCATCCTCCAGAATACTTCCAAACTCCTGGGAAGCCAGCTGGAGAGGAGCAGCATCCCAGCACTGGCTTGTTTCTATCTTAAGCAAGCGCTGCATTTCTCCTACGAGACCAGAGCTGTGCCCATCCAGAGGACGCTGTGTGCCATCTTGTCCAGGATGTACCTCCAGCATGGTGTGTTGGACGGGGCGGTTTGTTATGCAGCCATGGCCGTAACCCTCAGCAGACTGATGGGCGAGGAGGAGGCTTTTGAGTCTTCCCTCTCTTTGGGGTGGATGTATCTCCTGCACAGCCAGCCAGGCCCAGCTGCAGCCATCATGTGGCAGCTCTTGCGCTCTCTGCACGGGACAGACAGCGTGACGCAGGGTGGAGCTGTGCACAATCTCCTGGCCATTGCCCTCAAAGGAGAAGGGCAGGTCCAAAAGGCTGCAGAGAACTACCTCCGGGCCCTGCACAAAGCCAAGGAGACCGGGAACAAGAGAAACCAGGCTATCGCTCTGGCTAACCTGGGGCAGCTGAGCCTCTCGCACGGGGCGAGCCAGCTGTCTGAGCTCTACCTGCTCCAGTCAGCTCAGCTCTACGCTGAGCTCCAGGGCAGCGAAGACCTGGAGATGGAGTTGGTGCGGGTGCTGCTGTGGCTAGCGCAGGCCATGGTGAACAGGCAGAGGATGGAAGACGGCAAACTCTGTTATGAACTGGCGTTGGTTTTTGCCCTGAAGTGGCATAACGTGAGGAGTGAGTACAGCTTTGCTGACGGGACCCAGGGCAGTGTTCGCCTCTGTGCAGCACCCTGTCAGGTCCCTAACGCAGTCCCCTGACCTGTCCTTTTCCCTTCCCTGTACCATGCAGGTCAGCTTCACATCACTGAATGTCTCTGCCATTTCTACACCAAAGTGTCCCCCAATCCCCAGGCCTCCATTACCTATCATGAGCATTGGGTATCTTTGGCACAACAGCTGCAGGACAGAGAGCTGGAAGGCAATGTCTGGCAGACCCTCAGCCAGCTCTACCAGGCTTTGGGCACATCTGAGTAAGTCCTGTCTGTGGGTATTAGATGCTTCTGTGGCTATTAGAGTGGTGTCCCTGCTCACCCAAAGCAAGAGCAGTGGCTTTCCTGGGGTGTCCCTTGAGAGAGGTGGGGAAGGTGTATGGTAGCTCTAGCTGCTAGGTAATGCACTGCTGAGATTCGTGAGCTGTCGCTGTGCGGTGAAAAGGGGAACAGTTCAATGTCAACCAGAGCGCCGCGACAGCCAGGCAAATGCCGGGCTGTTAGCTGGGACAGAACTGGGGTCTGGCCAAACACAGTTTTCCAGAGAGACATCCAGACTTGATCAGAGGGGACCCAGCGGCAGGGAATTCATCACTTCCCTTAGAGGCTTATTTCAGTGATTAATCACCATTCACCAGTAAAAATAGGTTCCTTATCTGTTATTTGAATAAGTCTGGCTTCAGCCTCCAGCTGCTGAGTCTGCCCTCCCTATCTCTGCTGGAATATTTTCCCCAGGGAGGTACTTAAGACCCTGTATCAGCTCACTTTTCCATCTCCCGCTGGACACATGCAGGTGACTGATTAGATTAGGCGGGAGGGAAGAGAAAGAGACTTGGACAGACCACAGACTTTCTTCACTCTTTGAAGGCGAATGTCTCAAACAGTGGAGTGCTAGCTCCCATGTCCCAGAAGGACAAATGGGCAGAGGCTGTTATTGACTTGGATGTTAACCTTCCCATGCTATGTCACAGTGAGTTCAGAAGGAAGGTATTTAGGAAGCAGACGCCTGTCATGTGAATGGTGCTATTTAAGATCACAAAGCAACCCATTCCCTGGACTCGAAGGACAGCTGGAGTCCAGCAGGCGAGACACCAAGCAAACAAACATGCCCTGGGCACTGCCCAGTGCTGCCTGTGCCACAGCTGCCTTCTGCAGGCAGCGTGTCCACCCGCTGGTTTGTGCTGCTGCTTTTCCCTTTGTCAGCTAGTGACCAGGGGCTTGAAAAGTGTCTATAAAATCTTGCACATGTAGCCACAGATCTGCTTCTTTGGCCGCACCCAGGGACAAACAATAGGCAGAGATGTGGTTTTGGGTGCCAGATGCTGGCTGGAAAATGAAGGTGCAAGCACTCCCCGCCTATGCTCCCATGTGTAGCTGGGAGTAATTTTGGGGCTTATTGTAGGGGGGCAAACAGGGTTTGCAGATGACCTGGACAAAACCCTCTTTATCAGCTGAAACAAGCCAGGGTGGGGAGCAGCCCCTTTGGGAGCAGGCTGCCTTGGGGCTGTGCTGAGCACTGGGGTCCCAGGCTGGTCTAAGATTGCCAGATGATGCACGCACATGCACTAAAGCATGGAGACTTCCACACTTTTACCAGGACACAGTGCTCAGAGCTGTGGCTGTCCATTTGTCTCTAGCCTTTGGCAACTGTAGGAGGAGAAGATGGGATTGCCAATGGGGAGGTGTTGAGGTAGCTTTGCAGCTGATTGATTGCTGGTGGTGGCTTGTGATTTCTCCGTAACGGCTTTTTGCCTGTTACCATCACAGGGCTTTGAGACAGTCCCTGGACTGCACCAAACAGAGTCTAAGGCTCTTCATTGACCTTGAGGAGACTGTGAAAGCAGCAGAGGCCTGGCTGCAGGCAGGAAGGCTCTACTATCTTATGCAAGAAGATGAGCTGGTGGAAATGTACTTTCAGGTATGGAGGAGGTGGCTGGAGCAGTCCCATTCCCACCCTGGCTAGCTGCATTCCCATCACAGCTCCTTGACAGGAGCCTTTTGGGACTGGTAGACCTGGAGGGGAAAGTTCTTATAAGCAGTGTAAACCTGCTGCTGAAAGGAGGAGCTGTTGCCTTACACTCATGCACTATCTGGCACTAACTTCCCTATCTTTCCTTCCATACACTGGGTTTAGAGGATTCTTGGGTGAAAGTAAGTGAATTTCTTGACTAAGAAAGTGATGTAGGAGTGCCAAAGGAAGCTGGAGCTGCCAGGTGACCGGTTCCCATTGAAATACACATAGATAAGGGGTAAGTTGCCAGGGAAGTACTTGGAGACTTCTTGGAGTAGAAGACTACTGGCTTCTTTCCATCTCTAGCATTATTTTATCAGCTGACCTGCAAAGTGGAAGAGCAGCTCATAAAATCTTAGGGTTCCCTCATTCCAACATATATCCAACAATGTATCCAACAAAGCACCAGCCTGGACACTTGCAGAGGGTGTTCGGGATCCTCACTCTGTTACTCAGAAGCACTTCTGAACTGGTGGGGCCGGGTGGCTGAGGTAAACGGTGGTGAGAACAAGGAGAGGAGCCTTTCCCATCAGCCACACCAGCCTGCCCCTAAATCAGGGTGGCAGAGGCAGGGAGTTACTGGTACGGGGTGGCTGCTCAGTGACATGGGTGAAATGAATAGATGGCTCTGGTGTCAGCCTGTTTCCTAGTGTTCACAAGGGAGATCTGAGGCCCATAACAAAGAGCCATCATTGCCTCCCTGACTCATGGTTTCAGCAGGGAAGCAGTGGCTAAAGGAGGGGTGACTTCCCATTAAGAAGGGCCAGTTGACACCAGATCTCAGCAGGGCATGTCTCAGTCTCTGAGGGGCTCCTTCCCATGCAAGGTCACCGGCAATGATAAGTCGTCACGTGTAAGGAACAATATGTTCTGGCTAGAAGGTGGCACCAGGGCCAAGTGCATAATTGGCACAAATAACTGTTCTTCCCAGAATTTAGCATACCTTCCCTCCCTCCTGCTGGCTCTGCCCTTTCTCTGTGTAAGCTGTCCATTCCTCTCATCAATCTTCACGTTGGCTCCATCACACCAATGGCAGACCAGGGCCAGGACAGCTGCTGGCCACACTGTCCCAACTCTAAATCCTGATGCCATTGCATATCCCAGCTGATCAGTTAGCTGCACTGACCCTGCACGGGGATGGTTTATCTGGCTCCTGGCTCCATCCTTACACATATCACTTGCAAATGCAGCACAATAGTCCCATACACCTGCTGGCCAACCTGTCTCCATGCTGTTTGGAGCACTGGGGCTCACATTTACAATGACTTGTTTTTATTTAATCACACCGATGTCTATGTGCAAATGACTCTTTCCAAATCTCACTCTGGTTCCTCTTCCTTCTAGGCAGCCATTCAGACTGCTCTGAAACGGGAGAACTTCTCCTTGGCCATGGATCTTTATGAAAAAGCAGGTGATACCTTTTTTAATGGCAGCCGACACAGAGATCGAGCGGTGGAATTTTACAGGGTACTGATCCCTCCAAGCATTTCTGTCCTTGTGTCCCCGCAAGGCGATGGCCATAGGGATCTTTGTCCCAGGGCTGGCTGCAGCACTGCATGGCCAGGCTGGAGGGATGGAGGGTGGAAACGGATGGCGTGGATCTGAGTGTGCCAGAGTACAAATATCACTGCAGGGGGGAAGCCTGGAGCATAGATGTATTTTGCAATGGCTGCAACTCACCCCAGAGATCATTTGGGAGGTGGAAACAGAGTCCTTACATTACAACTCCTGGCAGTGTTAGGTGTGAGCTGGTCACTCCTGGGGACATGCTCAGAGTCAGAATTTCAGGCACCTAAGGAAGGGCAGAGATGTGAGGCTCCAGTTTTGAGAACCACGCTCTGGGATATGAAACTTATTTTCAGGGGAAAGAAGGGGCTAGAATCTGAACCTGCAACACAACCACCCGCTTGTCTGCCTGCCATGCCAAGCGGTTGGTCCATCTCCTGCTCCTCTATCACTGCTCCGTGGGCAGTGCTGTATGTCCCAGAACAACCTGGATTGACTATTCTCTCTCCTCAGGGAGGTGCTGTGCCCTTGGCCAGGAAACTAAAGGCCATTAAGACAGAGCTACGGCTGTTCAATAAGCTGGCAGAGCTGCAGATTGGACTGCAGGGCTACGAGAAGGCCCTGGAGTTTGCCACACTGGCAGCCAGGCTGAGCATCAGGGTCGGTGAGTGATGCACACCCGCAGGGTACGGGGAGTTACTGGCTCCTGCAGATGGGGTTGCCTTTTTGGATGAGAACAGCCTGCTTGTGAAAGGGGGATCTTCCGCTTTCATAAGACTGCTGGACGTATTCTTATCCTAAGTGTTAACATCTTTTTAAGGCCACTTCCCATTTTAAGCTGCATGACAGCCACATGGGAGTGCTCTGCCGTGGTGGTGGTGGGACCGGCTGAGCAGAGGGTTGTTGCTACACCAGAGCACGCGAAGTCTGATGAAGGCACAGGACTGAACAGTTCCTCCCTGTCCTAGCTCTTCTGATAAACTCATCCCTTCCCATTGCAGAAATAGTTTGAATGGGCAAAATGCCAGCACAAATGTCTGAGATGGATCCAGTCTTGTAATAGCCCTTTCCAGCACCCAAGAAATCCCTTGGTTGAATGATATACTCCCTGGGCAATCTGTCCAGCCTTGGTATCAACAACCCTTCCCATGGCACTGTTTTCTCCGAACCATCTTCAAACCCAGTGTCTCCTTATGAAGATACCCATGCCCCCAGGCTGTTGAGCAAATGCAACCCCAAGCAGCTCAGCATGCTGGGCCGGGGATGTATTGTGAACACGCTGCAGGCTGACTGTATCAGCAACTCTTTTCCAGGAGATCAATTGCAAGAGCTGGTTGCATTCCACCGCCTGGCTACAGTCTACTATTTTCTGCATATGTATGAGATGGCAGAAGATTGCTACCTGAAGACACTTGCCTTGCGTCCCCCCTTGCTGCAGTGCTCTGGAGAGGCCCTGTACTACTGCAAGGTGTATTGCCACCTTGGCAACCTCACCCTGCACAAACTGAAGGTAGGAAACCTTTCCATGATACTGTTTAGAGCACGCTGGTCTTGACAGAGAGCTGGAGGTGGCGTATCTCATCTACTGGCAGAGCAGCCACACATGTAGACAGCTGCATCCTGTGACTCTCCATCCTGTCTGCAGCTTTAGAATAAATGCACACAATGCTGGCACAACCAGGTTTTGAAGGGGGAAAGGCAATTTGGAAAGACGTGCTGGCACTTAGCTGCAACTATATAGAGCCCATTGCAATGAAGTCAGGTGTCACTGGGTTCTGCCTGGAACCACCGGTCTCTGCTCCAGCGCCCTTATACCCTGTGACCTTCAATTAAACCACTTCCTAATGCCTGTCCTGTCCTTTATGGTTAGGATGAACAGGACGCAGCAGCCTACTTCCTCCTGGCCCTCGCCGCAGCGACCGAGCTGGAAGACCAGGAGCTGCAAGGCCTCATCTGCGCCAAGCTGGGTGACATCCCCAGTGCCCCGGGGAGGCCCGAGGGCACACCAGGCTGTGCTACATACCGGCCCAGGTGGCTGAGCGAAGGCGGCCGCATCGTCTGACCGACCCGTCATCCCCAGGGACTCCTGTGCGAGCTGTCAAGCAGCGTCGTGCGGTGCCGCTGGCACAGGTCCGCGTGCTCTCCAGAACAACCGGCCCAGGAGAGGTCTTGCACCACATCCTATGGAGCTGGCAGTTTGGTCTTCTTGTCCCCGACAGGCAAGGGACCAAGCACTTGGGATCCTGCCCTCATTTTTTGGGAGTAAGGCTGCGCACCTCAGCCAGGCAGCACGTCAAGGCTGGGCATCCAGGCAGGATGAGGCCCTGGCAGCGGTGCTGGAGCGGGCGGTGCAGCAAGGCTGGGTGACAGATGGCATTTCAGGAAGGCTCTGCCCTGCCTGGGGTGGGCACAGGGGAGTCCTGCCATGTGCCTGCCTGTCCCCCCAGCTGCCCCACACACCTCAGGTCCCATGGGGCAGCTTAGCCTGACCCAAACGTGTTTTAACTTGAATAGCAACTCCTTTATTTATTCCTATTTGGTTTCTGTCCTGTCTGCTCTGGGGAGGCCTGCAACCCATACCTCTGGAGAGCCCGGGGCCTCTTTGATACAAGGCACCACCAAAGCTTTTGGCAGTGAGAGGCAGAATTAGGGAAAGGAGGAGAAATGAAAGGGGCTGGTCAAGCCTCGCCTGGGGACAAGCCCCATATGCAGGTGGGTGGCTGCTCGGGGGGGAGGCAGAGCCCACCCTCACCCCAGCACTGCCATTCAGCCTCAGCTCTGGCACTGGAGCAGCTGGGGTGGCCTCTTCTGCCCCACAGCCCATGTGCACTTTCAGCACATAAAGCATGAGAACACTATGGGTCCCCCACGGGAAAAGAGCTGTCAGTCCTGACCCAGCCCTGGCTTTGCAGCCCAGCACCCTCCCCAGCCTCTCTTCTGCAGGCTGCAGAGCCCCGCAGGATGCAGGAGTGCCGGGGAGCGGACGGTGAGGCTGGGCGCACTGGCCTGCCCTGTGGCACCCATCCAGCCCCCTGGGCAGGGATGCCGACAGGGTTTTGGCAGGGAGAGGCGGCTGCGCTGCCTTTGCATGGGCCGCTGGCAACCCAAGGAGAAGCCTGGCAGGCAGCGAGGTGCCTTCAGGTGCCCTGAGCTACATGGCTGGAGGAGAAGCAAAAGCTCCTCTGCAGAGCGAGCAGGGGGAGCGGGAGGCACCGAGGAGGCATCTCCTGAGAGCTGCTGCCCAGCACACAGCTCTCCTCCGCAGCCCGTCTCGCCACCAGAGAGCAATAAATGCCCATGTTTGCAGCCTTACACAGGCAAGTGCCGCTTCCCAGCTAATACCGACCTCATTTTTCAGTCTGGACTGGTGCAGAGTGAGGAATGAGCAGTTTTTCCACCTCATCTCTTTGCTCTGACAACCAGTGGCCAGACATCCAGCTGGGGCTTCACAGGGGGACCCTGTTCCAAGTCTTTCCCTCCCTGATGCGCTCCACTGCTTGGAAATGCTAAATGCAGAACATTTATTTCCTCGCTGCTCTTTGCAAATGCCGAGTTTATCTTCCCTTTCTAATCCCTGTGAGGCATCCATCATCGGGGCAATGAATAGTTTACTGCTTGTTTACCAAGCATTCCTGCGATGCCATTAGGGGAGCCTCAGCGCTGAGCTCAGAGGAGGTAAATCTTCATCCTGTTTGAAATACAGCAAGCTCAGGGGAGAACCAGTCCCCCAAACCTTCCTGCCTCACCCTACAGAGCTGCCTCTTCTCAGTTCAGGTTGCTGATGCTCACCGTGCTAGGGCAGGATTTTTTCAGCAGTTTTTCATACATAGGGAAATGTACAGTCCCACATCTTCGTACCAGAAGGCAGATTGACGACTGGACATCAGGCTATCGAGGGGAGGGGAGAGAGGGAAGCATTGATGCCTCTGGAAGACCTGAGGGTCTGTGTGGTGCAGAATTGCCCTGCCCTGGCACCAAGATCTCCACCCATCTCTCCTGCCATCCCCAGCACCTCACTCAGGGATGCTGCCCACCCCCACGGTAACTTGCCTGCAGCAGCTGCTCTACCCAGACTGTCTGGTCCTCAGCAGTGCCCTTTGGGTCCTTGAGGTGCAAGGTCACCACGAGGCTGATGCCCAGACATCCCAGCAGGGCTTTTGTTACTAGTGGTTGTAGCGGCTGGTGCTGTGCTGCTGGCCAGGCTCTGCACTTGGGGGCCAGGATGTGGGTGGCTGTGCCTCTATCTGTGGCAGAGCCCCCAGACCCACACCGGTAACCAGGGGCTGTTGTGGTTCTTGTCAAAGTTAAGCCCAGTGGAGGATGAATCATGCAGAGAGCATCCCCACCAAAATATCCCTTCCAGAGCCAAACCTGAGGCTGTTCTGCCTAGCACCAGTGAGAAAAAATGGGTTTTGTTTAAACATAGAGGGGCAGTGTCTCAGCTGGTCTAAATCAGCTAAGATCCATGAAGTCAGAGATGTTCTGATTTGCAGGGACTGTGGATCCGGCCCATATTTTTTAACTAGATGTGTCCTCTTTAAATCACAGGAAACAAATTTGTGGTCGGGGGGGGGGGGGGGGGGGGGCTGGGGTGTGACTTGCTCTTTGGGAAAGTCCCATAAAACATCATTTCCCCTGTCACTCATCTCCTCGCCCACTCCCACATGCTGTGACAAAGCTGGGCTGTTTTACTAGTGGGATGAGAGGTCAGGGTGGGCAGGGCTATTTAAGCTCCATAATAATACTTGGAAATAAAGTGAAACTTAGAGCAGTCAGTCATGTGTACCAGCTCGTAGGCCTGTGCCCAAGGGAGGGTGAGGGTACCTTGTCCCCCCAGCCACTGGCACAGTTCCGTGGGCAGAGAAGCAGATGCTTTGGGGACTTTGTGCCAGAGGAGGTCACCAGGTGATGGCTCAGGTCCTGCGGCAGCCAGGCTGGGGTTTATCATCCTCCACCCCTTCCTGGCTTGGGGGGATATTGTCCATCATTCCCAGGGCTGTCTGTCTCAGACACAGCAGGGAGGACTGGTGTGTGTATGTAGAGAGGAAGCACAGGGACCACATAAGGGGTAGGGACCCAAGGTGCTGCAGGGTGCAGAGCCCTGGCCAGAGCTGTGATGTTGCTCCAAGAGAAGGTTGGAAGAGCAGGGCTGTAGAAACACAGGAGGTATTTATCCTACAGTAGGCATTGGCCACCAGTGTCGAGCCCTCCTTCACCAGCACTAACGTCAGCCCAAACAGATGGAGGAAGAAATAGGGGAAAGGGAAAGGATGGATCAAGTCTCCTCTTACACCAGGTGTCGTTATCTTGCTGTGGCTTGTGACTTATTTCTGAGATGCATGTGACTGTCTGCTCCATGCCCAGTCCCAGGAGTTTTCCTTCCTTCGGTCCTCAGTCAGCCGAGCTGGAAATAGGACTGGTGGGGACCACGTGCAGCAGCACATGCCTTCACACGGCTGCTAAAAGCAGCACCTTCCTTTCCAGCGCTTCCAAAGGGTGAAGGGTGCTGTAGGAAACTCATTGCTTTGGCTCTGATCCTTCTGCGTCCCAGTGTCTGGACCTGGTGCCGACCTGTCTCGCTCCAATCTTTCACCAGTGTGACCCTCTGGGCATCAGTGCTACCAGTCCTGACGTAAGCCCACCTAAGAGCCAGTGCTGGCACTCTGACCTCATTTTTGTTTAATGCCTCAGGGGGTCATTTAAGGCTTGGAATAAAGAGGGACTGGATTTCTTTAACATATGGTCATTCTTGGACAGTGGAAATACCATGACAAGAATAATTCTTGGATAATCTTAGCTCTGGTGTGAGTCTCCTGAGGCGTTAGGAAAAAGGAAGCGCTGATAACTAACTACAGATATGGACAGAGGTGTAGAGGTAGCTAGATTTATTTGCATTTACACAGAAACTACTCTTTCCTGCAGAAATACAACACCCAACAATAATAATTATTATCAGCAGACATCTTTCATCATTCCTTCACTGTACAGTGCTGCAAATCTTCATTGGCCCTGTGCTGGATGGAGGCTGGGCTGGATGGAGAGACCTTCCTATTCCCATCTGCACCATCCAGCTCCAACCCAGCCTGTTTCCACTGCATGCCCCGGATCCCATGGGTTAAACAAGGGATAGAAACCCTCTCTGAGTACTGTCAAAGCCTGGCAGTTGGGCAGGGAAAACACATGCTGCTTGGGAGGGAAGCCTGAATTTTGGTAGTGTGCTGCACAGATCCGGGGTGTGGGTGGGAGCTGCTTCTCCCATCCCAAGGACATGCACCTGGGCCTCTCCTTAACCAGGGAAATCAACCACAGCTGATGCTGCTGCACCACACCCTGGTGAAAGCACACTGGCTGTGCAGAGCTGCTTTGGAGTTCATTGCCCAAGTTTTGTAGCTGGTATCTGTCATCTCATTTATCCATCTCTACCAACTTTGGCAGAAGCTGGTCTCCAGCACAGCCTGCCTTTGCTGGAGGCTCGTAAGTGATGTGGAGGAGCAGAGAGTCTGAGGCAGAGGTAAATCTGAGCTCATCTTATCTCAGAGGTGGCTGGTCCTCTCCAGCCAGCATCTTCTTGTGTTGCTTGGAACAGTAATGAGAAGTTGGTAAACACCAGCTGTTCTGCTAAGCAGAGGTGGGTGAAGTATATAAACTGGGTAATTTAGATTAAAAATCATTTATTTTCACAGCAACCTGGTTTTTTGTTCAGTGATAATTGGGATCATAAATATGTATGCCAGAAGGCGTAGCAGAGGTTGATGCTGGGAGGCTGAGCAACAGCCAAGAGTCACTAACTGTAACTGCATGTGCTTAAATAAACCTTCCCTTCCCTGCACTAGGGTAAGGTGGGCAGCAGCGCAATGCAGCCTGTGTGTGCTGAGGTGGGGGGGCTCTGTCTGCACTGCTGTGTCCCTGCCCTGAGAGCTTGCCATGTCCCTGGGGGAGGGGAGAAGCAAAACCAAAAAGAGAGGAAGGAGAGGGCAGCTGGGAAGTGACCAATGACTGTGGACAGGGAATAGTAAGGCCAGATGTAAAAAAAAAAAAAAAAAAAAAAAAAAATCCCAACAGAGATTGAATACTTCTTGTGCTGAGATAGCATTAGGCATGGGTCAGCCCTGGAACTGTCATCTCTGCTATCGCTGGCCACAGGGCACCCAGATATCCCCAGGACTTACCCGCACTGATCTCCAGAGTCACCTTCTGCTCTTGTGGGCACTTTGCATTCAGCAGGACTGATGGGAGACCAGTGCTGGATGCTGTGCTGGGCTTTGCCAGGGAAAACATCTCTCTGGGAGTGGAGAGGGCAGAGAGAGTGAACTGGTAAACATGGTACAGAAAACATTATCCCTTCCAAGTATACAGCTGGTAGGAACCATGTGTGCTAGAGACAGGGACACATGGAAGGGCAACTGGCTCTCCTGGGTACCAGCTGATGGGCAAAGATCTCCATGTTCCCATCTTGTCCCAGCTCTGCACGCAAACACAATGTTGCTGGCATGTGCTAAGGGTCCCAGCTAAGCTGCTTATAGCTCCCCAGCTCCCTCCTGCACGCTGTCCCAACAACTACGGCTCCTCCGAGATGGAAAGGCGGGCAGGAAACCTGGCAGCAAGAGGCTCCCCTCACTGCAGCACTGGAGACAAGTGTAGGAAATGGCGCAAGTGCCAACAATTCCTGTCACACTACAGGAGAGGGGAAAAATAAAAAATAAAAAAGACTCTGTATTTGGCTGCCGTGAAGGCTGTTGGGATACAGTCCAGGAATTGGGATGAATACAAAGAAATGAGTGCCTGAGCACCAGATGATTTTTGAGAAAGGAAGAATAAATTCTTACATAACCAAATTCCCTTTGTGTACTAGTTATGGGGTAGTTGTTTTATTTTGCTATTTTGTTTTGGTTTTTTTCTTTCTTTTGCACCTGCTCTGATAGTGGTGTTGGGGCCACACAAGGATGCATAAACATACATTGGTGTGTAGGGAGCAACGGCTGCACCATCTATGTCCTGACTCTAAGGTTTAATTCTGTCTAGGATGCCTTCAGTTCCTTGCAGCTGGCTTTTGAATTGCAGCATGACTCTTTCTTACCGCTGTCCAAGGTTTAAGCCATGCTTGATCCCAAAGTATTAGTACAATGTTAATCAGGTTAAAAAAACCCCCTTGCTCCAGTGCTTTGGGAGGGATTTGCAGAAGTTCCTATATGACTCCAGCATGTTAGGCTTGTGTTCTTCTGAATTCTCTTCCAGATTTCCCTAACCCATCAGCTGGGCTTTCCTATCTTGTCCATCTCATGATCTGAAAGAAGAATAAACTGTGTGTTCTGGTGATGGCTACACTTGGGGCAGACCACACTGGAGCACCGCTGAGGTGCAAGGCACCTGCAGGGATGCTGTGTATCCCTGGGCAGCCAAACTCAGCAGGAGTGTCATTGTCTTCTGAGCCGTCTTTTTGTCCTCTGTGTCTGCATCATCTTATGTCTATTTTGGAAGCTATTTGATACTCCAGAAGCTTCAGTCTTTGGGGATGACAGGGCCTGCTTTGTACCTGACTTCTGCAGAGTAGGGTTTCTGAGTCTGCTCTGGCTTCTGTCAGTCTTTTCCTTCTGTGTCCTGCTGAACTCCTCCTTAAAGTACCTTTGTCTGGAATTGACATCTTTTCTCCTTAAATCTCCTTGATGCTGTCTTGATAAACTAGTAGATGTGAGCACTAGCAGTACAGTTTGTTCTCAAATTCTTCCCAAACCTGCCTTGAAAACTGGCACACAACTACTCTTCTGATGCCATGTCCCTCTGTGCTCTTGGCATTTATCTCAGATTGGAAATCTCTTGATCTTGCTTATCTGTTGTATTTTCATGCGGAAGGATACAATGGATAAAGAGACACTCAGGCAAGAGTGTCTATTAGATGCTTTACAAATCCTAATAATCTCTGAAAGGACATCTGGTGATTTGCATTTGCTTTTTGGCAGGAAGGCTGTGGCCTTTGGAAGTCAGCAGGTGTCCCTTCAATAGTGCCACAGTTGCTGAAAATTTCATCTTGCTTTTGTCCAATCTGAAACCTGCTCCTGCCTCTCCTTGAAGACCTAAGCCAGGGCTGTGATGAGTGGTGTTTCAGTGCCTTACCCCACCATGTCATCTGCTGTGGCGTTGTCCTGCCAGCCTGGCATGCTGCTGGCAGTCCTGTTCTTCCACTTGCATTTTAACAGGTTTGTGACTGTCAACATCTGGCTGATGGAGAAAGAAAATGTCACATGAAGGACTGAGAATGGGTGATGGTCTCTGCCTTGTTGGTTGAGGGGCTTCTCTTCCAATTCACTTCATTACCTCCCTTATTTTTACCTCCAGTGCAGTACATCTTCCCTGGGCAGATCCTGTACTGCATGAATCATTCCTTTCTTTTTATTGGTACCATTTTTGTAAGAGTCCTCCTCCTGGAAATCCATCTTGGGTACTTTACTCTGTGTTAGTAAAGGCATGTCACTTGCATTTGGGACTCCTTGTGTTTTTCTTCTGCCTGTAATACACAAGAACTTTCTCTGAGGTTTGGTGGCACCAAGTTTGTGAGCTGGTGGTATTGCCTACAGTAACCAAAGTCTACAACTGCATTGCTTCCCATGGGGTTGTGGGAATTTCCACCCTGCAGCTCCTGCTGTGGTTGTGCCAGCATAGCCACTTCAGCGTGGCTTTGCCTGCTTGGACTGTGCCATCACCACCTCCAGAGTGCTGAAGAGGTTTCTATCCACTCACAAATCTCCTGATGTTCTGGTGCCATTTTGACACAGTGTGAGGTTGATCTGCACACAAGTGCCTTGCTTTGACTGAGCTAGTAAGGGCACTCATTTTTCTGCAAATTTGCACTACCAGCAGTGTCACCCATGGGCACAACAGAAACCTGCAGTCATGGCTTTGACAGGGTGGCTCTTTCTCTTGCTTTTCTGCTTTGCAAGCTTTAGGATAACAATTTCTTTTGCCATAGTGACTGTACAGGAACTATATGCATATCATTTTCCATTGTCGTGTTTTCCTGAGCACCACCCACAGACCTTTCTCTGCAGTTATCTTTCTCTTCTGCTTTTTATCTCCGCATATTCTCTTGGATGTGTTTTACTTTTTTCTCTCATTTCCTCTGCTGGACTTTGGAATATTGCTGAGCCTGTTTCAGTTGCCCAGCAAGCGTGCCCCTAGGTGCCCTTTTTCAGACAAGCTCCGTCTTCCCATTCTGTAGTGAAAAAACACAGCTCTGAAGGCTGCATTATCTTACAGATCAGGTGTTTTGTGAACTTCAGCCATAAACAAATCTGTTGCTTTCCAGGCTCACAACTGGATGTTGTTTTCCTGGATCACAACTGTTGATAAGATGCTGCTCACCAATAGCAGACAGAAAGCCTTTCCCATGCCTACCCATCACTTCTGCAGATGGGATGTTGAGGGATCTTCCAGAGCTGCTAGCAGCATATGCACATGCAGTCTTTGCCCATTTCTGCTTGTAATGCCGCTGCTCTGGCTTCACAACCCTCTCCCAGCCAGCCTTGCTACAGTTCAGCTCTCTTCCCGTCGTACTCTGACAAATGCCCAATTGCTATACATTTCCCTTCTCCTGTCGAAAGCCTTGGGGCCTGGAAGCTGGTGCGTTGCTCTGCGTGCCGTTTTCTGGGTGCTGTTTGTTTGGTTTCTGTTTGCCTTGCTGGGTTTCTTGGCTCTGATTGCCTGTGCCTGTGGGAGCCAGCTTGTCTCTGAACCCCGTTAGTGCCCCAGCCTAAGAAACAAGGAAGTGGCATGTCACAGCCATGCTTTTAGCCAGCTCTGCTCTCAGGATGACATGACTACATGCATGTGGCTCTGGACCCGCTTGCCCAGGGGCAGAAGCTCTTTGCTTTGCTGTGGGTGCCAGGCTAAGACAGTCTCTCTGCCTGTGCCTGGTGCTCGCCACAGCAAGCTTGTGCTGGATCAGCACATGGCACAAACCCATGTTTCCCTGCTTGCCTCCTGCTCCAGGTCCTTCAGTGCTGCCTGGAAGTATCAGTCCCTACAGTCCCAGGTATTGCCTTTATTGCTTGAGCATGCTAATGAACCATGGGGTAGCTGCTAGTGCACCTTTGGCAAGCTTCAGTGCTTGGTCCAGGACAAGGCACTGAGGAAGCTGCAGGTGCTGTTTCCTATTCCCCAGTCACATATCTGCCACATATCTTGCTTGATTTGGCCATCTGAAATGGCCAGTATCTGGCTTTTCCCAGGACTACAGGGGGCACAGAGTTTGCAGGGCTTGGTACCAGCAGCTGAGAGCAAGGTAAAGCACTGCCTGGCTTGGGCAGCACTGCTCTGACCCCTCACCAGCCTCCTGGCATTCTGGAACAAATGTCCAAAGCAAATTTACACAGTGGTGTAAACACCCATTCCCTGGACATTGTGTTTCTCCAAGGGCATTGCACTGCCTGAACTACAGGGAAGGGGAAGCATTCATAGCTTCTCTGTAAAGGACAAGGAGATGAAGATGCTCAGATGGCAGGTAGATAGGTGGGAAATGATGGGAGATGGGTCTGGGAGGTTTGGACCACAGGTTAGAGAGAAAATATCAGAGAACTGCACTTTTTTGGATGGTTGAGGTGTTGCCAACACCCCCTCGCCCAGACCGGTGTGAGTGCCTGTGTGCAGCGGGTGTATGTGTGAGAGAGAGAGAAGCTCACGAGTAACAGCTCATTAATATTCCCTGCTCTCCAGGCTAAAGGCTATTACCTTGAGCAGCCTCGCAGACACAGCTCTGCTCTCACAGGCATCCTGAACCCATCCCCTGCCAAACCACAGCTGCCATTCCTGTGTGATTGAGGGGAAATGAGCCCTTTCCTTTCCCTTGCTTTCAAACAAGGGTGAGAGGCCTTGGCTGATGCAAAAAATAAACATGAACCATGACTAGGACAAAGGCGAGTCACTGGGCCAGCTGCTATTGTAAACAGTGCCTTTTCTCCCCTCCCCAGGCACCAGGCTTTCCTGGAGGTCCCCTCCATTCCCTGGCAGCCTGGCTCTTCTCCCTACATGGGGCTTCTCTGCCTTCTTTTGGGTGTTACTTCCCCAAAAGCTCACAGCTGGGCTGATACGTGAGCAGTGCTGTCCAGTATCTGTGTGAGAGGAAGAGGATGAAGGCAGCAGAGAAAGGGAACCGGAGTCACTATTCACTCCTGGGAGCTGTGGGGATTTGAAGCATTGCTCTGGTGCCCCTCCACCTGCCACCGCAGCCTTTCCTGGACATCCCTTCTTCAGGCCCAGGAGCAAAGCCCGTCTGTACCTGTCATCGCAGGGAGCTGCCCGGGGGGCATACGCTGAGCTGCTCAGCTCACTGGTAGCCCATTCGCACTGGGCTTTGGAGATAATGTTCCTGCTCTGACCCGTCTTGCTCACAAGCAGCAGAAGAGGAGGAAGGAATGGTACACGGAGAGAGATGCTGGCCTGAAATCAAGCGCTAGCAAGGTGGAATGTCCTTAGTGGGGAGATGCTTTGCAGCTCTCCTTTAGGATGGAGGATCCCTTGGTCAGCTCTCTGGTGGTGCTTCAGTGGGGGAAAGATGCAGCACAAGTCCCTTCCAGAAGGCTGCAGGCAGCTGCCCTCAGTGTCACCCCGTGTCTGGGTGTTGGTGTCTGCCTAGGAGAGGCAGCACGGTGAATGACAGGGGACAGGGCTGTAGGTGACCACCTCATCACGCTGGGCTTCTGGTAGTGAGAGAAGTTGGCTGGTCTCAGCCTACAGTGGCCTGTAGATGCGGAGATGAGCCAACACTCAACTCACTTAGGAATGTGGCACGCAGCCAGCCTCGTCCCTTTCTCTTTTAAGAAGCATTAATTCGGCTAGATTCACTTGGCTAAGGGACACCTTGAGTCAAGACATGTCCGGTGTAGCTGTTTATGCATTGTTTCTCAGGCAATTAGACTGCAGTAAATGATAATCATTATCAGCTTCTGACACTGAGATTGTGTAAACATTTAAATTACCCTTCTGGACCTCAAAAGGCTCATCCAGCAAGGCTCGGGCAGCTCCTCTGGCCCCACCAAGCCCAGTACCTTGTGCCCTTGCCCCTGGGGAGCAGCTGGCAGCTGCTGATGGCAGGAGGTTGGTTGGGGGAGCTCTGCGCCCCTGCCTGGCCTCCCACCCAGTGCACCTTTGCGGTGTTAAGCAACTCAAAGCCTCACCCTAGGAGCAAGCAAGGGCCAGCCTCAGTGAACTGTAACGTGTGCTGGGATGCATGCTGTAATTTATGCCCATTTGTGTGCTAATATTGATAGAGATGGGCTTTGTTATGGATATGAAAGTGGCAGGGACTGAAGTGCAGCCCAAAAACAGCTACAGCTGCTTCAGGCGATGTCCTTCATGCTGGCAGGCTCCGATCTGCTGCAGACATGGCACATGCAGACTGTGCATCACGCTGTGGCTGATCCATGGTGTTTCCCTGCTGCAGGGTAGAGTTTTCAAAGGTCTTGAAAGCAGGTAGTGCTCCAACAGCCTCAGCTATTTCCCCTATTGTACCTTTTAAAATCCCAAATCTTTCCTCATTATTCAAGTTTTTAATCAACATTAATTCTGAAAGTTATCATTCTGGGCTCCCCAGGACACTAACACATTCCCCTGTCGGCCCTAGATCTCCTGGTTTAGTCTTTTAGAAAGACATCCAGTCCCAATTTTCAAAGCCTGCAAGTAGTAGTGAATCACTCCATTCCTGTGCCTGCTGTCCTGCTATTTCTTACCCTGCTTCCTATTCCAAATTTGTCTAATTTCAATTTCCAGGCTCTGGATCTGCCTGTGTCTTCTGCTACTCAGCTGAAACCCTTATCATCACAAAGCTTTTTCTAAGCTGGCATTTATAGTCTGTAATCAAGTTACCCATCTGTCTTCTCTTTTTCTGAGAAAATAGATTGGGTTTCTTTAATCTGTTACCGCAAGTCAGGTTGCCAGACCCTTTTTCTTTTCTTATGTACAGAGTGCACCTTGGCAAGAGTTGTAAGTATCATATATGTGCCGAGGGAGCTTTTTAAGGGGAGGAGAGAGAACTTCTCTCCAAAACTGGCTGAATTTTGCAGTTCAGATTGGCATCGCACTCACCAGTTTTGATACTGCTCCCATATATTAAGAAATGTGTTTAATGTTCAGTTCCACTGGTTAATAAACATGACCCTTTTCTGGCTGCTTTTAGTTAGGCAAGATGATTGTTTATACTGCAAAATTCAGCCCCTGTCCTGAAGCTTTTACAAGCTCATGTAAAACAAGGTACAAGGGATGCCATGTACAATGGCAGATGAAAAAGCACCAGGGGAAGCGACAAGAGGAACACCTGGGCATAAATGCCTGCTTCGTGCTTACAAAGATGGCTAAAGGCACTTCATGTTTTTAGAAGAACAAAGCGCTGACACGAGGGAAGCATCAGCCACAGGCACATGCAGACAGCCAAGGAGCAACCCAAATCTGGGTACAGTAGGTGCATCTGAGCGTGCAACCGTGGCTGCGTGGGAGCCCAGCGCTGGGAGCCAGCCCACGTCTCTCTTGGGGCAGGCAGCCAGCCAGAGTCTCCTTCAGCTGCTCTTTCTGGGCAGGACTGTTGCTCGATGTGCTGGGAAGAGCTGGCTGAGGATGTCGGGCTGGGGGTACGGAGGTGGCAGCAGAGGAGGAATGGGATACGGGGGGAGAATTGCTGATGGGGATGTGCATGGGGATGGTTTCAGTGGCTGAAGGACAGTCCGCACACCAGTTTCTTGGCTCTTGTTCTGCGACAGATTGGCCGCGCCAGGCTTGTAGGGCTGCAATCGCAGCTCCCAGGGATGTGCCACGAGTAGCCACAAACTCGTTATCGTTGCTCAGTGACCTGTGAACAAGCCTGGCCATGACTGTACTTCCTGCCCCCGCAGATTCATCAGCTCTCAGCAGTTTGAGATGGGCAAAGAAGTGACGAAAGAGATTTTAAACCCAATCTGGGAAGTTCGAGTCTGTGGGAGATTTCCCACAGCCCCCCAGTCAGTCCGTCTGCTGGCGGAGCAGTGCTGGCGTGTCCGTGCTGTAGCCACCTCCGCCTGCAGCTGCCTCTCCCCTGCCATGCCGGACAGGGGCTGCGGGAACAGCACGAGAGGTACAGGGGCATTGGCTTACTTGGTTCATCGTGAAACAAAACATTCAGACAGGCAGGTCCTGGGGTAGCCCTCTGTCTGCTTAATTTGTCCTCTTCCACAAGATCAATATAGAAAGCTTCACTCTGAAGAGGCTATTCTGCATTTTCTGCATTTTTTTTTAGGGTGCAGGCAGGCTTTCATGGGAAGGCTAGGGTCTGCACCCAGTGGGTTGGCCCAGAGCATGAGTTTGTGAGGGACATCATCTAAAACTCAGAGGCTGCCTGAGAAAAACACGAGCCGGGGCCGGCAGGTGGAAAGGCTTCATGTGGCCAGGCGGAAAGGGGTTACCATGGCAAGGAGCACCGGCTGCTCCGAAGCGGGGCTGTGCTGGGCCACCCTGGAGCTCTTCCAGAGAGAAGACCAAGCTGGAGCCTGTAGAAATCGCTGCCACCCACCAGAGCTGCTTTACGTACAGGCAAACATCAGCTGAATTTGTTAATTCAGTTTTACTAGGACAATAATTGCATGTTTATTAAAAAAACCCAGATTTTTAAAAATGACTGATATTCAGTGACTGCCCAGGAGACATGGATTGATTTCCTGCTCGTCAGCCAATTTTAATTATCATTATGCATCATTGTATTTAGTTTCATAAACAAAAGGCAATGAAAAACAAAGAGATTAACATTAGATACCTATAACTTAATTTACGTGTAATAGCTTTATTAGCTCAAAGCCTGGAACATTCCAAGGGAGTTTTACCTCGCATCCTCAAGAAACACGCGCTCATGATAACTCTACGGCAGCTTTAAAAATGTGGGTGTCACGCTGCCTTGAACAGAGGCAGACTCCCAGAGAAGCCAGCGATCTTCTCCCACCCCTCCTGGGGATGTCTTGCAGCGGCAGGCACTCGGGCGGCAGGAGCACCCTGGGGTTAAACAGCTTTGAGTCTCTTCCGAGACCTGTGGTGTTCTCGCTTTAAAAGTGCTCGTATTTCAATGTATATTAGCACGTTAGCTCTGAAAGCTTGCCCCACGCCTGCTGCTTTGCAGGGCGCCCGAGGGGAATGCCACACTGAAGCACTCGGTGGCCCTGTCATTTCTTGTGCATGTCACGGCTTCATCATATGTCTCGTTAGTTAATTAGAGGACAGAAAAGCAAGCGGCAGAAGTCAGAGAAGCCCTACAAACCGTGTGCGAAAATGTCAAACCAGCTCAGAAAGCAAAGCCCAAGGTGCTGCCCTTCGTGAAAGCCACACTTTGGGCATCTTGTTCCTGTCGTTCAGGATGAACAGGGAGCACAGGCAGATGCTTGTGCCACACCAGGACAGCTCTATTAGAGGAAGAAGACACTTAGCACAGCACCTCGCTGCTGGACCGTGCCCAGAGGGCACCTCCTGTCCACGGGTGACCATCAGCAGGGACCCTCCTGGCCGCAGAGCAGGGCCCAGAGGGAGCATCTCCAGAGACTGTCCTGTGCTGGCACACCCTGGCTGCCCGGCGGCTATCCGCCAGCCTTCAAGGGTGATTTCCAGCAGTACGCTATTTTTACGGCACTGGAGCTGGGTTACGCTGCCCTGGGGAAGCTGAGATGCCCGTTAGTCATGCGGTCGGTGATGACTGCTCTGCTTCTGTTTTGCCGTGGGCCCTCTCTGCCGCCCTGATCTCTTCTGTTAATTTATTTACCGAACAAATGGCATTTCCCCAGCTCTGCAGTGATGCGCACTCAGCCCCACACCACAGCCAGCCAGGGAAGCACCAACTCTTGGTCCCACCGGCATTGGAGAAGGGCACGAGGAGGTTCTCAGCCGCTGCCCAAGAGGCAGAGCAGGCAGTGCTGAATTTCCCTCTGCCCAAACCAATTTGAAAAGTGAAAGAACTTGCTGTAGAAGGTCTACCGGTGCTTTCTTCCTGCAGCCCATGCCACGGGCAGTGTGTACGTCAGTGCTGTTCCAGGCTCGCGGGGGACAAGGGAAGGCAGGAATAAGTCCTCCATTGCAAAATGCATACAGTGCTTTCTGGAATTTGCTTTGCCATGTGGCCTGCAATATTGACTTTTAAAACCCCTCTGCTGGTTATTTAGTTCTGAAATCGAGCAATGTGCCTGTGAGCTCTAAATTTTAGGGAGTAAATTGTTGTACCTGACTAATTTTATGGTCTGCACTGCCTTTTATCTTTGCTGGCTATTAATTTAACAGCAAATCTCTGTATTTGTCAGTTTTGATTCCTGGGGTACCATATAATTTCGTTTGTAAATTGATTTGTGCTTTCTGATACTTCAATAAACCCATTTGGTATAAACACAGCTCTTCATTTCCCTGCGAGTACGTGGTGAACAAGCAGAAGCTGAGCACAAAAATAGACATTTATTTAACCAACAAGTGTAACAAGGGGAGGGCAGCAGGAACACAGCAGTTGGACCAGCAGTCTGCTGACAGCCTCTAAACAAGGTGCAGGTTACAGTGAAAACTAACCAGCAGTTTTATCTTCAGGCAGGACCTACTGAATGCAGTATCCTGCTTATTTGCTGTCTGCTGTGTGCAGGTGAGAAGTTTTGGGGACCCCCAGCTTCCTGTGTATGCGTTGCCCAAGATGCCCTGGTGTTTCCCAGCCCTGGCACCTCTCTGGGTGTTCAACACACTGGAGAGGGTAAGAGTGGGTGGTTGATCAGGGACCAAGGGAAACCAAGCCAAAACTGGGAGTTTGTCACTCCTCTCTGGGAGGTCAACTAGGCTCCCTGCCTCTTTCTCCCCACTGCGTATGTCCCTATAGTCTATGCTTATTCTCTCCATTCCCTTCTCACACCTGATTTCTTACCAGCCCCACCAGCTGTGGATTGAGACCCCAGGTGCCATTGCCGGTGTAGCAGAAGAGAAAAGGCATGGTCCGTTTTCATTTCTTTTTTGCAAACAACTTTTCCTCTGTGTTATCCTGCGGAATGCCAGGGCCACAGCATGGAGAGTTCGTCATTCTCACCCTGCCCACATTTCTCATGGGGAGATGGGCTGCAGGTTGAGGCTTAGCCAGATGGCTGTTCGGCCACTGCGGCATGTTCAGTGCACAAATGGCTCTTGAAAGCCTGCGGTAACTAGTAATTAAATTAATTTGATAGCTGACGTCCCAGCTCTAGGTGGTGGGTGATTCATAACAGGGCTCTTGTTAGCAGTATTGGCTCAGAAACCTTTTTCAGGCTGGGGACCATCTGAAACATTGATGAACACAGAGGAGAGACACAGCATTCTCCACCAGGAGAGGGGCTCTGCCCGGGCCCATGCCCACAGGCTGGGGTACCTGCCCAGCATCCTGGCAGGAGAAGGGGATGGAGTGGAGCACCATGTGGTGGACAGACCTCCGGCTGAATCTCTGGGCCAGAACCGTTGCCCAGTGGGAGACGGCCAGTGCCCACTGCAGCAGCCAGGGAACCCCAGGCAGCACGGACCAGCTGCTGCAAAGCTGGGGACACTGGGGCTGACGACCCTGGTGTGCCAACACACCACCACCTTCCTGGGAAAGACCAGGAGGAGGTGGACAACCATTCTGGAGGCTTTTAGCACCAAAGACATTGTCATTTACATGCATTTCTCTTCTACACCACCCGTGCAAAGGAACTTGCAAGAAGACCATCAGGTTTTGCTGACTGCATTGCTAAGGACTTTGGTATAGGGGATGCTACATATAGCCTACATGAGCAGGGCCTGCAGGAAAAGCAGGGCATCATCCTAACCAGAGGACAGAGGGCTAGGAGAAAACATGCCAAAAGCTGTGAAGATAGGGGGGACCTGGGGAAATGCCCTGATATGTGAGACTACATTGCATCCATGCAGTAAGGTAGGCAGAGGAAAGGAAAAGTTGCAGAATATCTAACTACAGGCAATGGAAACCACCTCTATAAGCTTCTTTTTAGTGTGCTAAATTGATAGACCTCCTTTTGTTTCTGTAAAGTGAGTCTTTAACACCTCCCTTGACAATCAGCAAAATGCAGTTTTTGTAGATGTTCTTCTTTTGTCACTTCTTTTCTTTTATAAACCCAGAAGCCAGTATAGAGGCACACACTTTGATTACTCTATTAACTTTCTCTTTGAAGTCGTGCGTTTTATTTCTTTTCCCCCCAGTTAATGAAGCTTACTTGTATGATTGCAGATTGTGAGATTAGAGAGCTAGAAAAATTTTATTTCAAATAGCTGCCAATTGTCATTTAGACTTTTGTTATTTTTTTGTCCTCCCAGATCAACACTGCTCAACTATTTCAGATTGGAGAAAAGCCATCAAAATATTCTATTTTCACAAAAGATACATGATTAGACCACTAGTTCCAAGTCACCAATCATTTTTATGGCAACAATTTGTCCAAAGGCACTTTCTTTTTCATTTCTGACACCTTTTTTTCAGGAACAGAAACACCAGGAAGTGCTAGCTAAACTCAAACTTGACTTGCATTGTAACATACTGGTTAATTCGCTGGGGGCTAAGGTATTTGGAAAAATTTAGATGGAGATTTTGAAAACCAGTATAAAAAGTGAGCCCACTTCAATCCTCAGAAATAAACCAACAAATTTTCTGAGTTTGGGTGTTGGGGTTTTTTTTAACAAATCCATCTTCACTCTCAGCACTGACAGTGGCTGGCTAGGAGATGTCTGTGTGGGAGAATGAAATTGCCCAAGCTGAGCCAAGTTAATGATGTTGAGTAAGATTTATTTATTTATTTATTTTACTCTTTTCATCAGGCAACATGTTTTTTGTTTTGTTTTGTTTTTTTTCCCCAAGTCTGAAATGCTGAGGGGAAGGAACTGTGCAGAGAAAAGGAAATCAAAGAAATCAGGGCAGAAAACTGTTGGCTCCAGTCCCTGTGTACTGCGAGGCAGTAGGGAAATGCCATAGCCATGCACTGTATTAGAGAGGAAAGGGATCTGGGACAATGGTGGAAAACTCTTGGAAGTCATCAGCAGCTCTGAACTGCTCACATTCAGAAACACGGTACCCGGCACAGCCGTGGCTGCTGATACCCATATCTGTGGGGTGCAGGCAGGGAGCGCTGCCAGTTGGGCAGAGAACAGCCTCCTACATATTTTCAGTGCATTTTATCTCCCTTTTGGTTACCCCATAGCTGAACCTTCTCCCACCAGTGCAACCACCTCCCCATGGACGGCAGGCGATGCTTCCTCAGCCCAGGGAGAGATGGCAATGATACCTGTTGTGGTCTGCCATGGGGGTCATGGCTTGGGTGCTGGGTGCCTCCGGAGAATGCTGAGCCACGCTTTCCTTCCAGTACCACCAAGGTGAGCTCTTGATCTCGGTGGTCACCCACATCTGCCCTCTGTTGAGGCATCTCTTTGTCTACTTACGTGTATTTCCAAAAAACACTCACAAAAGGTGCCCTGTGGGAAGGAGCTGGCAGGCTGCAGCATGGCAGTAACAACAGCTGTTCTCCTGCAAAGCCCATGTGGGAATGGGAGGGCTCTTCTGCTCCCCCCATTAACACCTTTGAATTAGACACTGAAGCTGTAAGGCACGGTGAAGCCAAAGAGAATTTGAACAGAGAAGGAAGCTTAAGTGGCTGCTCTAACAAAATGGCTCATTTTTCTTTGAAATTAATTGGCTGAATCCTGACAAAACCTGTTATTAAAAGAGCACCCTCACCTTTTTAATCATCTGAGCTGTTTGTAAAGCGCTCCCAGAAACTGAAAATCATACCCTCTCCTCGAGCTCTTCTGTTCATTTCCATCTGGGGGAAATGAATTCATGAGACTCCATTAAAAAATTATTGGCACCCCAGAGCCAAAGGCAACAGGTCTCTCAAAATGTCCAAGTAAAACCTGCTCTAATGAATAACCGCTGTCAAATGTCCAGGTGAAAAGGAAAAATAGGACAGCAAACAAAACTAAACAAAAACTTAAGCTGTTGCCTGTTAAGCGGGGAGTGCAATTATGAGTTCTGTGATTCACTCACCAACACCCACCCACCACCGCTCTCTTCCAAATGATTCAAGGCAGATAGCATCACTCTAATGCCCTGGGACTTTCCTTTTGTCAGTGAAAAGATAGGGCTGAAGGCAGTTGGGATACTCTAAACCTACAAATGCAACTTATTGTGAGAGTAAACTTGTTATCTTGCTCATTGCACAGTCCCGCCAGGACAAGTCAGCAGGTCAAGGTCCCCCTTGAGTTATCTCCCTGCCACCACGGGGTGGGCAGCAGGCCCAGATGGGGTAACTGCCTGATCTTGGGAGCTGAGCCTGCAGAGTGATAGGGAAAGCATCATTTGGTCCTGGATGGTGGTGTGATGTAATGCCTGTTGTCAGCTAGAGTAGCAGTGGGTAGAGGAACGGAAAACAACCTATGTGTTGGGCTCTCCTACACAACAGCGCAACCTGGGTCTGTGTTTGGCAGAGAACAGCCTCCTACGTATTTTTTGGTGCACTTTTTCTCCCTGCATTCAGTTGGCAGGCTGTGGGGACCCTTCCCCATTGGCCTATGCCCTCTGTCACTTCCCCCATGTATGGGCCATGGCGGGAGTGGGCTCTACAGCATTTGGGCTGCACTTGCAATGGCTGCATCAATATTCATCTCTTTGTAAACATAAACTGCCCCTGCTGCTCTGAGTTGCTTCAGATTATTCATATCGATTCAGCACTGTTAATGATTAAATACAATGTTCTTCAATGTCTGCATTTAACAGGAAAGCTTGATTGGATTTACCGTTTTGAGGTTGGGTGGGTGGTTTTCAGTTACGTGGCTGGTCTTTTTTTTTTTTTTTTTTCCTCGTGGAACATTGTGTCATTTTGCAAATGAAGAATTACCCTCTTGCCTTTTAATAAAAACTTCCATCTCTGAAGGATTCGCATCCTCCTGCTTAATCAGACAACTGATATATTGCATGCCTCACCGTCATCTCTAGGCCCCTCTCCCCGAGAGCCTTCACAAGCAGAGCAGCTCCTGCAGGTCCAGCAGGCTGAGCTGACCATGCCCAGAAGCCACAGGCTGGAGAACAGGGGACAGAACAGGTCCCAGCAAAGGCAGATGATTGCAAAGTACCTATCTGCGGATGGCATCCCTAGGGCTCCCTCGGGTAGGGAGAATAACAGCTACAAAATCTGGTGCTTGTCCTGGAGAGAACTTCATGCCTTTACAGAGGAGTCAGAAGACAAAACGCAGAATGAGGTGATTTAGTTGATGTTCACAATATCCTCTTGGCAGTGCTGGAAAGAAATCCCCAAAACCCCAGTGCAATGCACTGTGCAGTTTTGCCTTCCAATAGTTCATCAGGAGTCCATCCATCCAAACTTTGTCCATCCATCACGGAGTCCCAGCCTCTGTAGGAAATGTCCAGACTTAAATCTGAAGGAGGAACACATTTGCATGTAGGACCAGCAGGATACAATCACTGCGCATATCTGGGGCCATAGCTATAGGTGAACTGGGGCATAGTTTTACTGAGAGCTGTCATTGTATTTATTTCTCATCTTGTCTTTAAGTGAGACAGCACATGAGGGCTCAACCACACAAGTTGAGAAAGGAAAAACAAGGAGAGAACACAAAGTGAAATTGCTGAGTTGCTACTAGTTAGTGACAGTTTAAAAAGAAGATGTGAAATCAAAGATTCAGGAAAAAAAGCCATGACCTGACAAAGCACAGAAATGCTCCGAGAAGCAGCAGAAGGAAGACAGACTGCAGCTCAGCCAGATCGCTGCATCGCAGGCAGCAGCAGAGACCTGCATTTCCTAGGGCTGCCCGATCAGGAGGGATTGGCGGTGTGCCTGCATTGGGATGGGGACACACCGCACGCTTGCCCCAGCCCAAAGCTACGTGCATTAGCAGCGAGATGATTGCTGTGTACGCGTGGGCACGGGCATGTTTCTGCTCTTAAGTCTCTGTGCCTGATAGAAGACGGACAAATAAAAGTGACCCAGAGGTCCAGGGTTACATCTGGTTAGACTCAATGAGATGAAATCCATTTCGGGATCTCTAATGGCCCTCACTCGGCGGTGTCACACTGATGCCAGGATATTAAGGGCACCTGTCAGGGCTATTTTAGGAAACAGAGCCCTCCTGCCTGGTGCCCCCCTCCCCTCTAGCACTGAGCTTACATCGTGTCAAATGAGGTCTGCTGGAGCAGGGCACACAGAAAATTGTGGGTTTAGTGGAAAGCGTGGGTAAGAAAGTGGCTTTCTAAGCTCTCATCACACACAGCTCCAGCCTGGACCCCGGGGGTTTATTTTTTGCATCCTCTGTGCAACTTCCACCTGCAGGTTTTGCACCCAGCTACACACCTCGAGTTTTGCCCATCCCCAGGGACAGGGGGAGGGTTAGGGCTTCTCCTGGACTGCCTTGCAAAGCTGAGCTGTTATCTTCTCCCATGGGGAGAGCCAGCCAGGGTGAGAAAGGGAACGGGTTCAGTGTCTACACATGGAGACTTCCCTTGACACAGTGAAACAGCTCATGTGCTAGTCGTATACAAACAGGCAAAGCAGCTGGGTTCTGACCTGCCAAAGCACAATGCTTTGAGTTTCAGATGCGGGTCTTGATGTCAAGCCCATCAAGAGGCTGAAACTCCAAAGCCTTCATGCCCTGGGGGGTCTAGCCAGGCTCTGACCCATTGCACCAGAATAAAGACAGTGATGACTGGGTTTACTCTTCCACGAGAGCCATTTCTGGAACTACCTCACTTTTTGTCTTCCTAATAGGTTACAATTCCTTTGGTTTTGAGCAGCATGAGCTAAGCTGACCACAGGCACCTCTACCTGGGCAGTCGGGCTTTGGCTCCGGCGCAGCCTGCCCATGCAGAGCCAGTGGTGACTGAGAGCACTGCAGACGCAGCATGCTTTGCTTGATCCAGGATAACATGGGGAAAAACACATAACAGAGGGACAGAGTGTGTTTTAAAACAGAGACTTCAAGGCAAACATGTTAAGTGCTCTGTATGCAAAAGCAGGAGGAATACTTCCAGCTGAAGAAAGACCCTGCTGTGATTTGTGTGAACTCTTGGTGAAGTAAAGTAGGCGTACAGTTTCTCATCAGGTGAGCGGATCAGGCAGCGAAGAACACACTTTTCAAGATTATGTGGCCATTAATATGATTTAACATCAGACACTCTTTTTTTGTTCTTGTCCCATTATCTCCCCAAAAGACTCAAATTTTCTCTTTAGAAATCCTGCTTTCCAGGACAGGGGAAGTCACCAGCACACTGCCAGCTCCCCCAGCAACAAGTTATGGAAGCAAGGGCGCCTCCTGGCCCTCATGACACCAGATGCATTTCACTTATTAGCCTTAAAACCCAAAAGTGAAAAGGACAGAAACTGGGGCAAAGTAAGAAATGGGCAAAGGAAGGCATTAATGTTTCATTTAGGAGATGCCTGACCAGCCCAGTTAATCCTGAGTACTGTCACAGCCATGCCATGAGCTGGGTTTGGATATATTAGCTACCTTTTGCTTTCAGCCTCCATCATTGTAATTGAAAATTCAGGTTTTTTCTTCTTCTCTCAGACTAGATACAGGGAAGATGCTCCAGGGAGCTTTGTATGGCAAGGAGTGGGATTTTTCAAAACCACTAGTGGATTTGATAGGGAGCTCAAGACCATAGCCAGTCACACAATGATGAATCAGTAATAAAGCTACTCCCAGAGATGGCTTGATTGATGAGGGCTCCAATAGACTCCTGCCTACCAGGAAGCACATCTCCAGCCACCTAGCATGGTGTTGCTGAGCCTGGCTTTCAGCTCTCTAAAGGCATCTGGAGATGAGCAGGCAATGAAAACACCCAGAACCACTCTTAGCTCCTGACAAGAGGCCCCTTACTGTGAGGCTACAGCCCTCTACCACACTGCTCATGATCACATTCCTAGGGAGAAGGAAAAAAAAAAAAAAAAAAAAAAAAAAATCTCATTTTTCTTCACCGCTGCTAATATGAGAGTTAGCTACTTGGAAATCCTTCCAGTTTCTCCCACCCTACTTTCTTCCCCATTCTCCAAGCCCACCTGCTCTGAAGGACTAAGGAATGCCAGAACAACCATCACTGCCAGCATGAACTCCACAGACACCAGTAGCAGGTATGTTCCCATAACATCCCCTACTCCAGACATGCAAGAAGCAAAGGCAAACCCTCCCTTCCCCCTATACCTGCATCATCCATCCCATCCCATCCCATCCCATCCCATCCCATCCCATCCCATCCCATCCCATCCCTTCCTTCCTTCCTTCCTTCCTTCCTTCCTTCCTTCCTTCCTTCCTTCCTTCCTTCCTTCCTTCCTTCCTTCCTTCCTTCCTTCCTTCCTTCCTTCCTTCCTTCCTTCCTTCCTTCCTTCCTTCCTTCCTTCCTTCCTTCCTTCCTTCCTTCCTTCCTTCCTTCCTTCCTTCCTCAAGCCTTTGCCTCTGAGCTGGGTTTAAGACCTCTCCCATTAGCACTTCTCTTTTACTCACCTGAAGAGCTACTTCAGAAAACAGAGCACCAGCTCCTATCTCCTCCACAGCACACCCACAAAACTTAGAACTGCAGATTAAGGCCAGCTGTGGAGAATTTAAAGACTCATCTGTGCATGAGTGGCTGCTGGCAGGAATGAGGAGAAGGCAGCATCAGCTGCCCAGGTATAAAGCCTCGGTTTGCTTTTAATATGGTGTGGCTGAGGAGCTGCTAGATGACCTGAGCTGTAGGGGTATAGCTGAGGAAGTTTGTTCTTCTCTATGTTTTGTCATGCTCCTCATGTCTGCCTCTCTGCTAGGCATTCCTGGTGACCCACGCATTCCTCCTGTGTTGGTAGTGTCCCTGTGCTCTTGGGGAGCTGCTCTTTAACCAGCTGGCTGCAAGCAGGACCAAGGCTGAGCCCTGTGGTCAGGGTGCTTGCTCTATACTGCAAACTGCATTACATAGCCAGGCAGGGGGTGCTGGCTCTCCTCTGACACTTCTCCTGGGTTTCATATGCCACCTAATCACTGGGGTATATTTATGGCTGGTGTTGCTTCAGAAATGAGGTCCTTCTGAGATTTCTACCTGGAGATGTCTGTCTACAACCCAGCTGCTGTAGAGGAGCCCTTGGGAAGCCCCTGGGAATGACCACTTACATCGATTTAATTTAATTATGGGGAGGGTTTAAAGACTGTGGTTCAGTTCCTAATGAAGTAAATGATCGTCTTGCTTATAAATTCCGTTGCACCAGCAGAAGCATTTTATGTTGCTGAAGGCTGCACTAATCACTAAAAGGCAGAAATATATCTTCCACTGAAATTTATCCCTGCACTTGAGCAGGGAATACAGATACATCTCAACCCTCTGCATCCAGGGCTAGAAGGAAATTTTCTACTTGGAGCTCCTGTTGTTTTTCCTTGCTTTGGCTTTCAAGCTATTGAGGGTGCAGGGAAATGGAAGAAAAAAGGCAGATCCATATGGGTGAAGCTTGAGCTTTGTCCATCTGTTTCTGGCAGAAGCAGCAGGGCTCTTTGTCGGGTCTCCTGTCCCTTTGTGTGTACCACCCGAGCTGTGGGTGGGTGGGGAGGACTGAGCACCTCTGCCCATGCTGCTGCCGTTCCTTTCGGGGCTGTAACCCCCTGCTACCTGCCCTAGGCACAGGAGGTACCAGGTTGCAGCAGATGAAGGTTACAGGCAGGCATGAAGGGCACTTCTGTCATCAGACAGACATCTGCCCGTTGCAGGACAGAATCGGGGAGCCTCCTCCAGCAGGCGCTGCCCTGGAGAGATTAACCCTGAAAAGGGGATGGAAAAACAGCCCTGACGTGAACCTGCATTCCCTGCTAGCGAGTCTGGAGGGAAATTCAGCCGCAGGTGCAGGACCTGGTGAGTCAGGCTCCTTTTTCTCCCCTCTAATAATACCACCCCAAGAAGGGTTCCTGGGAGCTGGGATTGGGTTATGTGAGGTTGTGGGGGAGTCTGAGCAGGGGAGGTTTCCAGGAAAAAGTGGAGCTTTAATAACTCCAGAGGGCCTGGCTGTGTCTGAGCCCTGCAGGGGCTGGAGTCATGTTAGATTTGCACCTGAATAAATGAGAGGTGAGATCCAGTTTGGATGTGGCTTATCAAGAAACACCACCCCAATAATCAGGCACATATATACATATGGGTACAGTGTCCCTGAAAGGGGAACTTTTCCAGCCCACAGAGCTCCCGCAGAAGTCCCCACATCAGAGTTTTTCTGTTTCAGAAGAAGACAAACCAGTCAGTAAATACTGAGAAGAGCCATGAAGGATAAATTGCTGCTGCAAAAAGAAATCCCTTCAGCCTGCAGAAGCTCTATTTATCTCCCAAAGACTTTAGTCTCCCCCTCTCCCAGGGGAACATTAATGGAGCTCGTTAGGAGCTGCCATGACAAACAAACCTTTGTCACATGCCAAGAGGACAAGCAAGTCTGCCAGCTCCCTGGTCCCCCCCTAGAGACATGAGGGGATGCTTCATGCTGTAAATGCATGTCAAGGGACAACGTGACAGTGCCGCTGAGAGGCCTGTCTACATAGGGGCTATACAGCAGGGCTGCTAGTGAAGATAAGACCCTTTTCCCTTGAGGTGCCATGGGTTTGCCACCAACCTCCCTGTCTGGGGGAGAGGGCTGGAAATGGCAGCCACGCTCCCGGGGCTCCATCTGTGCTCTGTGCCCACAGGAGGCACCACGGGTCTGGGCTGATGCTGCCGTGTTTGCCTTCTCACCTTGTAACTCACCTTGCTGCTGTGGACAGTCCCCAGCTTTGAGTTGAGCTAATCTCAACACCCACTTTATGGAGTTGCCTTTGATGAAGACCTGGAACAACAGCTGCCACTTGTCCCATCAGGCCTGGTCCTGCTCCCTTTGCCTGCTTGGCACTGCTGTTCATGGGAGACTGTCTTTCTTTGGTAGGGTCACGCTCTTGGCAGGTTAAATTACTAAGCTATCGACTACATTCATTAGTCAGATATTGACACATCCTGCTGAAGAAAATGAGGAGGACTGCTACAGTGACTGCTTTATTGCTCAGTCTGTTAAAAGAAAGTTGCTCCTTGTTTGCTTCTCCCCAAAAAGCTGAATATTCAAAAGGTCAGAAGGATGTCTCAGCATGAATCAGCCAGGAGACATATATCTAAGATCAAAGGGATTGTCAATCCAATTAACAGCCTGGGTTCCTGCAGTGGCAGGCGTTTTACGTAAAAAGTATACTCTATTCAATGTTTCATCTCCAAGTCCAGGTCTCTCTGGAAGTCTTTCTTCTCAAGTCTTTTTTCCCATCTCCCTGCTGTCACTGATATCCCTCAGCTGGTAGGAGCAGTTCTGTAACCAAGAGTGTAAATTCTCTTTTTTCTCTTCTTCCCCAGAGATACTGTCTGTCTTTTTTTTCAGGTTAATTAAAACTACCTCATTTTCACATTGCAGCTGCCTGCCCAGATCAGAGGGAGGAAGCTCAGCATGTCGGGCTGTAGCAGAGCACCAGACTCTGGGTTTCAGACCGTAAACAAGGCATGAGCTGGGCAACCAGGAGATGAACCTCCCGTCCTCTGCCTGCGGATGGGGTTCCGCACTGTTGACCATATTCAGTGCTGCTTTGCAGAGCACTGCCCGCCTGGGCAGGTGGGATAGCAAATCTTTGCCTGACTGCATGTAAAGGCACCATGGGTTGATTTGAAGGGGATTAGTGCTGGGGAAGCTAGAAGGGATGTGGAAATGTTGTTGGATGTGTACAGGGGGCTGTACAAACCCCACATTCAGGACTCTCCACCAGGCATCAGCTGCTCCAGGAGTGAGCAGTGCTGGCATGCCCACGGTCCCCTCCGTGCCAGGCTCCCCGTGGGACTGCCACGCTCTGCCCCGCTGCAGCCAGCCTCTACCACCAGCAGAAGGAATCTCCAGCCTGGAAGACGAGCTTGCTCAGAGTGGGTTAAAGTCAGTGCACATCACACGTAACAACTTCTCAGCGGAAATGAAGATGGGCTATTAACGCTCCACATCAGTGCCAGTTCCTCAGGGACACCCAGGGCACCCACATTAATACCCTATCAGCGCATTAGGATTCATGTGGGCACAAGAGAGTCTGCACCAAAGGAATGAATAGTGATGAGGCCATTATTTTATTGGACTTTCTGGAAATGCTGACATTCCCTGTGCAGTATTAGCATAGCCAGCAGCAGTGTTGTAGGCAGGCCAGGAGGATTCAGTGAGCTGCTGGGACCTTCAAGCACCCAAACCTCTGTAGATACAGGCTCCTACAGTCTGAATCTGTGCCCGATGGAGGAAACCACTCCGGTGCTGCTGTGATACTGCATGGAGCCTCCTCTTTGGACAGGGATGGCTTGTAGGAGAGGAGAACTTGACACTACCTTTGCATTGAGGCCAATATCCTGTCCCTGATAGTGGCACCTGATGTCCCAGAGGAAGATGAGGAATACACAAAGCAAGCAAGCCCTGGCCAAATGCACAAGGTTTTCCTGTTCCTCAGCCAAGTTAATAATAGCGCAGGATTCAAACACAGAGCACCACGTTGTATTTTAAGCTGATCCCAGTTCATTCAGGGGAGCCATTAGGCTGCACACACAAGCTGTTTCCCTGGCCATGGGAAGGTGGGAAGGCTGCAGTAAGGCCATGCTGGTGGAAGAAAGCCCCCCTTGCATTGCGCTCTGGTACCCTCGTCTGGCTGAATCTGGAAGCTCAACCTCTCAATGGACAGGACAAATCAACCCCAAATGGGTCCTCTTCAGCTTTTAGGACAAATGTGTGGAGCTTGGGACCAGGAGCGCCTAAGCCGTCATTGGATGGGCAGGAGGGGACAAGAAATGTCCTGGAAGACGTGCCCACAGATAGACCGAAACTCTGTTTCTTCTCACCAGCCATCTACAAGATTTCCAGTGCTGAGCTGGAAGGCTCCTTCTGCAGCCTGTGGCAAAGAAATGGAGGTGTGGATGGGCTTTGAGCAAAAACATCCCTCCCTAGAAGGAGAAGAGCAGGAAGACAAAACAGTCTTAGAAAGGGAGGTACTGCTCAGGCAGTTGCTCCATCAGACAGCTATAGAGTGCTGAGCTAAGGGGAATTCACGGCGAAGAAAAAAACCACGCTTTAAAAACATGTTTTCTTCCTTCAAAGTTATCCAGCAAGTGGTTTCCTATTAAAAGTAACCTTGGAGACGCAGCCACCAAGTTGACATGGCATCACCCTGGTTGGCTCTGCAGTTCCCAGCTGTGCTGTGGTGATGGTGCTCTGGTACATTCTGTAATTGTTAATCAGCGCTATACAGCATGCAACCACCACAGGAATCAATGCTTAAATAAGCACAGGGAAGTCTTAGCTAATGAAATGGGTGTTCATTTCTATTCTGGGGACAGGCTTGTTCTCTTGTTCCTGAGAAGTATCCTGGATTTCTCCAAGTGCTGAAGTTGAAGTGTGGCAGTTGTGAGTCCCCAGCTCTGCATCTGCTGAAATCTTTCCCATGACAGATTTGCAGCAGCATCTTGGAGATAAACCTGGCTACTTCTATCACCTTGCCAGCACTGCATTGCTTCAGAGCTACGGGGCTCAGGGGTAGCAGGAGTGTTGGCCACTATCTTTTCTGGGTGTGCATCTATTACACAAGTATGTCTTGTGAATCAATTACAAAGAGGAAGAAAATGAGGGTAAAACCATAACCATGGGCTTCCACCGAGGTTTCAGGGCAACTGCCTCAGGAGAGCTGCTTTGCTTTCAGCCTCCCCGTGCCTGCTTTATCTCCTTTGCCCAACCCCACTGCCTTTGTTCATCCCACTGGTGCCATGTTTTGTCCATCACTTTCTGAGCAATCCTTTTGGCTGGGAGAAACACACCTCAGCTGCTGTGGGGGCTAAGAGGTGGAGGTTGCCCCATCCACATGGAAAGAAGCACTGATGAGGCTTCAGGACTTGGCAAGAGCATCTTGCAGACTAATGGTCCCCTCTCCCTGCAGGACCCAAAAAGAGAGGGGAGTCTGCAGGCAGAGTCAGGGCTCCAGGTGGCAGAAGAAGCAGTATGTTTGTTCGGAGCAGGATGAAAACAACACTCTTTGAAAGCTTTCCAGGGACTTGCCCTGCCAGTGTATGTTTATTAAGGGTGTCAGCTTTGGAGCTCCTCTGGCATCCATGGGTGCCACCACATGATCTGGCTCCTAGCGACAAGAAAATCCTCTCCTGTGAAGTTCCACTGTTGGTTATTCTGATCTGTGCAATGACTGTCCCTTTTCAGTCAACCTCTCTGATCTTAGAAAAAGCATCTCTTCCTCCTGCTTCCCTCCTTCAAGTCCCCATCTAGGGGCTGTGTCTCTCTATTGTATCCCAGCCTAGTATAGATGCAGGACACTTAGCATCGTGTGGGTAGAGATGCTTCAGCCTCTGGCTGGCACATTTCAGCCATCCCAGGATTGCTGCAAACTTGCCATTATTATCACCATTGCTGTCAGTGGTGAGTTCTGAGCGTCTTGCTTTGGACCTGCTCTCTCCATGCCCAAGGAGGTCCAGGTTAGCCCTTCCTGCCCCCAGCCGGGGCAGACCTCGTTGCTTAGCAAATCTGAGCCCTCTCTGTTCATAACAAGCCAGGCTCTTCCGCATTTGGGGCGTGCTAATCCTTCCTGCCCTCAAGCATGCTTTAAAAATAGCACCGAGCCCCTGCCGAGCACAGCCTCAGCAGCAACAGGTGCCGTCCTGGAGCCACCGCGGCTGACCGGGCTGCTCGGAGCCCCCCAGCCCCCCAGCCACTGGCAAACACGGTGTCATTTCTTGCGCCGTTATCCCACGGCTCGCTGCCAGGCACACCTGGGATGCATCAGAGGCTGGGATGCAGGCGGCAGCGTGGGAGGGCAAGCAAGGGCTCCCCTCCTCCACCTGTCCTGCCAAAAATCACCCTGTGCCCGGCTTCCCGCGGGGCGTGGGATGTCCATGCGACACGAGGGTTTGATTGCCAAGTGAGATTCTCAAGTTGTTTACCAAAACCATCCCGAGTTTGTACAAGGACCAGCGTGAAGTACTCAACTACAGCCACAGGATGGAGAGCTGGAAGTGCCTTTTAACTCTGGTTAGCCACAATTTGGGGATCAAAGAGTCAGATCCCATCAAAACCATCTTTTTCTCAAAAAAAATGTCATTCTGATTACACTTGCATAGGGGGATCTCTGAAACATAGCAAACTTAATTTTGGATTGATGCATTCATTTTGCTTTGGTTTTGATGATAAAAGAAAACTGAAAAATTTAATTTCCTCTTCGTTTGCTTTGTCCCTGAATGCACTTGTCTAGATGATGCAGAGAGTGTTCTCTTTTTTCCCCTCCCCCTCCTTCGTTGTTTAAAAAAAAAAAAAAAATCACAAAACTTCTCCAAATGAAGGCGTGTAGGAGAAAGTGGAACAGTCTGTGGGTCAGTGCACTCCACTTAGCATTAGAAAGGGGAAGGGGAAAAATGTGGCAAAGGAGATGTGACTTACTTGTTTTTTAAAAAGAAACATCTGAAAAGAGTTTTCAAAGATGACAAATATTCCCTTTAAAAAACCACAGAACCTTCCCAAAAATCTGCCTTTGCAAGACTGGTGCTTGTTGTGCAATTGCTTTCTGGTTCTACAATTTTTGCACAGGTTTCTTGCAAGAAGCAGCAGCTGATGCTCTTGCCAGGCTTGCGCAGCAGTCAGGCATGTGCAGGGATGCAAACGGGAATGTGTGGTTCCCCAAAGCAGGGTACTGCTGTATTCCCTGCCCCGGGAAGCTGGCACAAGGGGCAAAATACACTTCTGCCATAGAGCCAGGTCCCTACTACTGTACTAATGCAGGGCCATTGAAAAGACTGCGGAGAGTGGCCAGGATTTGTCTGACCAAGTGCAGATGTTCCAGCTGAGCTACTCCAAAGTATTTTTGTAATCTTGGTAGAAAAACAGCCTGTCTAGAGAGGCAGTTTATCCTAGCGTAGGATAGTCATAATTTCCTGATGTTTAGCTGACCTCTGCCTAACCAGGGTATACACTTAGATGCTGTTTGCTACCCCTGGGATGTCTCCTCTGCTGGCCTTTTATTATCCTACTTATCCCCTCTTGCCTATTTAGATCTTGAGCTCTGCAGGACCAGACTCTTTCCCACATGACTGGTGCAATACCCAGAGCCGTGGAGCTCCCTGCTTCGGTTGCCTGGTTGCTATTGCCATTGCAAACACAGTTGATAGTCATCTGCACCCCTGGACGCCCATAGAGCCTTTCCATTGGCTTGGGTGGGCGTTGAATGAGGATTAACTCTTAAAAACACGGGCTCCCCATGCAGGTTGCAGTCAAGACTAGGAGCAAAATAGTTAATGGTTAACAGCAGCATTAGATATTTCTCTACTCTTTCAGTTTCCAGTCACAACAGTCTTTAGAGAAGAGACATCGGTAAACCAGCCTGGTGTTTGTAATGCCCGGATACTTTTTACTGTTATTTTTTTGTGTTTTAATTACCATAATTTCCATTCCTGTGACACCTCTTCTTCCTGTTTTTCATTTCCTGCTGTCAGATGACAGCCTGGTCTGTGCAGATTCACATTTTCATTATGGATTTCACTGACAGACACATACAAAAAGAAAAGCAGACAAATAACCCAGCCCCCATCACTTCCCCAACTAATGAGGCAAAACCATTCCCCTCAGCATCTGGATTCTGCAATCAAAAGGTGACCCCTTTTATCAATTTCCATGGAGACCAAAACAAAGCATCTGGGATTTAAACATTCTCCCATAATAGTAAAAATTATGGTAAATTACCAGCTTGCAGTTATTTAATCCAACATTTACTGGGATCTGTGCCTATAGAATTGAAAGCAAATGTGTCTGGGAGACCCAGAAATCAGCTTCTGCCTCGGGAAGGCAGAGCAGCACTAGCTGGGGCTGGTGGGCCTGTCAGGAGATGCTCAGGAATAATATTGGTGCCATGGCAGCAGCACCCTTCGGGGTGGTGTCAGGCCAGGGAAGCAAGACTAAAGAAAGGGACATATCCTCCAGAATGCATATAAGGCAGGGAAAGTACCTGCTGCTTATGCCCAGCTGTGTGAGTTTTGAAGAGACGCTAATGAATGAGGGGATGTGCCTGCAGCTGCGAGGTTCCATGGCTCTCTGGTCAGCGTGGGAACTGAGCTACCCTTGAAGACGTGGTCCCTCCACTCCTCCTCCATTCTGCAGGAAAATCTGTGCCCAGAAGCAACAGGGCACTGCAGGAAGGTGTCCTACAAGGGTTGCTGGGGACTGGGAGCCCTGCTTACGTGGCAGCTAACAAAATGACCCTCAAAGTTGCAGCTGGAGCAAGTGAACATTTCTTTCCTCCTGTTTTGCTGCTGGCTGCGCATGAAAAGCCCCTGACTTCTCTGTAGCCTCTGCTATTTGCCAGGTAGCATGATAGCTAGCCAGATGTGGAGTTTTTTATTAACCTGTTTACATCTGCAAGTTATGAGGCATCTCATCTGCTGCAAGAGGGGATGGTGCCAGAGCCTCAAATGAACAAACAGGTCAGAAAAAAAGGAGCAAAGAGTGAATCTGCTGCTTGGTGCAGGTGGAAAGGAGTTGTCTGATTCCTGGAAGGATTAAAATGACTCGTAAAATAGCCCCATTCAGACAGCAGCATTTGCGAGCGCTGACATCTTAGCTTAACAAGGTTCTTTACCAGCCATCTGAGAAAGCAATTTTACATGCTGCTCTCAAGCGGTTATGTTGCCATAATTCATGTTCATACCTCTAACCATGAAAGGATGAAGAAAAGGTTTATTGCAGTTATGTGCTGCAATAATCTCACAGCTCTTTTCTCCGGATTGCTTTAAAGCTTTAGGAACTTTAGAAAGATACTTGGACACATCCTGGGATGTCTGGAGGCAGTGAAGTTTTGTGTGCTCTTGGCAAATAAGGCTCACAATTTATCCAGTTCCAAAACCCAGGGCTGACCCCAGAGCTCAGTAAATCCAGATACAAAGTCTGGGAGATGGAGAAAATCCAACCTGTTAGCTTGCTGGAGGCCTGCAAAGGTTAGACAAGCCTCTTTAATGTGGATGGGTAGGTACTTGGGTCTGCGTGTAGCTGGCACATAAGTGTCTGAGCTATAAATGACTTTGGAAATGTCCTTAGAAAGTGGAGATGAGTGATGCTGAGTTTTTGTGGTACATGGTCACACTAAAAAGTGGAGGTGTGGCACTGTGGAGGCCTGCATACAGTTATGCAGCAGTTCAAGGCTGTCTCTATTCCCTGGTAAAAGAGATATCAAATTCCCCTGATATCTCTGCATGCAGGTCCCACCAGAGGACCGGTCCCCAGGCTGTGAGGACCTGCAGCATGGATGCTGCCGAAAGCCCTGTGCTCACTGGCAGCCAGAGAACAGGCTGCTGACAGACGCGGAGCACAACCACTGCCTTGAACATCTTTATGTATTAGGGCACTCCAGGCCCTCCAATGTTTTAAATTGGGATGATTAATTGTCTAATCATGAATTCTGTTGGAAATGTGTCATTTTGATTCTTTCGTTGTTTGGGGACCAAATTCTTCCCCTGACAATTGCTTCTGAAAAGCTGTAACGTTGTCACTGCCACCCTGCCCCAAGTCACCAGGGAGAACAGCTGGGGACTGAGAGGAGGAATTAAGGAGCTTCTGATCTCAAGTTTGGGCAAAGAACCAGCCCTCGAGACCACGCGCTGCCACATAGGAGACTCCAGATTCCTCTGTTGTCATCCTGTGAAACTCTTGGGAGGGTCAGCACCCTCTTTCATCTGTCTCTTTTTCTCCTCCTTGGTTTCTTTGACCTGTCCTCCTCCTGCTCTGCTCCACAGGACGTGCAGGATTGGTACCTACAGAGACTGCCTTGCTGTTGCTCAGCTCCGCTCTAGCCTTGTCCCACAGCCCCATTCCCACAGAGCCTGGAGATATTGCAACCCATTACCCATCTGCATCAAGAAGCTTCGTGGAGAGGCCTTGCAACCTGCTCTGACATGTTTTGATTTCCCCTGGCTATTCTGCCTGCATTCGACCTCTCCCCCAGGTAGCCCCAGCACGTCCCCATGAGCTGGCATCCACAAGAGCACAGCAACTTTCTGCTCCCACCATCCAGGTGCAGTCCCTTGCTCTGGCACCACTTGATGAATAGCATAAAAAAAGAAGAGTGGGAAGAGGAGGACTTTTCATTCTTTATTTGTAGGAACAATTTGTTCGGTGAGAAGAACAGAGCTCTTACAACCACAATGGTGCTCCAGCCGAGTGCTGTACACAAAGACTCCCCAAGCAAGCGCTCCACGTGTGCTGAGCCTGCTGAGCCCCTCTGCTGCTCGTGGGGCACAGGGCTCCCTCCATGCGGAGCTGCGGCTCTGGCTCACGGATACGATTTCCAGGCAGGACAGACCACAGCTCCCTGCCACAGTACAGACCTCTGCCCCCCACCAGTCCCCGCTATGGCTGCACAGGCAATACTGGAGCATCACCCACCTCGGTTGCTCAGCTAGGGCTTTGCTGAGATGGAGACTTTGTTGTGTAATGTCCCTAGCAGGCGTTCGCTCCCCGCAGGGTATGAGTGCTCACTGCCAACGCTGGTCCGCTTTCAGACAAATGTCTGTGTCTGCCCCTTTCCTGTACCCCATGTGCTTTGCAATGAGGGGGAGAGCAGCTCCACAGCCACCGGGGAGAGCAGGCATTGCCAGAGGTCCTGGCTACTCCGCTGTTGGGTACGGATCCCTGACAAACTCTGCACGGCTGAATTAACAAACAGGCTCATTCTGTGCTGAACTACGGGAAGGACGGGGAACGGCAGTGATCAGGGAGCCAGAGAGGTTCTTGGAGGAGGGAAGAGGAGCACAGGTCAAGTGGTAGAGCCTGACCAGGACGTAATGAGCAGCAGGTATTTGAAGAACATCACTAGGAATAATGGAATGAAGTTTTCAGGAGGAAATGCAGGTGGAATACTAATAGCAGCTCCTGACTTGGACTACAGAGCAATCTCCCAAAGGACAGCACAATAACCCTGGTGTCAGGGCATTTAAAAATAGACCTAGCACACCACTGGTAAATCTAATACATGGAACAAGCCTGAAGGGTCATAGGCAGATGGATTTGTAATACATCTCTTCTATCTCCAACTCTTACAACTCTGCAAGGAAGCAATCAGCAGTAAGCAGGTCACTGCTTTTGGGCCATGCTGGCAAATTATCAGAGCAAGTGTATCCATTTCACTTACTGCAACCTGCTCTTGCACATGAGAGGATTTGTGAGAAAAAGAACTACAATGATCCCATGCGTGTCTCTAACCTGAAAACTAATCCCAAGGGCACTGTTTCCAGTACATAATAAGTGACTACAGCCAGCCAGGAATCTTCTGAGGAACAGGTTTTGCTTGGGAAATATTTCCATTCAGCAGCCACACAGGTTTGGACAAAGCCTTGGTGGGGCATCTCAGAGGGAAGGGTATGGGAGAAGCCAAGCTCCCCTGGAGCAGCTAGGAGCCCTGCCAAGAGATGCCTGGGTGCCCCGGATCCCTCCTGAGTGTGGGAGCTGTGGGACAGCAGCAGGGCACAGGAGAGCCGTTCTCTGAACGGTTCCCCTCTGCACTGGAACACACAGGCTTTCCATAAAATGGGATACCTGACCATGAGCGGATGCTGGTGGTGTGCCAGGTTTTTTAGCAAAATGGGTAGGAACAGTCAAGGCTGAGCATGAACCTTTACAGCGCAGCTACAGCATTGTCTAGAGAGGCTCGCGTCTGCCGGTCTCAAACTGGCTGTGTTAAATAGGTCTGTACATGGTTATCTCTCCTGGACTGAGCAGAACAGACTGCCAGGTATTAAACCTCTGTGAGCACGCTGGTGGAAACCTGCCCTGGCTGGGTGTACGGCCCCCTGCGCGTGTCGAAAGCCAGGATGTACGCGTAGTAAGTCTGCTTCATTGCAGCTGAGAGCGCTGGCAGGACAGGGTCTGGGCAAGCCACTTGCAGAGAGATACATACCCTGGGCAAGCACAGCTGCACAGGGAAAAATCTGTCTAGAGGGGCTCAGCAGAGCTTATGCAGCCTACAGCTGTCCTGCTGCCCTTCCCAACAAGGGTTTGCCCAGTCTGTTCTTAATTCTCAAAAGATCAAAATTGCATGCTCACCCCAGGGAAAGTATTTCTGGTTTAACGGCAGCCTTTTCTTCCTGCCTCATAGGCACACCCCATGTGCATGCCCAGATCGGGGCCGCTCACGGCATTCACCTGCCCCTTCACCCGCTCCCATCGTGCAGACACAGCACCCGCTCCCTCTCTCCGTCCTCTCTCGGCTGCGGATGTTTGTGGGGAGGGTGCTCTGTTAGCAGCTTTGCATCAAGCAGCAAGAAAATAAATAAATAAATACAATTGCACATGAGGGAAGGATTTTGTAGCTGGAAGCCCGAGAGAGAAGGTCTGAGAAGGGGCTCCCGGCACAGTTCGGTACCGGCACGTTTCGCCCAGGCCTCCGGGAGCAGCTCGGTGAACAGAGAGCTGCAGCCCCCCAGCTGGGCACGACAGTCTGCAGCTGGGACACCACCTGCAATTAAAAGGTGCACATTTTCCTCTAGTTTTGAATGAGTTTTTCCTACAATTTCCTGTCTAAGCCTCCGTCACTCCCTCCATCTCTGTCTCTTTCTCTGCTGAATGAGATTTTTAAAATCCATGATGCAGGAGCTGAGCGTGCAGCCTGCCAGCATGCTCATTTCCACAGCTACAGGAGAGGAACGGACGCTCTATAATGTTTTGGGGCTCGGGTGTTAAAACTCAGCTCCCGAGTGTGGCTCGTTGAGCTAGCATGTGACTGCTTGCAAGTAAAAGAATTGCCAGGCTCAAGCCTTTCTGCCATCTGAAGTCCAGGCGTTGCAGCTGCAGATTTGTTGGCATAAGGAGCAAACGAAGGCCACATTTACATCTGCACTGTGCAAGGTCAGCCCCGTCTAGCAACAGCACTGCACTGGGCAGCACAGCCGTGGACTGGGCAGGGTTTGCCCTGTACTAATACTTCTTGTTTGTGAGGGTCTGTGCCCCACACGCAGTACCCATAGGCCTAGAGAGAAAAAGAGGTAGACAGAGAAGACACCGGAAGGAGAAACAAGCACAGAATAAATCAAAGCAATCTTCCACACTCCTTCTCTCTCAGTCTTGGTCAGATTCCTGTTTCATCTGGAGCCCCGGCCAGCAGGTGGACAGGCAGCTGTGGCCACGTCCTGCCGGTCTCCTGACCCCACCGTAGGGCAGTGACCTTGCTGTGCCTCTTCCAGACCAGCCACTGGAGACGGCCACATGGTCCTGATACCCACTTCTCTTTTGAAAGTGCTTTCCAAGGATGCTGTGCCAGGGAAACCCCTCAGCACCTTTTGTGGTGGTTTGGATGTTCACCTCCTTCAGTTCACAGGGCTCCTGTAGCTTCTTTCCGAAGCCAGTTTCCTATGCAGTGACTCCTGCAAAGTGCCTCTCTTTGTGCCGGTCCCCCACCTGTGTCCTCCAATGCTTGAAGTGCTAGTAGAGCCTTTCCTGGTCCTCTGGTTATGCTTCATCAGCTTCTCCTTCATGCAATACATGATGGGCTACGGGTTGGGATGAAGACGTTTGCCAAGGCAATCACTTCCCACAGCATCCCCAGGCTCAGAGAAGCAATGCCATGTTCCCACTCAATCTCTTCAGAGCCCTCATGAGCTCAGGATGGTGAGGAAGAGAGGTCAGCCCATTCAGCTCTCAACCATTCCTGGACACCCAGGGATCTCTGTGGGACAGAGTAAGAAAAAAAAAAAAGCATCAGTTTAGCACGGTAGAGGTTGGGGTAGAGGGGGGATTCAGACACTGGAGCCAGGAGAGAGATTACACTTCCCCAGGACTCATTGGTCCTGCCTGGTGTACACTGTGTCCACTGGCTCTATTTTAGCCTTCAGGCACCCTCCCCAGCTGCTGTTGAACACCCCCTCGAAGGCATCAGTGGATGAATGAGCACCAGGAGCAGCCCACTCTCTCCACGCCGGGTGGGCAGAGCTGGGCTCTGGCTCTTCCCTGCCCATAACTGCCACCGTGTGCTGATGCTGCACCTCCTTGAGGTGGGTAGCTTCAGCCCCCATGGTTTGCAGTAATGTTTCTACAGTGCTGTTGCACTCCTGAGCTGCGTGAGATGGTTGACCAAGCCATTTGGCAGGGGTTGCACCTGGGCGCTTTAGTAGCAATAGCTACAAAAAAGGAAAGCTTCTTTGCATGAAATAATCTGAATAAACAGATTCATCTCTACATATACACTCAGGTCCGCTGCCCAGGAGATGAGAAGACATTTTCTTCTGGTTTTAATGTCTGTGAATCTACAAAAGGGAAGAAACAGGGCTTTTTCTTGATTGTGGAGATACTCAAATGACAGACATGTTAGATGGAAAAATGGGAAATTAATCTCGAGATAGAGAAAGGAACAAGTACTGGATATGATTGTGCTTCTATTTATTTGAAAGTGATATTTTAAGAAGTACATGTCAAAGATTATGGTCTGCGCATGTGTGGGGAGAAAGCAGCATTTAAAACCAGAATGGATCTGCAGATAGGAAAAAGCCGTATCTGTTCTTTGGGAACACAATGCCTCTCAGAAGAATTGTGGGTATCCAAAATGAAGTTGTATTTCTTGTGCAAATCAAAGATGAAGTTCCAACATGAGAGAGATGATTTGCAACAGTGTCAGTTGCCAGCATCTCTTTAAAAACACTACTCACACTCCATCTGCCCTGCAAAGTGTGTCTATCCCTCCACTCTCCCTCCCTCCCTCCCTCCCTCCCTCCCTCCCTCCCTTCCTTCCTTCCTTCCTTCCTTCCTTCCTCCCTCTCTCCCTCTTTCCTTTCCTTCCTTCTCTCCTTCCTTTGGAAACACACACAGCCCAAGTCTGTACCACACCTTATTGCCAAGAAGGATTCTACTTTGCACAAAAGAAGGAAGAAAAGTCTTTCACCTTTTGTGTTTCCTCCTCCTAAAAAAAAAAGCCCTGTGGACTGCAATTACTTCTGCAGTGAAGTGTGGGCTGGGGCTGGCAATTATTAAACACCAAGCTAAGGAGAAACTGATTTGCTAAATCAGCTGGATTTAGATGATTCGGACATGTTAATCACTACTGTTTAGTTTTCTACATGGGGCAGTGTGGGCTATCAGAACCTAAAGGCACCACAACTGTAGCCCAGAAATCTTGTAGATCAGGAGCTCTTTAGAAAATCCCTGAGATTTCCCATGTGGAATAATAGCAGCTCCATAACTCCAGCAGTTTCCACAGGCAAGAGCCCCACGGTCATGCAGCATGGGACTGAGGACTGACAGTTTAAACAGGGAAGAAAACTATACCCAAATATGAAGTAACGACAATGAAATCAGTGACTTTCTGCAATGCGGTATGCTAAGCATGCTGGAGTTTTTCCAGAACAAAACTGGAATCTCTGAGTGAAGCTTCTCTGCCCTTTTTCATCAGCTTGAAGCCAAAGGGCTCTTCTTCGGCTATCCTATAGATGGAGCTTGTAAGCTTACAAGGAAACTTGAACCGTGCTGTAAGCTCCTAGAGCAAAGCCACTAGAGAGAGTTCAAATGGGAAGGAGGAGGGAATTCTTTAAACAAATTGCATGTATGCATTCAGGAAAGAGAGCCATGAAGCAGAGCAAGGGTATGTTTCTGACTCTGCATCCCTCAGCCACTGTGATTTGATTGCCTTCTTTCCTAATTGGAAAGAGCTTTGCTCTTTGCAGTGGTGCTAACCACCCTCATCCCTCACAGGTCAGTCCCCGAGATCCTGACTTAGTTCTTCCTAAGAACCCCAAAGAAGTCAATGTTTCTTGATATCTGGATATTTTATGACATGGTTATTATAATAGTGACTTTCTGGTATTCCAAATTGAAGCCACACACATGAGTTTTGATAGAAGACAGCAGTCCAATGTCCTCGTCCTGCTGCCCCATTGGATGAGCTTCACATTCAAGCTCCAGTTTCTATGGCAATAATCACAGTTTTGTTTCATGACTGGTAAACGCTGCTTCTCCCTGCCAGCGAACGCACCAACTGAGTTATTCATCACTAGTGAGAACACAACGGGTGGGAAAACTTGGGACCATGCTCCCTTAGCTCTCATTTCATCTCCACGGGGCCACCTTCCAGCTGAGCATGTGGAGGAGGTGATGAGTGTGAGCGAGGTACCTCCAAGCTGCTGTGGGTCACAGGTTCAGCCTGGGCTGCCAAAACCCATGTCTGGGGCTTGGAGCAGCCATCCGTCCCCATGGCTGTACAGCTTGGATGTGGGAACCATTTTGTACACCCAGCTGGAGTACTTTGGGGCTGGGAACATGGAGAACGGTTTTATTGCTCCTGTCAATGATAGTTGTGGCTGGACCCTTGGATAAGGAGTGGAAAAGGAAGGACTGCAGTTCTCCTCTGGTTTCTGAGGTTCTCCTGCTGCCTCCCACCTCTGCCAGCATGGGGGAGGCTGAGAGATAGGTAAAGCATGGCCTCAGCTTTTTTTAAAAAAGAAAGAAGGTGAGGGCTTAGTTCCCTGGGACACCCATGGCCCCGTTTTTCTCCGTGGCACCTCCAGGCTACCTGGTGGTTCACAGGGACCCCGTTTCAACTCACTGGCTTTAAAGCAATTATGCCACACATGGCTGCATTTCACTGTCTGCAAACCGAGCCACTCAGAGCAAACGTGTGCTATTAAAAAAGAAAGTCACTTAGGAACAATTAAGAGATTGGCCAGACGCCAACAGAAGAGGAGTGTCAATCAGCTTGTCTACACTGGCTTTAATGGAGCAAGGCTGATGGACTCTGAGGCAATCACTGGGCTCTCTAACTTCCTAAAGAGCAGCCACCAGAAATCCAGGCCCTCCTTGCCATAGTCTCTTTAAACAGCAAGATCGTTTGGGAAACCCTACAGCTTCAAGAGGAAATACCCACTTCTCATCTCCTTCTGCTTAAATCCACAGTCTGGAGGCTGAAGCCACAGCAGAGCAGAGAGAGGGGCCAGCACCCCTTTTGCAGCCAGGCTTTCACTTCTAGCCCTTTAGAGACAAGGTGGGAAAATCTAGAGAAACAAGTGAGTAAGGATTAACACCCTGAATGCTGCCAGCACAGAATGCCTACAACAACTGCTTGTGTCCTCTCAGCAGAGAAAAGTGCAGCCAGCATTCCCACTCCTCCAGACTAGCTCAGCATCAGTTACAAGGGCAATTCCTCCACGTGCCCCTCTGTCTTCAGCTAGGACCACCAGTTCCTCCATGGACCCCTGCCTGGTGTTCCTCAGGGTATGAGAGTACCACTGCCTTGCTCTCCATCATCATCATCATCATCATCATCATTATCACAACACAACCCAAATGGTCAGATTCATCCCTATATGACTCTCCTGGAATAGTGACAGGCAATGGGACTAATCACTGTACACACAAGCATTGGTTTATCCTTCCTTTCCATTAATAACCTACCACATGGAGCTCTTTGAGACCCAAACTGTGGTGAAGGTACAACTCATTTCCGTCAACTTAATGCCAGAGAAATCCATGGAGTTGCTCTCCATCGTCACCACTGTATCCCAGAGCAAACCCTGGCCTGCTGTTCAGTAACACAGTGCTAGGACACGCTGAGCCCAACTACTTTTGCTCTTGTTCTGGTGTAAATCAGCAGTGATGTTCTGAAGTTAAGGGAGTCTAACTGTCCTTTACACTGCCGTTACGGTGCTGACGTCAGTGGAGCGATTTCAGATTTACGCTAGTGTTATTGAGAAAGGAATTAGACCTAATTGATTTACACCACTGTAAAACTGATGTGCATGGGGAACTGGGTTTGCAGCACACAGCCTTGTCCAGGCACTGACAGAAGACAGGGCTAGCTACCCAAATAACAGCATAATCTGAAGAATCCTTCTTTATGGTCTCCGAATGTGTGCGCGCACGTAGGAAGGAGGTTTGGAAGATGGCAATTAAAATAAACAGCAGATCACTTATCCTAAACATCTGCCTCGTAAAAGCAGAAAATCAGATGTTGTCCTGGAACGCATGCTATTTGCTGCTCCAAGTAACTCAGAGGGAGTACAGCTTGCCTGACCTCTTCCAACATTTCCTCTGCCCTGAGATCTGAATTCCTCAGGGTTCACAAGTCAAAATATAATATTCAAAACAGAAGTTGGCTGAAGAAACCTTGCAGCCTCTCTTCTTGACCATGCCTGTTCACCTGTGGGAAGCTTGAATTTGCTCAGCAGACAAACACGATAAAAGGGATGGACCACCCACATCCCACAAAGCAAGAGATGTGTGGAGACAGGCCACATGCATCCATCTTGCTAACTATGTAGCCACCTGGATATTACTAATTTACATTCCCTTATTTTGTTTCAGTACAGCCCTAGAAGAGGTGGAAGACTAATGATGAACTCACTTTTGGTCATTAGTCATAATACATCCCAGGCTCAAGGGCAGCCATTCCGCAGGGTGAAGATCTGATGAGAAAGTAAAAATGCCCTTTTCAATCAATGGGAATCAGCTATTGCCCAAATAGTCACAGTGGGACTTTGAAATGCCCCTCAAGGGACATTTCCCAAGGGCTCAAGGAAAGGATGAAGAGGGAAAAAATTCCCTCCCTCGCCCTCAGCTGTAGATTGGCAGTAGATTGTCTTAGTGGTTTGCTAAATTGTTTTGCAAATCTTAGAAGATTTGCTTCACTTAATTTGAGACATGTACACTGTGGAAATCTGCATCGGAGCTAGTCGTCCAGAGAAATGGGCTCCTAGATGAGCCTCAGACTAATGTAGCTATTCCTAAGGCAGCTGAGCAGCTCTTCCCCTAAGCATCAGCTGGATTCAGGGTGAAGTGAGGGCAGAGCAAAACAGGGTTTCACTCTATAGCCTTCCTGCACTCCAGGCAAACAAGACAGTCTGTCAGCCTTGCATCGCACAGTCTCTGCATCTAAATGGGGGTCTTCCAACCTAGTAAAGATTGGCACAGATTGTCTACAAATTCTCCCCTCTTTCCTCTCCTGCCTCTTCAATCTCTCATTGGAAACTCTTGCTATTTTATCATGTTGCAACAACCTGTCATCTACCATTTGCCAACAATTCTTCCTGTAACCTTTAAACAGCATATGTTAAAAGTGCAGGGTGTAAAAAGAATCCTAGGGTACAACAACATGAAATGAACCATCAGTTGTTTCTTTACAGACCAAGGTAAAAGAAGAACCAGTCAAGGCACGATGAGAAGCTAAGGTGTAACATAAGGGCACAAGGAACACCAGAGCGTACCAATCCCAGAATTAGGCTACTTTATGACCATAGTTACTTAAGAAAGGAAAAAATTACATCTCAGTCCTTTTAGTTTGCTGTAACCCAAACCTGTGCTTGAGGGCATCTCCGTACTTGACTGTATGAGGTGATGTTCTGGGTGACACGTGGTGGTGCTACTTGTTTTGTGGCAGGGCTCTGACACAGCATCTTTACTCCAGAGAGTTCATCCATGACTCCTAGGTACAAGTCACAGCCTCAGGAATGCCTGGCAGTGCCTCTGAACACTTTATAATGCATCCATCAGCTCAGGGGTAGTATTTCTTCCCTGTCATTCTCCCTTGCACCAGTCTGTGCTTATTTTACACTCCTTCCCCATGAGCTCTCCTATTGGACAGGGATCCAGCAGCCAAGGCAACAAAGCCAAACTTTGACGCTACTTCCCAGTTAGTATCAGTTCTTAGCACATGTCCAGCTTGCTCCCCACTAGCCAGGCACCAATTTAACTTCACATCTCCACTTGTTGGTTGTGGTATCAAACTTCCCTGAAGACCTAAGTCCTCTGTCCTTTATTACCAGTTGAAGAACACAGACCTCCCACCACCAGGACATCACTCGAATCTGCCAGGGTCTTGGTGAAGATCACCACCTCTTAAATGGATGGCAGTCCCATCACTAAATCCCAAACCTGGATCTTCATTTACTTTGCTGAGAAATAATGTCCTCATCAAATTCTAGGTTTGAAGGACTTCTTTTTTTCCTGGCAGAGGATCATCAAAGTAACACTGGAAAGTAGCCAGAATGTGAACAGCTGCAAAGCAACAGGCTTTTAAAAGCTGTGTTATCTCATTTCTCTCTCATTTGCTTGCCCCAGCTTTTCTGAGGGGGTTGTTTGTTTCTTTTTTTGAATTTTGGGGAAGTGGGAAGGACATTGTTTGCTTTGCTTTTTTTTAGTCATTGAACAGATTGAAGGTGGCTCCCAACAGAGCAACAATTCTCTTTGAAACTATTAAATCAAACTGTAAAATCCTGCAATCCCCCAGCAGGAGCTCTTGACTGTCGGAGAGCTGGGAGCCTTGTGTAATGCTTTTCTGCAGTTTTATGTTTTTTCACAAATAATGATTTTCCTCCCTGTGTGCGGTGGAGGGAGTCTTTGCTACTTGCGAGATTGTTGAAACTAATCACAACAGCGAGGACCCTTCAGTTAAGTGTCACTGGCATTTGAGTGGCAAGGTATGGGTGACGTGAGCACTACCAGCTCAAGTAGACACCCACCACTGACTCATTTACAACTGTGTTTTTCCCCGTTAATTCAGAAGTTCTCCATTTTCCTGCTACACTGTGATTTGTTGCTGTGTAGGCTACTTGCAAATAAACAATCAAATGAACCAACCTTTGATGGAAGCTGCTAAGCTGAAGAAAGCTGATGCTCTGATGAGAGAGCACAGCAGGGCTGTTTCTCAGGTTTGATGAGGTGGGATCCCACTTAGGGTCAAGTTGCTCCTCAAGGCTCTGCTGGTTTCCTTCTGGCCCAGGAGAATTTGAAGTGACAGGCTGCCAGCCCAAGGAGACAGAGGTGGACCACCATGGAAAGAACCAAATTCAAGGGCCATTATGACACAGATTAAGCCCAGGTGCCTTCCCTGCCTTGCTTTTAGATGCAAATCCATATATAAGAATAGCAAATGATGGTCCCCTGGATGAGAAAGGGCCAGGGATCTGACAAACATGACAGAAGTGGCATATCAGCAGGTCATTCACTGCTTGCCTCTGAATGCCTGGAGGGGCTTCACACTAAAAATGTTTTAAGAAACATTTGTGGACATTTGGCTTCAAGCAATGAAAAACTTTCTCCAGATTTAGCGTCATCGCTTGTGGAATTCAGGTCTGAACTCTGATTTCCTCCAACTGCTTCAAATGCTCCAAGGATTTCTGGGAAACCTTGTAAATGGATTTTGGGTGGTCTGTTTATTGTTTTATGCAAAATAACCTGGGGTCAGGGGAAAATGCAAAATAATTTTTTTAGAAAGTCCAATAGTGTCACGGGGCAGCTCTCTGGTAATGCACCAAGCATTCAGCCAGGGTTTTGTTTTCTACCAGAAAAAGCAGGGATATCCTCTCCATACTGCCTTGTGACATGGGGAGGCACTTACACAAAAGGATCCTTCTCAGCTCTGTTGAGGGACTCCATGACTTGGCAGCAGCCACCACAATGCTCCAGTGCTAGATCATTCTTAAATGTCTGATTTGAAAGAGCAAACACATGGAATTAGGAGTAAAGGTGTCACGGCCAGGTGGTTTAACAGAAGCCACCACAAAGCCATCACAGTGTCCCTCAAGGCTACCTCCATGCTCTATTCGTGCAAAGATCCAACAGATAACAAGCAGAAGCAAATCTGCTCCTTTTCACTGTAAAAGGCTTCCTTTTTACTGAATAAAGTGGGAAGAGTGAGCTTTTTCCATGCCTGGTATGTCATTGCTAGTAAAGAGTGACTGAGCCAGACTGAGACCCAATCCACAACCAGCGAGCTAGCTGGAGATAAGGGAATGGGGAAGAAGGTCCAGATCTCTGCTTGCGATTCATTGGCAAACATCCAAACCAGCTGTCCCGTGGCTGGTCAGAGCACAGAATCTCTCTTTTTAGAGAAATTTGGTGCATTTCCTACATGCATACACCCATAACTGATGGTCACAGATACCCAGATTGTTCTAACCTAAATTCTGCCTCCTTGAACAGGGCATTTCCAGGATGGCTGTCAGCCTTGAACGAGGGACGGGGACACAGGTGGAATTCAGGCCAGGTGAAATTGGGCATTAACATCTCCCCCCTCAGAAACACAGAGACTTAACATCCCCATTTGTGCTTTGCTGTGAGCTTTTGTGATGCAGCTGTGGGTCCCTGGAGACTCTTCCTGGGGGAAGAGGCAGCAAGAGAGTGCGAGACGCAGAGAACGTCCTTCCTCCGTCTCTCACGGGCAGCTCTGCGGCTGTCTCTCTCGCAGGCGCCGTTCCCATGCAAGGCTCCAGTGCGGATGATCTCTGATCCCAAGGGCATGAGTGGAACGGCCTCAGATGTGGGAAATGGTTTACAAGCAAGTCTCTTATCCTCAGGCAGCCTACGAACCCTACGCTAGCCCCAGGGGCTAGGCAGAGTGCAGGAAGGCTGAAGGAGACACTTCCACCACACTTGCTAATTGCCGTGCCCTGCTAAGCGTCCAGCCCACTCCCCGTATGCCCACTCCATAGACGGGGAGCTGATGGCTGCTGGGGTTTCCTTTCCTGCTGGGAAGGAGCGGAGCCTGACGGAGCCTCGCTGGGGAAGGACACGGGTGGTTCGTGTCTGTCCACCTCCAGTGCTCCTGCCGCTCAGCCCGCCTCCGCACCGCTGTTCTCCTTCCTCGATTAAAGCCAGAGTGTGACGTGCATCAGGTGCTGACCCCATGTGATGCCAAAAGGGTCTGAAGCGAGGCCAGACAGAGGATATAGCTCTTGTAGCCCTCCCCGAGAAGGAAGAAGGTGCTCCTGCCTGCAGACCCCAATGCCGTGGTGTGTGGCCAGCGGCTGGTGTTGGAACGTGGTCCCACCAACAGCCGCGAGGAAGGAGGAAGGGAAGGCATTTGTCTGTTTACATCAACACAAAAGTATTTCCCTTGTTTTCAAAATGGTGCATTTCATCTGCTAATCTCAAAGCGGTTGGGAAAGAAGCATTATCTCTCCCACCCAGCAGATAAGGGGTTAGGATCTGACCAAGGTTGCTTAGAAAGCCAGAGCCACTAGTGATATAAGTCTGGTTTCCAAATCTCCAATCTTCAACTAACTCTCTGCGTAGCTCTGACATCCCCTGATGAATGTGTGAGCTAACACTAATGCTAGTTTATGACTAACATGACTAATGAGGTAATGAGGATATGAGTTTAGACTCAGAGACATAGCAGATGCCATTTCACCCACAAATAAAATTCTTTATTCAAATAAATCCCTTCGTTTCCCTTAGAAGAACTTATTCTCCAAAACTGCGTATTATCCACCTGCTTGACTTTTTGGGATTGGGATGCGGCAAAGAGGACAAGGGACAGGGGAGCAGCTGCCCGCGAGAGGTGATTACGGGAGAAACTCACTTCTTGCGATTCCAAATCACTCCATTATGTTACACAAATTTGTCTTTGGCGAGAGGATCCAGGCCATGGGACAGCTCAAAAGCAGCTGTTCCTAAATATGACTCTAGTGATGTATTTTTAAGCATCACCACTTGGGAAGGAAGGAGGAAGAAGTCCCCACTGTCGGTTCTGCTCCCGTCCTGCTGGAGGGGGACTGCATGGAGAGATGTGGAAATATTTCAGGGGCTGCCCAGGACAGATCAGGTTTGTTCAGGGGCTCAGGCTGCCTTTTAGCCAGGCTGTGGCAGATGCACAGGGTGAAAGGGAAGCTTCTCTGATGAATGGGAATCAAAGAAGAAAGAGAAACTGGTAAAATGTTAATGCTGCAGCAGGGCAGGAAGCGCTCTCTCTTCTCTGGAGGGGTTACAGGCCTCGTAAAGGTCAGGGTTTCTTTTTTAGAGCCTTAAATTTTGACAACATTTGACCTGGCAAGGTATTGCTGCTGCACTGGGAAGTAAGAGATATGCTGGTGCCCCTTGGGATAGTTGATGGCAGCTCGAAAACTTGTCACTGGCATGAACTTTAACAGCTCAGAAGGGAACAGGCAAAGAGAACAGGCAAAAGCAAACAAAAGAGGGAGAAGAAAGAAAAGCCACAGGTGTTTGAAGTCTTCTTAAGGCAGACTTTGGGGGCCTGTACAGTTTGCTAACGCTTGAGGAAAGGCAGTTATGTAAGTGTAAGTGATTCAGCACAAAGAAACCATCTGGAGACGGCGAGTCCTTCCCCTCCAGTGGCAGCAGCGACTCTGACTAACAGAGTACGTAAGTAACACAAAAGCAGTACAAACAGCACGGCCATCCCCGTCACCCATAGCCATGCTGCACAGTGACTGTCCCGCAGGACGCAGGTGGCTCCGGGGAAGGTGGAGGTGGCATTAACCCTCTCTTGGCTGGCATCCTCCCTGTGCACATCCCTAACCCACATGGGGCACAGCATAAAGCATATCTTGCGCATGCTGGGGACTCTCAGCCCGTTTTCTCCACAACAGCAGTTTCTCACCTCTGTTTCCTAAAGCTAAAGAAAGGCTGAAGACTCCTGAGCAGCAATGCAAGGGGCCTGCTCTCGTCCAGCCTGGGAACAGTCAGGCATCAGAAAAGGATGCTGAATGCGGCAGAGCTGTGCAGAACTGCAGAGCACAGCACTGAAACCATACCTGAGGCAGGTGGGTCCCTGCACAATGCTGTCTCCCGCCTAAGAACAAGCAGAAAGTCTTATCTCAAAGACTGAGCAGCATGTTACGTCCCTCAGACATTCTCCCCGCAGGCTATTTCTGAACTGCCCATATGCACAGCTTCAGTGTACAGCATCTATTGGCACTCCTTCCCATCCCATCCTCAGAGTACTTAATCTAATAAAGAACAAACCTATTTTTCACCTCACACGAGTAACCTAAGAGCAAACACTTTCATTTCACCCTGCGTATGCTGGAGTCACACAAACAACTTGAAGGAGAGTCTAAGTGGCAATTATCTGCAATCATGGTTATATCATTGGTGTTTGGAGGACACTGCTCTTGGGAAGTCCCACGGCTCTATCATCCCATTCAACTGGTGACAACCATATTAGAAATACATAACTGTATGGGCAGGGAAAGAGATGGAACCCTGGCAATCCTTTATTTCTACCTTGTGCAACCGACCTCCAGTAACTTTTTCAAAAGCAGCTCTGGAGCTTAAGTCCCATTTTCAAAATTGCCTTGGGTAATCATTCACTCATAGATGAGTAGATGTTACTTGATGAGAGTAAGTCCGATTCTTTTTCCCTTATCCTGCTCACCCACATCAAAGGGTGGAGCACAGAGGTTTGTGCCAGGGCTGATAAATGCTCCCAGGGTTTACAGGGCTCAACCTGTGCAGAAAATGCTCAGCCTCACCATGGCCCAGTTCACACTACGCCTTGGTTTCCTTCATAAAAGCAAAGCGACAGCCACCTGAGCAGTGGCTCACCAAGAAGCTGCACACAGCTGATGGTATCGCAGGCAGACACAACACAGCCCTGCAGCAGGCAGAGACCCAGCTCCGCAGCACAAACAGCATGAAGGCAACGGCTAGGAATCCATGGGTGGAGTGGGCATCGCACCTGGGTAAATACAACCACAGCAAGAAGGCCTGTTTTCCCAGAGCCCGGCTTTGAGTTGCTGATTGCACCACAGCAGCCCTCGGGGGCTTTTCTGCTTCGCTCTCTGGCAAGCACCTTCTTCAGTGAGTAAGCAACTGGTTGGCATCTGCCGCAGAGATATAAAAAGACTTCCCTGCAAGGTGGAGCTCGGCTTGATGATCTCATGGTTTCAGTCATGGTGACCTGCTGCACTTGATGGATGCACCCCTTCCTCCAGTGCCCCTGCCCTTGCCATCCTTCAGCAGCAGCTACTTCTGTCTTCAGCTGAGTTTTCAGCCAGGGAGGCTGGGATCGCCTAAGCCATCCTTTCCAGGGCAAATCTCAGTTGCACACAACACAACGGCGAGACCTGTCCTCCTGGCCCCCGGAAAGGGAGCTGGAAGTGAGACAACCCTTGCAGAAGTTAACCAAAGGAGAGGAAAAGCCCAGCAAAACCTTTCCAGGAACATGCAGAAATGGCAGGGGCAGAATGTTAAAGGGACACGGGGTTCTCATTTCAGCGATTTATTTACTGTAATTTCCCTGCATTTTAGGAAGGGCCAAATCTTACCTCGCAGCATCATGACCCTGCAGCAATCGCGGGCTGTGCTGTGAAGCCCAGCTGTAACCTGAAACCCCATTTAAAAATGGATGGTCCATCTGCAGGAATGACAGCCCTGGTATTTACGAGGGGTTCAAGCAGCTCATCTACAGCCCTCTGATGGTCTGATATGGAAGGGCTTTCAAGTTTATTATATTTTAAACTAGTTGCATAGTTATGATGGCATTGAAATCTGAAGGCCTCCAACTTCTTATTGAGAGTGACCAGCAGCTATGTAACGTTGTCTGATTCCTCCACATTTGACCCTGTGATGCAAGGGCTCACTGCGATGGCAAGAGGACAGAGCAGTGTCCAGGATCACACAAGTTTCCAACAGTGTGATAAAATGGCCAATAAAGAACCTGTGATGTGCAATGAAAGAGTGGTTTCTGTAGTATGGAAATCCATCCTGAGGGAGTCTGTGTGGAAACTGTAACTGAGCTTTTCATAAATTACTGGAAGTCAAATGTTAACAACTTCCATGTAAGGAAGATATAAGCTGGAGCGGGTGAGATGCACACGTATATTCCGCTCTATTATTCTCCTCTCAAAAACCAGTCCAGCCAGCTCTTTAATCACTCAGCAGCTCATCTCTAAATTGTCTCTATTATTAACAACAAAGTACTTGTTATTTGCATCACCATCCTTTGTAGGAGCTGTGGATGGGGATGAGGATGCCTGCGGTGAGAGGCGAGGCACAGCACGGCACAGGCACAGGACAAGCAGTGCAGGCAGGGCCCTGGCATGCCTCTGCTGCCCTCCTTGAACAGAGAGCTCAGGAGGAAAGATCCAAACAGAATAACTGTGAGCAAAGGGGTAACACAGAGGGGACAGAGGCATAGCAAATGGTGTGCCTCTGGGGTGTCCCAGACTCTTCTGTCCAGGGAAACGGTGGGCACCCCATCACTCTGCACAGGGCAAACACAGCACGAAGAACTTTTGGGTGGCTTCTGAGCACAATATACCCATCCTATGTTAACACTATAGCTGAGGAATCCTCCAGAAAAGCAGAAGACAACCTAGCAGGTCTAGTTTCTATTAGTCATTTACTTGTAACAAACGGTAATTGGGACTCCTGGCTAAAATCACTGGGGATTTCCTCAGGCAAAGCCATAGCTTGGACCTGGCTTTGCTGATGCTATAATTAGCATGTGTACAGAAAAGCAGCCATTAGCATCCTCCGACTTCTCTGGCCCGATTTGCATTGATGTTCATTATGCAATTGCCTCCTTAGCCTGGCTTCTTGTATGACTGGACAGAGGAATGCGGCATCCCTGAATGAATCATGCAAGAAGCAGGGGGGAAGGAAGAAAGTTCTCTGCAAACACAACCTTTTTTGTCATCAGCTGAAGGAAGGAAATTTAACACGTGCTTAGGGTTAATGAAAACAGGAAGCTTTTGTGGGGGATGCAGTCATTTTTAGATTAGACAGGCTGACTCAAGACTAATAACACAGAATGGCTTTCTACTTCTACTAGGCAAGGGTTGAGCCTTATCCTTTGGTGATCTAGCCCCAGTCTTACACCTTCTTTGTGGTGAAGCGTAATGTCCTAGTGGCAGTTGTCTCACAGACAACCTCACAGTACTCTGGGTAAGCTCCGGCAAAGAAACAAAAGGGTTTAATTGTTAAGTGAAACTGGACCAGGCTGAGGTTCAGATTCCTGCTGCGGAAGCCAAGAAATTACAATATCTGGCAATTGTGAAGCATCTTCTCTCCAAACTCCCGGACACCACTTGCAGAGACACTGTCCTTCCAGGCACTGCACACCAGGCAGGCTCCATTTTACAGGCAAACGTGAGGCACGAGGATGTGAGATGCGTCACTGCAGCAGAGCGCAGATCTCGGCGTTCTTGATTTCTAATCTGGGTCCTGCATTGTAGATGTTTGTCACTGTGGAACAGGGTGATATTTTCATGCTGTATTTCCTCCTGCAACTCAACAAGTCCCTCACATAAAAGCTTTTGTGCTTCAGAGAGGATTGAGGTCTTGAGGAATTAGGTACAAAGCCTGAACCAACATTTTGGCACTACCGAATCACAGATGTTTCAGTAACAGCACAATCTCTACCCAGTGGCAATATAACCCAGACTGCTTTTCAGGGACAGCGATGGACACTGGAGACTGGGGGTATCTCCACGTTGCTCTGAGGGCACCTTGCACAGTGGGACAACTCCAGTCCGGGTCTGGACCATGGATAGGTTTACACCCCTAATACAGCCAGGGTCCTGCCCAGGTCCCGGTCCTCCTGGGCTCCCACCTCCCTGCAGGAGGTCTGACTTTCCTTGAGGCAATGTGCAGCTATGAGCCTCTCCGCACATCCTCCGGAGCTGCTCACAGCAAAACCATCTCAGCAAAGCAGTGCTGACGCTAGCCACGTGGCACGCACTCGTGTTACCACAGGCACTGGAAATAGCATGGCCACAGCTAGGCAGGCCCGTTTGCCACGCTGACAAGCGTGCATGATGGACATACCAGGAGAGATGAGCTATGCTGACCTGACCTTCCCAAACCACGGCTGCTGGTTGGCACATCTTGCATTGTGAAGACACCCCAAGACAATAAATAAAAAGCAAACTAAGAGCAGCAGAACTTCTGGGAGCGATGCTGATGCCAAAGCCCAAGCAGCATCCCTGGTGCCACTCACGTACCCAACCCCTTCCCACGGCTCTCCTCCCAGGAAAATCCCATCTCCCCACTTGCACCTTGCAGCTGCATCTCCTGCTTCTCACCAAGGCCATCACCTCACTGAGGCAGGGAGACGGCTGTCCTGATTTGTCTCCATACCTGTCAGACACCCTCACTGCAAAGGCACGTGTGCCTGCAGAATGACAGAAATGCCTGCCCAACACCCTCCCTAATTGTGCCTTGGCAGGCAGCAAAGCAGCCTCTGAGAATGAAGCGAGCTTGCTGTTCATTTTAGAGGAAAGCATCGCTCTACATAAAGCTTCAACAACTCGGGAAGGAACCTGGGAGCTGAGAGGAAATCATGAATTATTACTTTATATAATCCTGCCCTGCGCCAAGGATTTGGAGGGGACTTTCCAAATGCATGGGCTTGTCTTGATGTCTTCTACAAGGAAGAGGAAGAAAAAGATGCTTCAGAAAAGAACCTGGTTGCAGAACGCAAATGCCCCAGCTCCAGAAGGGGAGGGATGGAAAATAAGGGAAATAAAGATGTACATTAAGGGATGGACATCAGGCTGTTTTCATCTGTTGTCCATCACAGGTTTTCTCTGGGCAACTCTATCTACAGGTGGAGGCTCCTAACAGAAAACACATTAAAATATGCTTTTTTTAAGTCACCTTTTAATTCTTTCATCAGTCATGGACATCGGAAGTTAAAACCCCCAGCTAACACCATCCAGAGAACGAGCAGGCACTACTCAAGCATGTCTGCCCCAATTTCCAAATCTAGATGCTTCTCTCCCCAGCTATGGCTTTTATTCAAAGCGCAATGCATTCGGCAGGGACTCTTTTCATGGCCGTTTGATTTGTGGTGCTTTGGGAGATACTCACAAGCATTTAATCCCATCCATAGGAGGTCTTTCTTAAAAAAAATGCAAGGAGAGATTGCCACATTTTTCATGTGACTCCAGCAGAAGTTTGCTGGGAAATTCTAATTTCGCCATGAAATAACTCAGCCCTGGGCTCCTAGGTGCCGGATGAAACTCTGTAAGCTTCGCTTAATTCCTACACAGCATACAGGGTTGTGTGGGTGCCGTGGTGCCTGACAGCAGTGCCTGACTGAAACCTCCAGAGGCTTTTTGTCCCTGCAACCCTGAGCAGAGCTAAAGAGCTGCAGCAGGCTGCTGGAGACGGCTCTTTGTCCTGCCTGCATGGCTGAAACTGAGTCTGTCCCCTTTCCACCATTAGAGCACCTACTTGGATTGAAGAAACACCTTCCTGACATATCAGGAGGCATTTCACCAACAGCAAAGACTGCTTCTGTGCTCAGACATTTTACACTTGGATGTAGTGGGCAAAGCTCATTGCCAGCACAGGAAAGGCAGCGTATTCTGCTCCACCAGCCACGCAGGCTCCCATGTAGGCATTGTGTTGGCAAAACACAGCACCTGTGCCAAGATTTCCCTCTGTGGCCACTGTTTGGACCAGCAGCTGCCGGCTCGTGGTTCCTCACCTCCAGCTCCACGTGAGCTCCTGTGCTGATCCCAGCAGAGTGAGAGTGATGTGCACCTCTCTGCTCCCAGTCGGGGCAGCTCTGCCAGCACAGGTCCTTGGGGGCCTCCCCTCCTCCAAGGAGATGGAGGGGAAAGTCTTGGTGGAGGCCAGAGGCAGCTCAGGACAGAGGAGAGGAGGGGATGAAAGGTCTCCCCTTTCTGAGCTGCAGTGGCAGGAAGGGAAGGGCTGGTGGGCACGTTGGAGGGGACACAGACGGGGATGCCAGAGTGCAAGTCCTATGCAATAGGAGGGTAAGATACAGGCTCAAAAGCACAAACAGAAGAAAGCAGCTGGGAGCAGCAGGGGGCTCAGGGACGATGCTGGGCACCGGCATCGTGGCTTAGCTCTGGAGCTGGGAAATCCTGCAGGCTGCAGGGCAGAGCCGGAGTGCAGAGGCACAGCCTCTGCCTTTGCACCTCACCACCCCTCCCAAGGAGACACAAGGCAAGGCAATGCCTACATGGGATGATTTCACGTCACCTTTCTTCATTTGCTCGTTTGTTTAAAACCAAACCACAGAATTTTGTGCTGTTTGTGAGCTGTGACAGCGTACCCACTACCAGTGATTCCCATGAAACCTATTGCAGTTAAAATGACAGTGAGGTCCTGAATGCATCTGCAGCTATTTGGCTTATGCAGTCATCTTCCTCTCTATCACACCCACCCATACCAACACACACAGCTTGTCCCAGTGCTCTAGCAGGGTTAGGTAACCCAAGGTCAGCTTTAGGCCAATTCGTGACTATCATTGCATTTGCACTGGCTGGAAGGGGAGACAGTAGAGAGAAATATTGGAATCAAGACTGTAATGTGCAGTACAGAGAAGGGATACCCCTATCCAAAACCAAGGCACAGGACAGTCTGATCCTGCGGGTGATGCTGGAGTGAAGAGTACAACACCAGGGACATCCCTGCTCCTGCTCTGCTCTTACTGCAAGGGATCACCAACCACCACGGTGTGGGACTGCTCTGCAGTGCCCTGTCAGTTGAGATATGGGACTTTTCCTACACTGAAGGAAAATAAACACTAAAGACAGAAACAATCCAGCTGTTTATGGAGCATCTCAGGTTTGCAGTAGGAGTTTCCTCCCATGACAAAATCCCTGGCTTTTCTTCCCACTCTAGCAGTGTGAAGGACCCATAAAATTGCTGTAATGAGCCTGCTGAAAGTTTTGGCTAGCAGGGGAGAATACCTGAGCAGCACAGCACGGGTGTGACATGCTCTGTGCCTTCTCCGGTGTCGGGCTAGGACGGGACGTGACTAGGGACTGGCTTGATACTGCTGTCTTGTGACCCGTGGCCCTGAGACTGGCAGAGTGAAAAGGTGACACCCAGCTTGGAAACCCAGAGCCAGGATTTGTTGGATATTTATTGGACAGGAGGATCAGTTGTCTCTTTTTTACTCGCCTCCAGTGGAAACCGCCTCCACATCCCTTCATTAGGTCTGAGTGCCCTGTCCCAGCTGATTTATTCAGTCATCAGTAGGGACAGGGCTCTGCTCACTAGCATAATTTGAACACCTAACTCAGGCCACCTAAACCCTTACTTGCACTTTGCAGACGCAGAGAGCTTTTTCTTCCACACCAGTTGCTTGCAATGAGCCAGCTCTTCTTCAGCATCTCCCATCCCCAGGAGAAACCAAACCCTGCACAAGGCATTGGCAACAAGGGAAAGGAGAGTCTGCTGAGCAGCCTGCCTTCCCGCTGAAATGCTCGGCTGAGGCGGTGCTCAAACACCACCGCACTTTACCTCGCACTAGCCCTCTTGGTGATTCTGGTACTTGTTCTGCCTTGGGTGGAAAAATTCCGGTTCCCCAGTGCAGTCCCGCTGCATGGCCAAATGGCTCAGCCCGGTGAGGTCTGAAGCTACCTGGCACAGTGTGCTCTCACTATGCTCATCACTCGGGTGATTTGGGTTTAAACATAGCCCCACTGCCCTGTGCCAAGACCTGCCCCACTGCCTGCCTGCTCCCTGCCCAGGTCATCTTCCCGAGGTGCTAGCTTGCAAGGCCAGGCCTTCCAGCACTGGCTTTGTCAGGTGGGAGGGAAGAGTAATGACTTGAGACAAAAATATTTGATGCCATTTACGGGTAAAAGCAGAATGTTTTAGTTTGGTTGGGCTTGTTTTTACCCTGCTCTTCCTGAAACTGGAACCCCATGCAGGAGGTAGCATGGTGCAAGGAAGAGGAGACAGTCATTAAAAATAAAACAACACTCACCTTCCTTGCTCTGGGAGTGTAAATTAGGCTGGCCACTTGCCTTGGACAACTCCCCCGACTCTGGGAACAAACTGTGCATGCATTGCCTCTCTAATGGCCATGCTCTTTCACCCACGGTTCCCCAGCATTTCTGTATCACTGAGAAACCGTCCCCTCTCCCTTTGTCGCGCTGCCTTCCTCCTGCCAGATCTGCTAAATCAAACTCATACTGGCTGAAAGCAGACAAGGAACTACTAATGTAGGAGGGAAGAGGCACCAGTCAGGCTGCCTGTGCTGAAATACAGATCCTGCTGTCATGGCATTTTCAAGCCCTGTTTCTTCTCCTTCTGCAATCCCTTTCCACCCTCTCCCTCCTCTTCCATATGGGATCTGGCCTCTTGCTTTCCACCTTGAGTTTCCTGCTGGTGCTTGAGTCATTGTCCTTCCTAGGGCCCTTTTCTCATTTCCATTTGTTTCTTTGTCATCTTTTTACACTCCCCTGGGGCTATATTTCATTTTGCCTCTGTTCTTCAGTTGCCTCCATCTGTCCTTTCAACCATTCTCCTTTGAGTCCTTCTCTTTCCGATTTTCATCACCAGTCTGTACTGGATTTATGACTTTATTGGCAGAGTTGACAGAAGCCTCCTTACCGACACAGTCACTCAGCAAGCTGCATTGTCCAAACCTATGCTAAAAAAGTTGGCCCTGTCCAAACAGTTTTATCATCTTCTTTCCCTTCCTCAGTTTTGCATGTTAAAGGGAATTCTTAGGCAGAGAAAGAAAATACCTCTGAAATCACTCTGACTTCATTATAAGCCTTTGGCTTGGTATTTCGTATCAGAAAGGAAAATCCCCAAAGCTCTGCCATCTAACTGTAGCAAACTGAAATCCTATCCTGCAGCCAAACAAGTGAGTCCAAGCTCAGCAGTCGCTTGCCCCCGGCACGGAGGGCTGGACTGAGTCAGCCCAGCCTGAGACCAAACCCAAGCAGATGCAATGCCAGCACCCCCTCCTGGGGTCCTTCTAAGGTCCAGGGGGGCATTGCAGACTGGTAGGGAGAGCTCATCATGCCCCTAGCCAGCACTTCTGCAGAGCCCCACGCTTCACTTCAGACCAACAACCCTCTCCCCCCTCTCCAGTTCATTTCTGCGTCTCCTGGCCAGCATCCATAAGTCATGCCTAGAAATCACAGCCCTCCCGGCCCCGGCCCTACTGCCACCAGCTCTGGCTCGGAGGCAAATCGCGCCACGGCTCCGTGCCCTGACCTTTTCTTTCTGGGAACAGCACGCACCCCTCACCTCTCATCACTTGACTCTCCCCCACCGCCAAGCAAGGGGCAGCCCAGCTGGAGCAGCCCGGCACCCTGCCCCTCTCCCTGCCTCCTCCTGCCTCTGCCAGCCCGGCATGGCGGCAGCCGGGGTGTCATCACCTCCCGCGCCAGGGAGAGATGCCTGCAACTGTCCCGTACAGTCTGCTAGCAAATGTCAGCTGGGCCCCTGCGAAGGAGGGGCTGGGATTGCAGGAGGAACAGCCTGTACATCACTCTGCTGCCTGCCGGGGTTGGGGAGATGTTCATTCAAGGCTGGATGACTCTCCTGGAGGGGTTTCCATGCTATAAATAGGTCCCCTGAGGATCCCCTTTTAAGAAGGGTCTTTCTCTGCAGCAGAGAGCCCAGGAGAGACAGGGAACCACACAGCCAGCTTTTAAATGAGCTGAACAAATCATGCTACGCTGTTACTAAGGAATGACCTCCTTGTTCTGAGTCACAAAATGTCTTTCTGTGGTTCTGCTCTTCCTTTTTCCTCCCATGGGTCTCCCCCCTATGGCTCCCCTTTGTCTCAGCTGCTGTGCTGAAGTGATATGAATCAACTCCAATAGCTGTGGATTGTGCCCCCAGCTTAGTGCCTTCCCCGCTTCTCTATCTCTAACTGTGTACACTTGTGCTCTGTATGTCTATATTTGAATCTCAGCTGGAGACAGGAGGACCTCCAGGTTCGGGCGGGACTTGCCTTCATTGCTTCTCCGCCACCACCACCACTGACGTTGCCCAGGGCTCCATCTCCCATGGCAGGGAGTGTGCTAACACCTCTGTTGTGCAAAACCCTGGCAAGTTCACAAATGACTCCAGTTTCATGAAGCTGAGAAGAAGAAGAGAACAACCTGTGCTTGCCAGGAGAAGACAAGGGGAGGGGTATCTCTGAGCCACAGCCCTTCAAATGGCTGGTCCTGGTGAAAGGCAGGTCCCTACCAGTACTCATCACAATGTAAAGCAAAATGCCATTCAGGGTAAGACACTGCTCTGATGTCTGTGCTAGAAAAAATTGTCTTGCTGACTAACACCTAACCCTCTAGCCCAACCACAAAAGCTTCTCTCTTCCCCTCCCACCTTCCACACCAAAGATCTCTGTAATCAGACATGGACCCTGCTACAAGCAGGCTTTCAAGATCACGCAGAGCGTTGACTGACTCCCTGTCACAACCTATTTCACAAGTTACCTTCCAGCTTACACCACTGCATCTGGCACTGCAGTCCAGCTCAACAAGAGCACAGGAACAGAGTAACACACATCCCCATGAAAAATCTGTGACTTGATGGTTTATAGCACAGACATCTTTCGTCCTGCTTGAACTGGGCTAACTTACACAGAGCCTAGAAAGGCACCTGGGAAGGCAAAGGAGCAGGAAAGGCATCGCAGGGCCCAGCACAGCAAATCCCCCTGGCAGACCATCCTAAAACCCAGCCTAGAAAGTCAGCATCTCTCCATATGAAATTGCTGGGCTGCTCCAGGCTGTTTCTCATCCGAGCGTGAGGGAACTGTTTCTTTCTCCTCTTCTTTAGCTACAAAGCTGTTTGTACAGCCCTTCACGCTCAGCAGGTCTCCAGGTTTTGACCCTAACTTGTCTCTATGAAGAAGGCCCCATGCTCAGCCAGACTCGTGTCGAGGCAGAGTATCACAGTACTATCTGGGTTACGAGGTTTCACAAAAAAGACCTACAGCCAAGGCCGATACGGATCTATCTCAGCATCATTCTCTTGTGCGAGGCTGGCCACCGTGCCAACATGCTTCCTCTCTGAAACCACCACCAGCAATGTCTTTTTATTTTCATGAGACACAGAACTTAGCTGAGCTCCCAAGCAGAGGGCTGGAACAGAGGGGTGACAGCCTACACCCGATCCCACCCATTCCCAAGCAGGACAGCCAGGTGAGGTGAATGGAGAGTAAGAAAACATCTGAACAGTGAGAACAGATTCCCCAGTGAACAGGTACCTACACAGCTTCTCCACCTGCTCCCCTGCACATAGATATATTGGAGCTTCCACTACCTCTGCGACGTGCAGACACGCTTCCCTTCTCTACTAGGCATGTATCAGAAAATCAGCATATCTTCCACTGAGCTTTTTGCTTCCAGGGCTAGGCATCAAGAAACTTATTTAGGGCTTCTGCTGCAATTTTTCTCAGGAAAAACTGCCACACATTTCCAGCCATGAGTCGAATACAACAGGATAGGACTTTCAGGCTTTGGAACAGGGACCCTGCAACCTCATGGATATCTTGCACTATTTTTGAAGGCTTCTTCAAGGCTGCCTAACAAATTTGCTGTCCACACGCTGCAGCCCGTGGGACCTCCACCCAACAGCCACTAAGGAGTGTAATGTCCTGACACCCATTGTGGCAGGCACCGTTTGATCTGATGCCAGTGGGCTTGGGAGGCAGGAAGAGCAGTATGGCTTTGGGGGTGATAACTGCTTTCAGCAGTGTGGCTCTTGCCTGGGCTGATGGCTGCAAAATACCAAGATGAGGGCAGTCTGCACCCAGGGATGAACAAGCATTTCCTTCAGCCAGAGAGGAAAAAGGATTAAGGAGAGATTTTTCACACTTGCATACACTTAAGAGGAAAAAATATTTACATGAGAGAGAAAGGACTTGGCATGGGCTTCCCAGTGGCCGTTTGTTGTTTATGCATTTCTCAGGACTGGGCTGAGGCTGTGGAGCTCAAGCGGTGGAGTGTGAACCCCCCCCCCGCCAAGCCATCGAGGATGTGGTGCGAGTGGGGAGCTGTGTTCAGACTAGGGCTGGTGAGAGATCCTCTCGTCGTCGCTCCTGTTGCCTACGCCTGCAATGAAGTCATGTCTGCGAGCCTGCAGGTAGCTCTGGCAGTGGCCACTGTGGTTTCCTAATGCCTCTGGCATCACTGGAGGACCAGAGCCAGGAAGGGCTGCTGGGAGCCTCAGGGCAACCACCAAATGTGCTGGGAAGCAGGGACTAGGCTCTAAGCACCTCTTAGGACCAAGCACCTTTCCAAGGTGGGATGTGGAGTGTTCTCTGGTCTGAATGTCCTGTTTTAATGGGGATGGGGGGCGCTGAATAGCAGCTGAAGCTCCCCCCGCAGATGCTGAAGGTCTGACTGATTCCTTCTTCAGGACCCTTACAGCCAGCAATGGCTTGTATTTCTAGCTGGGGCTGCCTATCCCTTGAAAGCACAAGGATATAAACCCATAAATCATTATCATTTGGGCATCTGTCGTGTTTTGGAAGTGCCTCATGTAATCTCTCCCTGTCCAAGCTGCACAATGACTCCCTGCTGTTGTTTCTGGAAAGGAGCAGCCTTGAAACGTGCAGGGCACACATTGCCCTCTGCTGCCAAGACTTTCATCATGGTCTTAAGTGGTATAAAGAATGCAAAATACTTGTCATTGCAACATGCTGGGCTGCGATCCTACTTTACATTAACCATGCTCTTTCTTCCCCCACGACCTGAAGCAATATGAGCACCAGGACAACACAGCTGGCCAACAGGTAACAGAGAACAGACCAGGAGAGCAGGATACTTTTTCCAAAGACATGCCCCCAGAAGCTTTTCCAATCCTAATTAGGAGATAAAGCAATCTGGGACAGACAGCAGTGACTTACCACACTGTGGTCCTGTCACCCCCATTCCTGCAGGGCAATTCACACTGTTACCCCTGCTTCCAGCCCAAGCTCCAAACCAGCACAGGTGGAGAAGCTGAAGCACCGTGTTTGCACTGTGCTGAGCCAGGACTAAGAGGCCCTGCTGAGGTGTGTGGTGTTCATCCCGGGCAAGATAAGACCTTGCTTGGACAGCTGAGAGGGAGCAGAGTCATCATTCACCCCTGCTGCGATGCCAGCACGGGGCCTCACTTCTGGGCCAGAGAAGAGCAGAGACAGCACCGGGCTTTACAGGCAAGCCCTGCACATATTTTGCAGTGTTTCACATTTCCCATCCCACCAGTCTCTGCACTGGACATCTGTGTTTCCTCCCAGTCCCAGGGAACGCTGGCACTGGTGACCAGCACCAGAGGATTAAAGCCCCCAGCTGTACCGGTCCATGCTTCTGCAGCAGCCCTGCTCTGCCAGGGGAGCACAGGAGCCATCCAAGACTGCCACTGTTTCAAGTCCAAACCGGCAGAAAAGCAGGTGGCTTTTAAAAACCACTTTGTCTGCAAACCCTGACTTAAGAGGTGAAAAACAGAGAAGCCCTTTTACAGCGAGGTGCTGAGCACCCGCAGCCTCCTCACCGTTTCCAGGGCTCAAAGACCTGGATAAATTAATGAAACTCTCGTCCACTCAGGGAAGCTGTGCGTGCCTCCCCACCAGCACCAGGCTATTCAGGGGTTGGGGTTTTTTTTAATGAGCCCTTAAGGATTCACTGGAAGAGTGTTCAAGAGTATGGGGGAAATACAGCCAGCAAACAGCTTTAAGCAAGGACACTTGACTACAAGCATACCATAAATACTCTTTATTTAAACACAATGTCAGTCAATAGGACCTGCAATAAATACTCAAACTTTTGAACATACAGATCTTCATCTATGTATCTATCCATCTAGCACAACAAAACACCTTTACATTTTCCTTGTTTATATACAGTTCTATATATTGCTGTATATACATAATGGACATACATATATACACATATACATACATATATCTAAATATATATGCACTTGTGCAAAAATGACCTTACCAAGGGCAGTAAACAAGTAAATATTTCCCAATCCACTCTCACTAGCACTGGCAATATTGCACAGAAATTGTATGCTCCTGCCATTGGGAGGGTGAGAAAACAGGAGAAAAACTGAAATTGCATGCATGGAAAAGCAGCAAATCCACTTTTTTCATGACAAAGAAAGTTTGTAGGGGCTTAATGCCCCCTAAAATACTCTGCTTGATTCAGCACCCTTACACACAGCAATTCTTGCAAATACCCACTGCCAAAACCAGGGGAATCAGGATTGTGTCCTGCTCTTACAACACCTACCAGGAGAGATAACCTCCTTCCAAGTTCTGTGTAAACTCCAGTCTCCAGCATGCACTGCTCTGTCCAGACCCAGGCTGTGTCACTAAGACCCCAGGGAAGCGTCTGTGCTCCCAGGCTGTACTTTGTTCTGCAGCAGGCAAACATGAGCCTCAGTCCTTTGGCTGAGGGTGGAAGAGGGAGCGGTTTTGCCACCTTGTCTGCCCATGCCACCAGCTGCAGCTTGGGCCCTTGAGGAACAGCTGTAGTGCATCTCCGAGGAGGCAGTGCTGGGTGAAATATTGCTGCCCTACTCTGTAATACGACAAAAAGCACCCACAGGTTTCCATGGGTGCCCCATGCAGCTGGTCACCCCACAGGAATGTCTCTGATAAGAGGTTGTAGCTACCCCAGCTGCCAAATGACAGTGTCCTCATAGCCCAGGATGTCTGTTCATTGCAAAATGTTCTCTTTGCCCCTTTAGGACTAATGCTCGCTTTCAAAACAGGTCCAATAATAAAAGAATAACAAGGAGAAGAAATGCTCAGGCTGCTGGGTTCAAGTCTCAGAAAGAGCCAGGCTTTCACACTGAAAGAGACTTTATTGCACAGCAAGGAGAGGCCAAAGAGTGGCTGCAGTCCTACTCGTGGACCCGAGAAACCAAGAACAAGTGTAAAAACAGTGATAAAAGGAACCTTAATACTTGCAAAATACTAATCTCAGGGAGCCTGGGGTCACACCACCTCTCTGCTGGGAACAACAGCCAAGGCCAGGGTGGCTTTTCAAAACAGCCCTTGCTCATCTGAACCTGAAGAACTACCCTGGGTACCGTGCACACTACGAACCTGAAGTGAAGGCACCGATACTGCTCTTACAAGTTAAGAAAAGATGTGGGTCAGCCAAGGTAAGAGGTGCTTCAGCAGGGCTGGATGCTTCTGCAGAGGCAGGTGGGGAGGGAGAAGACTGGTGTGACGCTGGTGAGCAGACGAGCAGGCACCATCCCCAGCTCGCTCTTCCATCCTCATGGCCCAGGGACACAGCCAGGCACTGCCACGGTCAGCCAGGAAACCTTTGCCTCCCAGCTGCTTTTAGAAGGACGGCACTTTCTATCTGCTGACATAGAGCAGAGAAAGGAACAGGCAAGACAGGCCATCCTCCCTCCTGCCAGAGGAATGAATGTGCTCATAAACCCATCTCCTTGGGAAATGGATTCATCATAGCAGTGAAAACAAACACTGGGAGGCAGAGGACTGGCAAAGGGAGGGGACAAAAGCCCGTTCCTTAGCCAGTATGGGTGTTTGAGACTCCTGGCAGCAGAACCATTGTAATTAAAGGCACAGGAGCAGGCTGTCCCCATGTGCCGAAAGACAAGCCAGCGGGGAAGAAGACCAGCCTGCCTGAACAGAGAGCTTTGGCTGGAACTCAGGAAAAAAGGAGAGTTTATGAATGTTGGAAGAAGGGGCAGGCAACTCAGGAGGACTACAAAGATGTCGTGAGGTTATGCAGGGAGAAAATTAGAAGGGCCAAAGCCCAGCTAGAAATTAAACTGGCTACTGCTGTGAAAGAAAATAAAAAATGCTTCTATAAATATGTTAACAACAAAAGGAGGGCGAAGGAGAAGCTCCATCCATTATCGGACGCAGGCAGAAACAGTAACAAAGGATGAGGAAAAAAGGCTGAGGTACTTAATTCCCTCTTTGCTTCAGTCTTTAATAATAAGACCAGTTGTCCTTGGGGTACCCAGCCCCCTAAGCTGGAAGACAGGGTCAGGGAGCAGAATGAAGCCCTCATAACCCAAGGGCAAATGGTTAACGATCTGCTACACCACTTAGGCACACACAAGCCTATGGGGCCAGATGGGATCCACCCAAGGGTACTGAGGGAGCTGGTGGAAGCACTCACCAAGCCACCTTCAACCGTTTATGAGCAGTCCTGGCTAACTGGGGAGGGCCCAGTTGACTGGAGGTCAGCACATGTGGTGCCCATTTACAAGAAGGGCTGGAAGGAGGATCCGGGGAACTGCAGGCCTGTCAGTCTGACCTCGGTGCTGGGGAAGTTATGGAGCAGATCGTCTTGAGTGCCATCATGAGGCATGTACAGGACAACCGGGCGATCAGGCCCAGTCTGCATGGGTTTATGAAAGGCTTGACTAACCTGATCTCCTGCTATGACAAGGTGACCCACTTAGTGGATGAGGGAAAGGCTGTGGATATTGTTTACCTGGACTTCAGCAAAGCCTTTGACACCGTTTCTGACAGCATTCTCCTGGAGAAACCGGCTGCTCATGGCTTGGACGGGTGTACTCTTCACTGGATAAAAAACTGTCTGGGCCCAAAGAGTGGTGGTGAACACAGTTAAATCCAGTCGGTGGCCGGTCACAAGTTGTGTTCCCCAGGGCTCAGTACTGGGGCCAGTTCTGTTTAATATCTTTATTGATGATCTGGACGAGGGGATCGAGTGCACCCTCAGTAAGTTTGCAGACAACACCAAGTTGGGCGGGAGTGTTGGTCTGCTCAAGGGTAGGAAGGCTCTACAGAGGGATCTGGACAGGCTGGATCGATGGGCCGAGGCCAATCGTACGAGGTTCAACAAGGCCAAGTGCCGGGCCCTGCACCTGGGTCACAACAACCCCACGCAGCGCTACAGGCTTGGGGAAGAGTGGCTGGAAAGCTGCCCGGCAGAAAAGGACCTGGGGGCGCTGGTCGACAGCCGGCTGAGTACGAGCCGGCAATGTGCCCAGGTGGCCAAGAAGGCCGATGGCATCCTGGCCTGTATCAGAAATAGCGTGGCCAGCAGGAGCAGGGAGGCGATTGTCCCCCTGTACTCGGCACTGGTGAGGCTGCACCTCTAGTGCTGTCTTCAGTTTTGGGCCCCTCATTGCAAGAAAGGCACGGAGGTGCTGGAGTGTGTCCAAAGAAGAGCAACGAAGCTGGTGAAGGGTCTGGAGCACAAGTCTTATGAGGAGCGGCTGAGGGAACTGGGGTTGTTTAGCCTGGAGAAAAGGAGGCTGAGGGGAGACCTGATCGCTCTCTACAAACAACTACCTGAAAGGAGGTCGTAGCGAGGTGGGTGTTGGTCTCTTCTCCCAAGTAACAAGTGACAGGATGAAAGAAAACGGCCTCAAGTTGTGCCAGGGGAGGTTTAGATTGTATACTAGGAAAAATTTCTTCACCAAAAGGGTTGTCAAACATTGAAACAGGCTGCCTAGGGAAGTGGTTGAGTCACCATCCCTGGATGTAGTTAAATGTGGCACTCAGGGACATGGTTTAGTGGTGGACTTGGCAGTGTTAGGTTTATGGTTGGACTTGAAGATTTTAAAGGTCTTTTCCAACATAAATAATTCTATGATTCTGTGATTCTATACCAGAAGGGCAAGAGATGCTAGGAGATAGATTGCAGCCTGCTGTTTATGTTCCTAGCCAGCCCTGTCAATACCTTCCCCTCTACAGCAAAAACATGTCCCTTATAGTAAATAAATACATAAATAAGCCCTTTGAAAAGCCCAGCGGCTGTGACGTGGGAGAGCTGAAGAGCACGTTGTGTCCCTGCTCACACATCCGCTCTCTCTCCAGAGAAGCTGGGCTCTCCTTTCTACACTACTAATCTCTGGCCTATTTTCAAACATAAGGGGGCATTTGATAACTTAGGTCTCTTCCCTCCCTCTCTGCCGAACCCACTGCCTCGGCAGTGTCCTTAGGCAGGGGTCTCACCTTCACCCGAACCACAGGGGAGGCTGCAAGCTGTGGATCTGGCTCCACAGTCAAGGCTGGGCAGACACAGCCAAGGCTCCACATGCACACCCTGACACCCCACGGCAATGCGATATGCACTGATGGGCAGCGCTGCGCATTAGGAATCGCTGAACAATTTGGGATATGAGGCACTTTGGGAACGGCTGGTCCTCAAGAGATGCTCGAGTCACACTCCCAGGTGGGGATCTGCACCCAGACCCTGTCCCCTCTGCCAGCTCCCCTTGCACTTCCACACCTCCCCAGTGCTGGAGCGAGCATCAGGTTATATTTCAAGGCCTGGCTTCCCAGAAAGCAAAAGCTCTCCAGGAATGCTCCCAAGAGGCAAAGGACTGACATAACTCAGCAGCTCTCGATGCTCTGCCTGTTTTGGAGGACAAAGCAAAGACAGCCCCTAATGTGGAAACTACAGCTGCCAGAATCACAAGCAGGACCTACAGCGAAGGCAGTATTTTGTAACAACACAAAAGTTGCATTTGTGACGCTCATCTTGACTAAGACTTTAAAACCAGTAACAATCTGTTTGGCCAAAGTAGCTAAAAGCAGTGAATGTACCACAAAGCTCCAGTTAGCTGTACCCACTGACACCTGGGGGGTGGACAGTATCCGACCTGTGCTCTATCCACCTTTCTGGCAGTGGCAAAAGGTACAAACCAGCAGCACAGAAGGTAGCCTGCTCTGTTTGCATTAAGAATTTGGTATTTTGTCACAGTGATTTTCCTCAAATGAACTCACTGGTGTGTGTTTTATCAGATGTATTTAACTTGAGCCAACTCTACTAGTGTAAAATCCTAAGTACCCTAAAATCAATTTAAGCAGCTAGTGTCCCAACTTCAATGCTCCATTTTTTTTAATGCCTAGCATGTATCTATAAAACTATATCATAAAATATTTTAACAGGCCAAAGGATTCCTCTACACAGCTTTTCTTTTTCAACCATGGAACAGGAAAGGTTTGTTGGTTTGACTTTGGTGGTGCCAGAATATTTTCTCCTCCAATGTTTCTCTTTCAATTCCAGCTGCCCCCAGAACCATACAGTTCATATTTCACCAGTTTTACTAATGTTGCCTTAGAGAAAAGAAATCAGTTTTTCACTACTCAGACTTCCCTGCAAGTCTGAGGTTTCCTAACACTGTAGCTGAGCATTGCAGTACCGAGGTCAACTGCCCGGTGCAAACAGCCCAATGTCCCCTGTCCCTTCCACACCCATGTACTCTGGATACTGTAGTTGTTCTGCAATTAGCCACCTGCTCATCTCTCAGCTTTGGCTACGTACAGCCACAACATCTGAAGTATGAACATAGCCAGCCAAACAAATAGAGCAATTATTTGGACAACAAAGTCCTGGTCCACAACATGTGCTACTAAAATGCAAATAATTAATAATAGTAAAAATACAGACAGGAACTGAAAAGTGGACACTGGATTTCTTTGTGCCAGAGGCTCCTGCCCCACAGCCAGTGGGAGTTTGACTGCTGCGCCTGCTGTAGGCTGGCCTGGCCCCCAGTCGGGAGTTGGCTATCGGTGTGGGACACCTCCTCGCTCTGTGCCCTTGCTACCTGCTAACCTATGCTGCCCCTGGGCGTTGCAAAATACAGCAAGGGACTGGCAAGATTAAAAATGCAGGAGATTTAACAACACCGGAGATATCGATTGCTACAACCAAGAGGTTAATTTTCACTTCCCCCTGAGTGCTACATAATAATCACGGCCCGCACAGAGCATGTGTGTGTGTGTACACCGACTCCACAGCACAGCAGCCTCTGACATTTCAGTCCTTGTGCAGTATGAAGCAAACACCACCTGACTGCTGGTCCCGGTCCTGCGCTGGGTCTCCCCCTGCTCGGACAGCCTGTTAATGTTTATCTGAGGAACGAATGCTTTTGGCCACCTGTGGCCTCACACACCGCACCATGCCGTCACACTCCTCCTTTGCCCAAGTGGCTCACACTCAAAGGACTTCGGGTGCTGCTGACAACCCCAGCAAGGCAGCAGGTGAGGACAGTGACAGGCGCAGGCATCGAAGCAGACAGCGAGAGGCAGGAGGGATGGGCTCTCGGGCACATTCCCTGCCTCTGCTGTAGCGCTGAGCTGGAAAGGCTGCAAGCGGAGCTGAGCCAGCACCCGTCACAGGGCTAGAGGAGGAGGAGAGGGCTCTTATAGCTGTTCCTCCTTCCCAGCACCCTTTCCAAGCAGTATCAGGACTGCTTTGGGAAAGAAAGAAGGGAGCACTAGGAGTTTCCAGACCCCAGCCCCACAAAAGCCAGGTGGGGTTTTACCACGAGGGGTGCGAGAGCTCGAGGAGTTTGTCGCTGCCCTGCACCTTGCAGCAGCCGTAGCAGCGACCAGCAGCAATCCCCCTTGCACTGCTCTTCCAGGTTCCAGGGGGGATTGATTCCCCTCCAGCCCTCCCTGGGGCTGCCCCTTTTGGTACCGGCCCTTGAGGAAAGTCCTTCTCAGAGCAGCCAAGAGAGCCAGGGCCACACGGGGACTGCAAAGAGGCGTCGGCAGCCAGAAACCCTGCTCCGTTCCCCCTCCCAGCCTCTGACCTCCCCTGCCTCCTTCCAGTGCTGCCCCAATCCCCCTCTTGCAGCGGGGGGTAACAGCCCGAGGGGCCTCAGCTCTGGGTCACCCCGGGTAGCTGGTCACCCCACTGACCTGCAAAGCCAGCTCGGCCGGGGACCCACCGAGCCCCAAACTGACCACGACGTGTCCCCCAGCAGCAGCGCAAGCCAAACCCCCGAGGTGCGGGGCAGGTGCGTGGAACTGCGGGCAGTGCGGGGGGGGGAGAAGAGCCCGCACACACACCGTGCCCGAGCATCCCCCCGCGGGACACCGCGGCCCCACGGAGCGCCGACATGTCCCGTGAGCACCGTTTCTTCCACCTCTCCCGAGCGCATCTGAAAAGACCCCGCACTTGCACATTCTCCCGGCCCTCGGGGCCAGCCGCGGGTGCAGGCAATGGGGGGGAGGGTCCCGTGTGTCGTCCCCCCGCCCCGATCGCTGCTTCCCTCCAGCTAGGGACATTGAGAGAGCAAGCCCTCGGCAGCAGTGCCGTCCCCGTCCCCGTCCCCGTCCCGTGGCGTCCCGCAGCCCACACCTGCCCGCCCGTGTCTGCCGCCCCCCCTGACAGCCCTGCGCGCCCGCCGCCAACTCTTGCAACCCGGGAACAAAATGCAAAGCCTGCCGCAAGGGGAGGGGGGGGGGGGGGGGGGAGGAAAAAACCCAAAACAACAAAACCAAAAGTCTCCACAAGCAAACCAACCAACCTACAGCCGTCCCGCGCCCAGAGCTGTGCTTCCAGTCCGCCAGTGAAAATAAAAAACCTCCTCCCATCCCACCTCCTCGGGCTCACTGTCATTTGAGACTTGGAGTTATACAAACCGGGCAGTTTAAAAGCTTTGGTTGGAAGCTCAGCGAAAGGACCGTCTGCGGTTGTAGCAGCATTTCACCCGACTTCCCGGTACCCCATTCCGGAGTCCCACAGTCACAGCCTCGCGTTGTGGGCAAACAGTCCATTTATTTCTAATACTACTATTTCAGCAGAAAGTCCTCTAGCACTTGGCAAAAATAGCGTTCGTTTTTCCTGGGCGTTGTTTAAACTGTCCCACTGACGGCAATAGCCGCGGATCCGACACAGCCCTACCGAGCCGCGCTCAGCCCCGCTCCTGCCATCCCTTCCCCGGGGATTTTGTCGCAGGATGCCACCCCCGCACGCTCCCCTCGGCTGGACCACACTGGTACCACCGCCCGGGACTGCCCTCCCGGCCGTGGAGGGGTCCCACGGCCACCGGCTCGGTTACGAGAAGGGAACCGGGAGGACTCCCGCGGAGCGCCCGGCTCCGCAGACGGGGCTGCCGCCGGGGCGGGCGGCTGCAGCCCCAGCCCCGCTCCCGCCGCCCCGCACGGAGCTCCCGCAGCAGCCGCCGGCTCCTAACAGTAAGGACATGAGGTAGTTCAACACCGGCCACGGCCAGGAAGTTTCCTCCGGGGGCGAGCTTTCTGCACAGCCCTAAATTTCCCGTCCACCACCTCCCCCCGCCCCGTTGAGGGGACCCACGGTCGCGCCCCTAAACAGGCAGACTGCAAGCAGACCGCCCGACCCTGCCCGGGACAACCCCCCACCTGTTTGCGGAAGGTTTGCCCAGTTTGGGGGTTCTTGCAGCCATGAGGTTGTAGGTGCGCCCTAGAAGAGGACCATTATTATTATTAACGGGGGGGTTGGGTTTTCCTTAGAGAGAAAGGCTCCTCTTTATAACCGATGTGTGCCACGCCAGAGCCCATCGCGTCTCGAAGCTACCCGCTAGGCACAGTACCTTTGCAGTGCAAAAAGTCCTCGGGGTGAGGGAAGGAACCCTCTTCGCAGAGCAAGTCGCAGGTTTTATCCGATGCCAGGGGGTAGCCGTTGTCCTCCTCATTGTAGTCGCTCTTGCCGTTGCTGTTTGAGTAGCCGTTGGCATACATCTTCAGGGCGGACCTGCGGAGGCAGAGGAGCTCCTGGAAGGCATATCTGAAGTCCGGGCTCCGGCAGTAGATCAAAGGGTTGAAGGCAGAGTTGACATAGCCCAGCCAGTTCAAGAGGATGTACACGTACTTCGGTATGATGTCGTCCTGGATGACGTGCACGATGTTGACGATGAAGAAGGGCAGCCAGCATAGTGTGAAGGTGCCCATGATGATGCCCAGGGTCTTGAGGGCCTTGTGCTCCTTCAAGAAGAACTTGGAGGAACGGCGGTGCCCAGCTCCCCCTTTCTGCTCCTGCTCCTTGTTCTGGGTGTGAAACCTCCCCTCGCTCCTGTCTATCTTCTGCAACTGCTTCTTGGCCACCTGGAAGACCCTGGCGTACACGAATACCATGACCACGAGCGGCAGGTAGAAGGAGATGATGGAGGAGGCGATCGCATACGCTTGGTTGGTGAAGAAGTCACAACACGTGTCCTTCTCGTAGCACAGGATGGCCTCGACACGGTCTGCCCGATACCAGTGCATTTGGATGGGCAAGAAGGAGGTGAGGGCTGAGACCACCCACACCACGAGGATGACCACACGCGCCTTGCTCTTGGTCAGCAGGCTCTGGTACTTGAAAGGGGAGGTGATGGCGAAGTACCGGTCCACGGCAATGACGCAGAGGGTCTCGATGCTGGCAGTGACGCAGAGCACATCCAAGGAGGTCCAGAACTCACACCAGAAGTTCCCAAACTTCCACATCTCCATGATGATGTGGCTGGCGCCGAAGGGCACCACGGCCAGCCCCATCACCAGGTCAGCACAAGCCAGCGAGGTGATGAAGTAGTTGGTGACAGTCTGCAGGCGCTGGAACCGGGCGATGGCCGTGATCACCAGCACGTTCCCGAAGACGATGGCCAGCACGATCACCGACATGAGGATCCCCATGCCCACCATCCACACGTCCCGCGACAGCGTGGGGTCGGCGGCGCTCTGGTTGGCGCTGACGTTGCCGCCGGGCAGCTCGGTGCCTGCCACCCCCATGGCCACCCCACCCCCCCCCCCAGCAGCCCCCCGGGCAGGCGGCGGGGGCTCGGCTTTGCCTAGGGCTCCTCCGCGGCAGCGCTGCGCCGGGAGCCGCGCATACGGGACGGCAGGTGCGCGGCGGGCTTGGCCGCGGGGTGCTCCCGCTGTGCGTGCCCGAGACCGCTCCGCTTGTCACGTCACGTCACGTCACGTCACGTCACCGCACCGCACCGCACCGCACCGCACCCGTCCCCGCACCGTCCCTGTCTCTGTCTCTGTGCCCGTTCCCTCCCGCGCGCGGCGGCCGCGCGCCCGCCCGCCCGACTCCCCCAGCCCTTTAGGCGCCGCCGAGCTTATAGCGACACCCGCCGTGACATCAGCTCGCCACAGCCAATGGCAGCCCGCGCCGCGCCCCGCGCGCACCTCGCACCCCCCCCACCCCCCACCCTCCCCCGCGCCCCGGCCGGCCCGCCTAGCCCCACGCGTGTCCCCGCCCCGCGCGCTCCCCCCCGACCACGCGTGCTACATCCCCGCCGGGGTCCTGGCGCCTGCTCCCCGCCCCGGGCTCTCCCCCTGCTCCACGCGTGCTCCACCCCCCCCCATGTCCCCACGCCCCCCGCCCACGCGTGCTCCCCGCCCCAGGGTGTCCCTGTGCTTTCCAGCCGTGTCCCCACACCTTCCACCTACGGGTGCCACACATGCCCTCCCTGCCTCGGGGGTGTCCCTGCACCCCCTGCCCCACGCGCGCCTCCGCACCCCACGTGCGCCCCACCTCCCACCCCACCCGTGCACCCTGTGAGCTCCCTGCCCCCGGGGGTGTCTCCAGGACACGAGGCACCAGGCGCTCGCAGGGACTTCGTCCCTGCCTGGGCGCCGGGGTTTGGCTTTCCCATCCTCAGGGGTGACACTTTGCGCCAGGATGTCACCCAGGACTCCGTCCCTGCCGGTCCCCGGCCCAGCATCCCAGTAGGCACCCAGGGCGGTGGGGTGCATCCGAGTGCTGGAGCCGCAGCCCAGCCCCAGGAACCCCGGAGCTGGCCAAGGGCGCAGACCCCCCTCAGCTGTCCCGGGAGCGCTGGCCAGGCAGGGAGGCTGCGCGACTGCTGCGCACTGCCGTGCTGCAGCCAGGCATGCGGTTAGCCCCAGACGCTGTCACGAGTATTTCCCTCCAAAGCAAACAAATTTGCTAAATAAGGACTAAGGAATCCTGCAAACTTCCTTTTAGCCTAACAGGAGATAACGCTGCTGCCGGAGTTTCGTTTCTGCCTGTTGCTCTGTACCGACACTGCCCAGCCTCGTGCCGCTCTCCCGCAGAGATACATCGCGCTGCCTGCGGGCCCCGGCGGGCTTGCGGAAGTGACAGCGAAGCGTGAAGGCTGGGTTTCTAAAATTGCCCTGTGCCACAGAAAGGGAGAACAGAAATCTTTTTCCCAGATTTGCCCCCATGCCGCCAGCTGCACCAAAAGTTGCTGCAGGTCAGCGTCTCGTTGGGTGCCGCACTGCGGCCCTCCCACGGCAGAGGCAGTGGAGGACTCCTGTCTTTGTTAGCAATTAAACTGTTACTAATGTTAAATCTTATTTGAAACACATCAGCTGCTGGAGCCTGGCGGGGCTTCACAATTCTGCCTCGTTTTTCCGGGATGGCAAGGCCGTACCACGGTGCCGAGGGCCGGGTACCGGCTGGGCTGCGGTGGGCAGCATCCTTCACCCCGCCGGCCCCGCGCCGTGGGTGCTAGGTGGCCGTGTCACACCCCGGGCTATTTATAGAGAAGAGCCGGGTGTACGGAGAGGAAGCTTTATGGTTTAAAACAGAGGGGCAAATGAGGTGCTGCAATCAGGAAATGAGATGAAAGGCAGTTTCAGCAGCGTGAGGTGTCTGTCTAGGCACGGTTCTTCCTGAATTAGTGGCTTCCCAGCACTGTTTCCACACTCCGCTTCTGCATCCGCACACTTCGGAGGTTTTAAAGATGAAGAGACGCGAGCAGAAGATCCACAGGGCACCTCTTCCCACTGCAGACACGCGCAGCCTTTGGAAAGCAGGAGCATTTGGAGGACCCAGGTATGCAGTGCTAACGACCTTAGCTAATGGGGCCGTAGTTTTCCCACACTTGTACCGACAGGTACAACTGTAACCAGCCAGTGTGAGTCTGTAGCACTCCACTGGCTTTCACAGACTTCACACCAGCTGAGGGTCTGGCCCAGTTAGTGCTTGCTGGGTGCGATATCCGTTCCCCAGTTTCCGTGCACACAGGCCCCCCCTCACCCTCACTGCCTGGGGGCCGGCAGCACTCGCCTTGCAGGGGAGGCATGGCAAGAAGCTGCTGGAAAAGCGGAGGTACAGATGAGATGCAATAGTGGGAGAGCAAAGCAGAATGGGGAAGCAAAAGCAGAAGGTGTGGGAACTACATGTCAACCTCAGCTCGCTGTTCCCCCTTCTTTTTTAAGGGCTGATGAGAAAGCTCTCGAAAGTACTCAAGGTAAGTTTCTGGCAATAACCTGGCGAGTTTGCTGTGCTGTTTCCTGTGGGTTAGGCTAACATCTGGGAATACTCTGACACCAGATGAAAGCATTCCAAAAGCATTAGGTCCCCTATCCTCATAGACATAGAAATGTTCATCCTTGCATGAGACACCGAGGCTTGAAAGGAGGCGAAGCAGGCTTGGGGACTTGGTGGGAAACACCAGCTCTGGGAGAGTCAGAGCTAAATTCTCTGCTTCATAACAACTGCTTTATCAAAGGCACCCGTATGTCCTGCCATGTCCCTGGTAACAGTCCTACATCCCTCTCCAGAGCCTGCTGCAGGACTCTGGAAGCCTCTGTGGCCCAGGGTGCAGAAATCAGCCAGCCCAGCTTACATCTAAATATTTTGTCTTTGTTGTACTATATTCAAAGAAGCCTGAACCTCTCCTTTGGTTAACAGGGTGTGGTGGAAGAAGCAGAGAAAGGCTGATTTTTCTTCCTTGATTCTGCAGTTCTTGCTTGTGTTGGTAATATTTGTTCACCTATGTAAGGTGTGTCGGGGTGGGCCCATGGCTTGAGCTGATTTGTGCCCTTGGCTATGCAGCCATGACCCACACCGAGTGGGACTAGTGACTACAGGTTCAAAATAACGCAGGAATTTGCCCCACATAAAAATAAATTTCATCACCAGAAGTCCGAGTTGCTTTTGAGGTTTGCATGCCTTTATCTGTGCTTTTGAGTAGTTATTAGCTTTCTAGCATGCTCAAGGCTTCTTATTTAAACAAATGTAATACCAAACCTCAGAGGAGAGGTTAGGAAGACAGTTAAGTTTGCACTTTTTACGCTGTCTGAAGTGCTGGAAAGAGCCTCAGCCCACCCCAAAATGCCTCCTTCTGGGTTTCTCGGCCTTGGAGGGTGTCAAAACCAGACAGGTCTCATTTGTTCCATGGAGCACATCTGCACCACTGACCCCGCTGCTTTGTCATCACGCTAATCTTTTCTCTTTTTATAATTGGATGTGTGCTCCCTCCTTGCTGGGTGACATTTGAAGAACTGCCTGTGGGATCAATGAGAAAGGCAGGGTTGGTAGAAAGAGGTAATCACTTTTATTAGCCCAACTGACATAATTGGAAAAAACAGCCAGGCTTTTGGGCATGCAAGACCTTCCTCAGGACTGTGACTAGCTGGGATGCTGGTCTGAACCCTGCCTGCCCAGATGCGCAGGCTGGAAAGCACGAAGCACTCTGATATTAAGCAGCTGGCCCGATCAGGCCCTTGGCAAGCGCTTGGAAGTGACAGTCTTCAACACAGTGTTTGGCGGGAGAGGAATCTGTAAAATTCTCTTCCTGCAGAGAACTGATAAGTAACAGTATTTGTCTGGTATGTCACTGCGAGGAGGCTGTAGAGCAGCAGAAGCAGCATGCAGGCAGCATAGAAGCGTTCGTCTTCCTCTGGCTGCCGATTAGCACCAGCCCCTGCTGCAGGTGAGCAGCCCACCCTGGCCAGAGCCACGCCGGACAATTCGGACAATCTGGCAGTGCCTGCTCACAGGGGCTTCATTCTGCTTTTCCCCTTTTTTTCTGCTGCACTCGTTTGCATGTGCCTGGCTTTGGCCGTCAGCGGGCACTGGGCAGTGCTGCAGCAGAGTGCTGCGCTGGGGCGGCTCGCCAGCCCACGGGAAGAGGGATGGCGACACTTTCTGTGGGTCACCTCTGCCTTCCTCTGGGGGCTTTTGGCTTCCTTATCCTCCTGCTTCAAAGCAGCGTGGCAGGAGTCAGGGAGCTTTCTGCAGGTTAGCTGCGGTAGTAGCTCCTGGCTCTTGATTTCTCTTCCTCTCTTGCTTTATAAGCCATGAGGGGGAGCCACCCGTGACTCACAGCTCCCCGTTAATCTCTCGTTTATGCTTGTTTGGAACAGCAGTGCAATTAGAAGTTAGGGTTGGAGTGATGAAGTGGGGGTTTTTGTTTGCTTGTTTCTCTCTTTGAGCTCCCTGCATGGTCTGGTGAGAGCCCTGGCGTGTCTCCTTGCTCCAGGAGCCCGCAGCAGTAAGTAGAAGCCCGGGGCTCCCTTTGGCACCCACCTGCAGCAGGGAGGACAGCAGAAGGGACAGAAACACTCCCGCTTCTTTTCCACGGGGGAGATGCTGCCACGTCCACCCTCGGGCAGCCGTCCTCAGCCCCAGCACCTCCGAGGACCATGGCCACCCTGTGCTCTGCAGGGGGACTGGGCGGCAGAGGGGCTGTCCTCCACTCTGGGGGCTGCAGGATGGGATGAAGTGCCTGAGACAGCACCCATCTCACACAGGAGCATGCCTAATGCTTCCACAGGTGCCGCCACTGTTAAAGTGTGCCTGTCCCCACATCCTCCCATGTGAAGGTGCCGTGGCGGTGTGAAGGGAAATTGGGGGGGGAGGGGGGGATTAAGGAATTAATCATCTTGCACCAAGGCGGGCAGAATCCTCTGGTCCTCTCAGTGCATCTCCCAGGGCATCTGCTGAGTGTGGGAGATCATGGCTATTAACCTCTGGAGTACTGGCTTTTGTAGGGAGGCAGTTATTGTCCTTTTTTTTTTTTTTTTTTTCTTCAGACTAGACCAAGGAAAAAGGAAACTGCTGAATATGAGCAATGACCCCAGCGAAAACTGAAGCGCTTTATATGGAACATGACACTGGCTGCAACAGCTGAACACCAGAGATTCATTGTCTCTGAGCCAAATACTGAACTGCTTGCCTGTAAATCAATACTGATGGTGAATACAGGTTACAAAATGACACAACATGAGGGCAGCAGAGGAAACAGAAGAGAGCATCAGAATAACAGTTAGAGATAAAAGATTGTTATCACGACTTTTTCTTCTTCCATTACTGTTTTTCACATAACTGAACATCGCTTTCAGAAGCAGAGGAGATCACCGTCTCTAACCTGACTTGTCCCTGGTAATGACCTCTGAGCCCACGCGGCCAGCAATCTTTTCTTGTCCACTCCCCGGTATCTTGTTTCCCTGCATGGTGCAAAGCCATGGTGTGAGGCTGCGGCAGGGTAGTTTGCCACACAGTCAAAGTTTTTTGAGTGCAAAATGCACCCCATTCTCCAGGCATCATCAGCACCGAGGTGACTTCTGTTCCATTACCCCCACCCACCAGATCAGAGGAGACACCACTCAGGTGCAATGGGCACCCGGGGCTACAGAGCAGATGAGGCTACATAAATGTAGCCATAATTTCACAGGAGCCTGGGCTGGAGCCACACTGAACTGCACATAGTGTGAGGCAGACAAGGCTGGTTCAAACACAAATGCACTGAGTTGTGGCCATGCTGAGGTGCCTTGCTTCTCACTTCCAGCCTCCTTCCTGTCCTTGTTCTTGCAAGGTGGTCTGACCTCAGATAATGCTCAGTATCATTAGGCAGGAGGCAAATTGTATGGCACCTACACTGACCCAGTGTAAACCTCTGACTCACATAAATAATGGGCATGTATATAGGAGGCACACCAGGGAAGCAACGCCGAAAGCACACGGCCCTCTGCCGTCTTCATCTCTCCACCATCAGTGAGGGTCTACTGTACCCCTAAGGTGATTCTGGTCCTGGCGATAGAGGTCCTTGCTTGCAGTGGGGCCAGAGCTTCACCTCTCATTCCTAATTTTAGAAGACTACTTCATGAGCTTATAGGAAAAGGAACTCTGTGTGCCGGAATATGTGCCCAGTTCTACTGAGTCCAAGAGGAAATTTGTTTTTTCCTGAGAGCTTTCTTATCAAATCTGCTGCATATCAAACCCAAAATAGCTTGTGTGGCTGCTGGTCAGACCAAGCTTTCCCTCAGCTCTGAGGGATGGTTCAAGAGCTAGAGGAAGATTTCCTAATGAACTGCTGCAGGGTGGCATGGCCATGGTGGGTGCTGTGTGCACACTCTTCATCTGGTGCAAACCAGAGGGATTTTAATTTCGTTTAATCACCTTTTCCAGTGTGGGCAAGGCCCTTGGCGTGGTCTGAAGGCAGGTGCACCAACATGTGCTGGGGCCAAGCCAATGGCTAATGCCAGGGTGCCCTGTGCCTGGCAGGACAGAGCCAGCTGGGGAGCCGAGATGTGCAAAAGGAGAAGATGGCCAGGTGGAGATGGGGCTGAGGTCTAACCATAGCTCTGCACTGTATGCCTGGCCAGGAGGTCTGACAGCAGCAGTAAGGGTCCAGGAAGAAGGGCTTCATCAATGCCGAGATCTTGGACAAATTTGAACAGCCCATGCTGGAGATTATGGCGCCCTGGCTAGCTAGAGTATGGGTAGGTCAAGTCTACCATGCCCACACTGCCAGCAGATGCCTGGCCATCCTGTGGGCATCTTTCAAAAGCTATGCAATCCCTGTGGAGCTACAATGTCTTCTGAGCCCTTGGGCAAGTGCTTAGCATTGGCATAGGTGGCTCCAGACCTGGAGTGTCAATACACACAAGGAGAAAAGGCTGTAGTCCTTGGTATTTGGTTCCTAGATCACATAGACCTTTTCAGTCTTGTGCCTTTAATTTTGTGTTTCCCTCAGTGAGGCAGAATTAATGTCCTCTAGGCATCCGAAGAGGACATCCACTAATGTCTGTCAGGTCTTTGGGAGCAGACTTCACAAGGTAGTGCTAAAAAGGTTGGTTTTTTTCTCTGTGGTTGCAACATATATGGTCCAATGCTTTCCCTAAAATACCTTGCTGGGAAAAGGAAATCACAATTCAGAAGTGGCTTAGGGTAAGCTCATGCTTGTCTGATTTCTTTGTAATGCCTCAGTCTGGCCGTAGCCATCAGTCTTCCTGTTTTACACAGAGATTGGACATTTGTAGTGGGAACTGTCATGGAGATTTTGCTCTTAGCATGGAAGTGAATCGATGCCCTAAAAGAAAGGCAGTAGTTGTGTTATGCAAGATTTGGGGGATAGAATGATCCTTTTGAAGCGAATGCGTTTAAGGAAAATGACCACATGGAGAGTCCTGGACGCAAACACTTACGCAAAGATACTTATTTTACTGGTTACCATTAACAAATTTGCCTAACTGGGAACCATGTCTAGCAGCAAGAAGGGTGGTAAGCACTAAGATATCAAGGTGATGTGTACAACAGAAGAAGATAGGCAGAATTCAGTCTCCATAGCTCACACAAGGCTGGTCTTGACATCTGATGTGAACCCTGTTTAACTTATTCCCTAGCTCTGGGAGAAATCTGCAGCACATTTACAGCTCATATCGCATATTCCACCTACTATACATCAGCGAGTCCTCATTTTCTCTGCTCATCAATGAACTCGGGCTAAATTCAGAGCAGCACATGAAAATGAAAGGCACCGTGTTGCATGACCACCCAGACTCTTTACCCACTCCAGCCCACTCTGGAATGTCAGAACAAACACTGTGTGACTCCTTAAACAATGTAAGTAATCGCTTTTAGATGGGCTATTGTGTGTGGCATTCATCTAGGAGATGGTATCTGTGAATGGTGTTTTGTGTGTTAGTGTATTTTAATAGCACGTGAGATTACATCTCTGGCTAGTGTTTTTATTTGCTATAGTATGGTAATTGGGTGATTTTAATCTGTGGTTGATTTTTTTTTTTTTAATGTAGCCCCGAGGGAAATGGTGCAAGGCTGTCTCTTACTAAAATTAGCCTTGGCAAACTCAAATTCGCCCCTTCCGCCAGCTCACAGCAGAACGCTTGGGATAAAAAATGGTTGCAAGTCCGACCAGCTAAATAGAACCTGCAAGCCTGGATTTTCTCTCCTACTCAGGCTATTAAACTCTTCGATGGAGGCACAGACTCGACATTTTGAGAACCCTGTATCCTCCAGAATTCCTCCCTGTTCCGCAGAGAACAGGCATGCTCTTCCTCAGTTCACCAGGAAAGTATCAAAGGCTCAGCATTTTGCATCAATAAAAAAAAAGCTGTGCATGATGCCTCAGGACTTTTTTGATTGCATCTGTGGAGATGCTGCTGCAGTGATGGTCCAGCCCTGGCAGTCAGCACAGAAAGCAGGGTAGCTCTCCAGAAACCTGACCTCTGTGCCTGCACTCCTATCATGCAGTCATCTGTGTCCAGCTCTTTGGGTCCATGAGGACCTCCATGCCACTAGATGCCCCCAGGAGGAGTTTTCTGCACTTATATTTCCAGTTCTAGAAACATTTTTCCTGGGAAATATCTCTGACTTCCGCACTGCAGCTGAGCTGCTCCCCAGGGCACGGCAGAAGGCCAGGGCAGGTAAACCCAGAGTCATAATGAAGATCTTAATGTATGAATCGAGTATAACATGTGCTGGCTCCTTGCCTTCTCGCCGGAATGAAAGAAATTAATACAATGTTCCTGATGTGCCTGTGAATATTTCTGCAGTGAATTGAGCCCTGCCCAGCCATTGATTTCCCACTTCAAAGGTCAAAGCCATTTGGTTTCATAATCATTTGTGTAACCCTCTGATGGAAGTGGAAAGTAGGAAGAGGTGTCCCAGAGACCTGGAGGAGCAGGTGGCGCAACGAGGGAGATCCTGCATTTCCAAAACGCAGAGCTAGATGTAAATGTAGATCCGGGTTGAGGATTAGGGAGGGAAGAAGGCAGAAATGCCATTGCCTTCTTGTGGGGCAGAAGTTCTCCTTCCAGGCCACTGTGGTTTCATCCATGGGGTTTTTAGCAGCCCACCTGGTTCTTCTGAGATGCTTGTTACCCTGAAAATGATACTGAGCTCTTCTCGCTGCTGCTGCCAGGTCCCTCTGAGTCAGGGTTTGAAGGCTCTTGCCAAAAGATCATGCCTGTGCCTGGCAGCTCTGCTAGGCAGCCAAACAGGAGCAGCATGCATGAAGCTCGTGGAGTTGTACATTTTTGGGGGGACGCTATAAATGCAGGTGCAGTCAAACAAATTGACTTCATCCTTAAAATAGAACAGTCTTGGGGATCCAGCACATAGAAGGGCCTCCTGTGTGCTTTCCTCCAGCATACCCCACTGCCAGCAGAGAGCTGGTGTGCTCTGTTGTCCTTGTCCCACCTTCTTTGCACAGAAGGAGCCCATGTGTTTCCCAGCAGGAGCACAAGGGGCTTTTATTCCAGTTTTTTAACCTCTCTGTAAGTCACCACCACTCCCCACTCTCCTTGTTGTCCCTGTCATTGATGAATTCATTAGTCATCACTGCTTCATTTGTAAAGTAACCACAGGCAACCAGCTGGATGCATGTGCACTGTGGGTAAAGCACTCACAGGGAGAGACCTGTGTGCATCCCTGTCAGTGCCAGCAGCTCCCTCTGCGCAGGACTAGCCAGAAGGATGGTGGGGCAGGACCGCGTGGACTTCCCGGATCCCTGACGGTGCGCGGTCTCTGCCTGCTTGGGGCACATGGGGAAAGCGGCTGTTGCTTTACCAGCACAGCGGCTGCTTTTGCTTCTCAAGACTGAAGTGTGGTACAGGAGCAGCATTCTCACCCCTGAGTTGACAACACAGGGCTGTGCACATCAGGGTGGAGGTACGTTGGTCCAGAAACAAGAACTTTTGCCTGGCACCTGTTTACAAAACCCTTGTTTCTCACCAGATATTTGCAACGCATCCTTAGTTTCATCTCCTAAACTACTCTTACGCAGCTGAAAGAAACAGACTGAGGAGATCACAGCAACCTAAGCACAATGTCCCCATTAGGACTGGGAGCACAGCTCTTGTGGATGGCTTTGACATTCAGCTGCAGACTAAGGTGGGTCAGGAGCTGTCACCACCGCCATCTGAATGTAGCATGGGGCTTTCTCCTGCAACACGCAACGGGTGATTGAGGTGAAGTCTTCCTTTTGAAAGGAACTCACTCCTTTAAACAGTTTTCGTAACAACTTAAATAGCTTCCAAAGAGACTATGTAAAGTTGAAAGACTACGGGTGATTTTACAGGCAAAGTAGAGGTGTGGAGGAGACCTGGTGGTTCGCTGTGTCTAATGTCCATGGTGCCAGCTATAACTGTCCTGTACAGCGTACCCCAGACTTTTCATCTGGAAAAAAAGCCTTGTCCCTTTCCAGACTTAGAATTCTAGGGTGACTGTAGTTGATAGACCCTGATAAGACAGAAACATTTTATAGGAAGGTATGCATTCCCTTTCCTTGTAAATCTCAGTTCATTCCTATTGCATGAGTTAAGGCAGCTGTTGAGTCCGAGTGGGTGCAGTTTTAAAAGGGAAAATCCTGCTTGAAATCCAAAATAAATAATAACTAACATAGCCATGTGAAAAGTAATTATAAGGCTTTAAATAAACTTAAATAAAATAAACAGCACCCCCATCCTTCACCTGCTAGCAACTTGACTTCAGCAGTTGTATTTCCCAGCCAAGGTGGATGTGGATGGTTTATTGAAGCAGGTAAAGCAGTCCAGAGCATACAGAGCAGCTGCTTTTCACTGCTTTCTGATGCCAAGAGTAACAACCTTCTCCTTCAGACCGAGTGTGAGACCAGGAGGTCATGGGTCCTGGCTCCATCACTCACTTCACCAGCCAAGTCACCAAACCTTTCTTTTCCCCCAAGAATTTGAAGCTTATTAACTAAACACAGTCTGTGTTGTTATTATTATCATTATGAATGAAGTCAGCAGCTTTTGTGGGAGATGTGGGAGACCTCAGTTCACAGGAGCTTCGCTGTGGGGGGAGGAACAAAGGCATCTGTCCCAGCCCCATGAGACCCAGCTCTTGGCTCTTTTATGTCTGGTCACTGCTTCTCTGAAGCTAAAATCTTTCAAAGGGGAGCCCACATCACGAAGCAGATGCCTCATATTGAACCCAGAAAAGGCAAAATGGCAGGTAAAAGTGCAACTGAGCACGGAGTCTGAAACCCCCTCCGCCGTGTCCGTTACATGGTTGTACTGCCTCATTCATACCCACTTCTCACGCCCCTCCCCTGCACATTCAAATCCATTATCACGAATACAGCAGAGTCCTACTGAGGTCTGGATTTCTTCAAATGCAGACCTTTTCCTGCAGTGTTGTTTCAAATTGCACTTTCCATTGATGCCCTTAGATTAGACCCAAGAATATAATGCTACCATGTGTCTTCCAAACCACCTTCAAACAATTTTCACCCCATGTGTGGTGTCTTCTGTATCCTACAAAGGCAAAATCTTAATTTTACTCACCTACTTCCCACTGACATATATACTTGGCAAAATAAAAAGTACACGACAACTGTTTAGCACTGGCTAAATGAAAAACAAGCTTGTTGCTTAACTATTCACTATGCAAATACGAATTAAAATTAAATAGTCCAATCCTTTAAGAAAAAAAAGTACCTGAGCAGTGAGGGTGGCCATGCAGCGTGTCTGGGTGAGCCTTGGCCCAGGGGAGCAGGATGGCTGGGACATGTCCACGGGGATGTGCTAGGACCCAGGACCGGCTCAGAGTCAGGAGAGACTGTGACGCAGAGCAGATCCTGCATGCTGAGCCCAGAAATCAGGCAGGGCTTGGCGCTGGGGGACTCAAAGCACTGTCTGTGCCCAGGATGAAGAAGGGCAGCCACAGGGGAGGGCAAGAAACAAAATACTTCTGACAGAAGACCTCTGTCAGACAGCTGTCATAACCAGTGCTGGGAAACAGAATAGGACAGGAACTTGGTTATAAGCCCTTCAACAACCACAGGGGAAACACCTCATTAGTAGCTCTGGCTTGCAGGAGGGCTATCCGATCTATGCAATGTGCACGTGATTATCCCCTTCACAAGAAATGTTCCTGTTAATCCCCAGCTTCCTGCTCCTGTGCCAGTGATGGGGACTTCAAAGACAGTATCAGTGCATAGGCTAACACACAAACCAGGGTGCGGGGAGAGCCATGGAGCGGGGCAGAAAGAAGGACTGAAAGGCACCACTGCCATCAATTATGCAGCAGAGGAACAGACAAAATTCCGGTGGTCTCAAAAGCTCCCTTCTAGTCAGGGGGTTCCCTGTATGTTCTCGACTTTCCCCAAACTCTTGCTGAACTGATTTTCAGCAAGGCTGGAGAAGGAAAGATCGTCTTCACCTTCTCCCAGGAAAGCCCTGGAGACCAGGCACCTCTGCCTGGCAGTGGTATCAAGCAAGGGGGGCACCAGCCCCTCAGCCCTGGGGACACATTGTCAGCCCGGCAGCACAGCAGCAGGATGGTCTTGCACCTTCCCACCTATGTCCCATTTGCCCATGTCACAAAAGTCCTTGGGACATAAGGCTCTGGTGGAGCTGCAGGATGTGAGGATGCAAATGACAGTGTCTGGCTGCCAGCAATGCAGCTGAACAAGACTGAGGAGCAATGGGCTTGTCCTGCAACAGGCCACATGCAACCATTTAAAATAAAAACGCCTCTGACTTCAGCAATCATGGTGCCATTGCAGATGATTGAGGCCAAGGCTCAATAATCCCAACTCCTTATTGCTCTGAGCAGCTGTAACACCTGGTAGCCATCTGCCATGACCAACGGTGCACTGGGACCTGTGATCTTGCTTAGAAACCCGCACCCCCCAAGACTGGAAAGAAATAGCACATACTTAATGCGTCTGTTATAGTTCCTCCATCCTGCTGGAGGAAGTACTACTGAATTTCTTACCTGGGTTGTCAGTGGAGCCAAATCATCTGTTCTTCATCTATAAAGGGCCTGTTCATCTCTGGAGCCTCCTGTCTCTGCTATTACTGGATAATTGATAGTAGGTATCCACTCCTGCTTCTAGGATGGTGGCTAGGGAAGGGGATGTTTTATATGGTTATTATAGTTAACAGCACAGCACAAATATGGCTAGCCATCTGCTACATAATGTATTGATTTGGAATAAGGAATGCAGGAGCCTTATGGTATTCTTTTTACCACTGCGTCCATCACTGTTTTCTTATTCACATTTTTATATATATATACCCACTGAAAAAGCTCAAAGGATTTAACTGGATGCAAATGTACTTCATCTGGGAATAGGACAAAGCACTTCACAGGAGAGAGCTTTGCGTCAGTCAATTTTGGACCACTCCCCAGCAAATGTTTCTGCTGATAAGGACGCAGCACTGTTTGCTTTGGATCCTTCACCCAAGCGGGGGAAAAAATGAGTGTGTAGCTCCTGTTGCAAATTATAAATCATGGGTTTCTTAAAGGTCTATTGGCAGCCAGGGTTCCTCAATGGTCTGAGATGTTGCTGACAGCTCCCATTTGCACAGTTGCTCAACGAAGGGTGGTTGCTTGTTCAGCTCCGTCAAGGGGGCTCCCCTGGGAAAACAAGAGAAGAACATGATCTAGCCCCGGGACTGCAGAACTGAATCATCAATAGCTCAGCCTATTGCTGCTGTGGAAGGTAATGAGTCTGATTTCTTCTCTCAAAGACTGCTTTCACACGGCAGGGATGGCCTTTAGTTTCAATGAGACTCCTCTGACGCACAGTGAGGAGAATCTTAAGAGCCAGTCATAAGGAGAAGGGCATGCTGGCAGTGTCCTTCATCTCTGCACAGCAGAAGATCTAATACCACCCAAAGAAACCTTGGCTTTGGACACCTCTCTCAAGCTCACTTCCACCTGGCACAGCAGTTTGTAAAGCCAGGGGAGGAGTTAAAACCCTTTTAGTGCCACTGTGACCAGTGCTTGTCAGCTCACGGCCCAAAGAGTGGAGGTAACAACCTTGCAAGGTACCCTCTCTGCAGGGGTGACACTCAGAGACCATCCCCATGCTCCTGGCAGGCATGGCAAAGCACATCCCCAGGTCTTGGTGCAAAAGAGACAGGTTTCTAATCATCATGCTGGTGGCTAGGAGAAAAATGGGATGCATGGAGATGTCTAAGGACTTACTCATGCATTAAAGCACATTTGTAAATTCTGCCAAGACAAAAGGATTAGGGAGGGATTTTTTAATCTTTTTTTTTTTTTTTTTTTTTTTTTTCCAAAGATTGCTTTTAGTTGTGGTTTGGCACAACAGCATTGTAGGTCTTTCAAGGGTTAAATTGAATAGGTCAGTGTCCTTCATAAATATGCCATCATGAACTGGGACTAAGGTCTGGAACAGCAGGGAAAGGGCAGAGACAAAGGGCAAAGACATGAGAATGCGACAGCTATTTTTTTCTTGTGCTGAAGCCTCTTCAGCATGGGGTTTGCCTGGATCAGGAAGAGATGAAAACAGATGGGTTTGGTGAAGGCTACTATGAATCTGTAGTACTGCTGGAGGGATTTCCTGAATTCTTTTTCCCAAGGAAGAAATATTTTCTTCTGTGCTCCCTCCATCTGCTGCTTGTCTACCACCTTGCGAGGAACATGTGGTGGGGGTGCTGTTCACTCACTCACACAAACAGGTTTCATTATCAGATTATGAAGGAAAAGCCCCAGGCCAGCAACTGGGGCTCTCTCCCAGTTCACTCATCCACTTCTTCAAGTCTCAGTGCCTTAATGTAAGCAAATACGTAACTGCCTGCACCCAAATTAACATGTGGCACCTTAGTGTCTGGTTGCTGCTCCCTGCATCTCCTTTTGCACCACGCTTAGCATAGCTGGGAGATATTGATTAAAACCCCTTCTGCTCTTACAGTTCAGGGTGGCAGAGGAGAACTAAATAGGACAGTCAGTTGCCCTAAGGAGCCTTTATTGGAAGTAACGGCTTTCAGAGTAGCCAGAATCCGGAATGTAAAGAGACAAGATTTAGGAAAATGAGGAATCCACCCAAGGGTAAGCACTAGTTTTGTTAATGTAGAGTGCCAGTAATTTGATCTGAAGAGGCAAATCAAATGATTGAGGGTGTTAAGCACCACAGCCTGGGTGGCAGGATGGAGTAGCTGCTGTGTACTCTAATGAACCTCCTTTCTTCAACAAGGAAAGCCTCTGTGCATGGAGATGACTCAGAACTGCTGATGTGAAGTAAACTTGTACTGCACTGTTTCCAGTAGCAGGGTAGGGAGGAAAGATCTTTTCTTATCCCTGCAGTGCTTCAGGAGAGAAGGGAAGCGCTTGTAAAATTAGCCATAGCATGGACCAGAGACCCTCTACCGAGGCCCTTCTAGAGTCTTGCTCACATGCTGTCAATGAGCTATTGAATATTGTAATTAACTTTAAAGCATGCTAGTGGAGTAGACAAAGAAAGAGGAAAGAAACTGAATAGCTGCTAAGAAATGTTTTCACCTAATTCCAAGATTGGATCACCTCTTTCTTTATTTTTAGGGGGCAGTTTCTTCCCCTCAGATTGAAGGTTCATTTCTTTTCCTCCACACTGTCACAGGCTCCATCATTTGTCTCTGTCTCTAAATGCACACAGATCAGAGCAGGAACCTAGTGTATTGAAGACACATGTCACCATGGACAACCCATACAGCACAGCATAGATGCAAGCCACAACTTTGGGAGCTCACAAATCACACATTGGTGTTTACCAAGCAGGCTCTGGACATGCTGGAGGGCTGTGCACGTGCCTGTGCATAATCTGGAAGCCACAATGTGAAAATATAGTTGTGCTTGATGACTTGTTTTAAAAATGATGTTTGTTTGCCTACGGCTTCTCTCCCTAGTGCTCTGTGACTGACATAAACTTCTCTGGAAGGGGCCGCTTAGTGCAGAGCTACCACATAAATGATGCAAACAAACTGCAGTCCCACGTGTTTGGGCATGTCCAAGTTGCAGTGGGCTGTTACAGTGGCAGCAGGGCCTCCATGCTGCGAGCAAGCAGGTCCTTTGCTGGTGCCCTCATCTCAGTTTTGATTTGCTTCTTCTTCAGTGCTTGAAGCCAAAGCAGATGCAGGCAGAGGAAAAGGTGGAATGACAGGAAAGAAGCAATGTTCAATTAGAGGGAATTTTTGGAATGTTTACAAGCCAGGGCTGTCTAATAAGTAGATTAATTTGTTAGTGCCGAGTCAACACCTAAAATTGTAAGCCATTCAATCTTCTATTTGCCTGTTCCACAGCTCATGTTCCTGGTATTACATACGGACGAACCTGTGTTCTCTCTGCCTCAGTAAAGGTTATCCACGTTGGATCCTATTACAGCTTCTTGTCATACAGGATGAAAAGATGTCTGTCTAGTTAGTCTCCTAGGGAGATTCATAAAACCCCACATCACAGTGGAGCTCAACTTGGCTCTACACTCGGTATAATTCAGAGCTGGATTTGAAACTCCTGACATCCTTAGGGTAGAGGGACTGAAATTCAACTCGTCCTTTCGGATTTCCATACTGTACTCCATCTTCAAGAGATAGAATACACTGCAACAGAGGAATGATTAGGACATTAGCTGGCAGTGCTCCTAGTAGTGAATTGTCTTCATATCTGACCATATAGGGTATTAAGGTCCACAGCCCAAAACTGTTTTAATAAGAAAACAACATGAAATCCATATTCTGCATCCAGTGAAGCTTTATATTTGCAAGCACTGTAATGAGCTTGTGGCTGTGCAGTGTACTGAGAAATTGCTCTTTGCATTTAAATCTTAGAAATTTTCAAAGTTGTAGGTTGAAGTAACACATGGAAATGCTAACTGGGCTCTGTGGTTACAGGTAATGAGGACAGCTGTGTATTGCAAAATGCAAGGAAAGGACTTTTCAGATATATCCCTACTGATCCTGAAGAAGACAAAATACTTAACACAAAAGAAAAAACCTCAGTTCCAGTAGTGATGATATCACTTCTTGTTTGCAGCAAGAAAAGCAAAGCTGAATGGGTTTCTAAGTGCCAGGAGCAATATTTCATAATCTGAAAGGTAAATCCATAAAAATTGGGTACTTCCTACTTTAGACACAAACCAGAGAAAGGTTAAAACTGGAACACTAAGATAAAGTCTATTCTATATGGCAAGAATAGGTTTGTTTTCCATGTAAAGGCAAGATTAAGAAGGTATGACTGATGCCTGGTTATGATAAGCTGTATCTGACTGACATGTAGATGAAGATTATTAGTGCTGACCTCCTCTGTCCAAAGCCCATATTAAAGGAGAAGGAAACAGCTTTGTGAACAAAACACAGAAACAGCATTGTTGCCTTCGTTTCAGGTATGCAGTGCACATGAAATAAATTTTCATACTGCCTGTGGAGCTAGAAGTTTGTTCAACTATATGAATGCCTCTTTGACATCCTTCTTCAAGTGCCTCCAGAGAAGATTCTTTCTGCTGAGAGGTGCTTTCTGGATTTTTCTTTGTTGTTTTTTTTTTTTTTTTTTCAACTGAAGGCAAATTAGAAGAAAAGTGAGATAAGACTTTGTAACTATTCAGATTATAAGAAAATAAATTGAAGTGTCAGTTCAGTGTCAAGGCCCTTTATACATCACATTTCTGCTTTTCCTCTTCCAGACTAAGGAAAGGTGAGAACAGGGATCAGTGGTTATGACAGCAGCTGCAACAGAGTTATTAAGACTGAAACCACAGAAACAAACAAGGAGCTTCCACAGGTTTTCGCTTCTGCTATTTGGTGGTGACATCTGGGAATACATGATGAACTCCTCCTCGTGCAGAATGGATGTTCCACTGATGTTGTAGGAGATCATCCCTAGTATAGTGCTTGTTTCCATGTCTCCTAGATTTTGAACATATTAAACTAGTCTGGATATGGTTTGAACGTGCAGAAGAGTCCAGGGTTTGTACAGTACATTTGGCCAGGACACTGGACAATATTAGCCTCATCCCGGGATTTTGTTGTAAGCTTCCCAGCCTGGTGCAGAAAGTCTGGAGATTCTTTAAAGTTTGTGTATGCTGACGTAAACAGAGCCCCTTGCTGCAGAAATAAAACTAAAGAGAATTTCTGGCACAATTCAGAACGATACATAATTTTGTGGTGACCTCTCCATAGCAAATGCAAAGCTCTATCTCTTCGCTTGGCACTATGTAAAATGTTTGACATGAATTTGAATTGATGTCTACCTACAGGACTTAAAAGGCCCCGCAGGCCAAAGCATACGAGCCATCTCTTAAGTTCCTTGTCCTCACTGCTCCCTGCAGAAGCAGGGAGTACCAATACTTTTTTTTTTAATCCAAGAGAAACTTGGATTTTTAATCCAAAGAGAACTATGCAAAGGTTAAGTGAGCTGCTGAAGGACAGGCAGGAAATCAGTAGCAGAGCAGAGCCTCCAGGTCGCATTTCCCAGCTGCTCTGTGTGTGCTCTTAAAGAAGGTTTTCTCCCACTGTCGAGGTGGTGGTGGGCTGCACCAGCCACACAGCCCGGAGCACCCATTGATAGTGGGGAAGCTACAGCTCACTCCAGCCCCACATCAAATCTGCATCTCTTCCGACTGCAGGTCTGCCCTGTTGTTTCCGTTTGTCTCCCAGACTGGAGAAGAAAGAAAACACTGCAATTTAGCAGCGGTCTGACAGCAGCTGACCTTTACATGACAAGCAGTATTCCTCAGCAGCGTGCATCAGAGGTTTGCTTTGGTTTACATTTATTTTGTTCAACTTCATCTTTCGTAGGCATACAAAGTGAAGCCAATTGGATTAGACAGGCAGGATCTGTTAGCATCTTGAAGTAATCTGTAAGGAACCAGCAGCATGATAGTCATTAGGCAGTGGTTGCTGCAAACAGCTTCGGGGAATTTGTCTCCACTAAAGAGAGTTCTGGTGTCAGAGGGAGGATTGGGAAAGCCTCAGCAAACAGGGTTTTGTTTGTCTTGGAAGAACTCCGGGGAATCACAGGGCAAGTTGGAAGTGACTGGTGGAAATGACCCCATCCAGCTTTTTACACGAGCCCCTTGGAAGCTGTTGCTCTTCCAGCTTCCTTGTATCTCTTTTAACTAACCCTTTGCTAAAAAGCAAAGTCATAGCTCCATCCCTGCTACATTTATCACAGCACAAACATGCTTCTTGCTGTAAAAATGATGAAATTCCACCAAAATCAGAGCACAATTTAGGCACAGCAATACAACTCAAAAGCTTTACCAGGGTGTTTGCACACGTACACTGACTTGTTCAGACAGGGACCACTAAATTCTCTTTAAAAGTCCTTAAAGGTGAATAAGCCAGGTAGCAGGCCTTCGTATGCTGCTTACCACATTTCACTTTGGGAGTAGGATTTTGCAGGCAGCTTTGGCCTTACTCTGCTGGCACTGAAGCCAGTGGCAAAGCCAAGTCTATTCAGGAATCAGTGTTTAGCAGTCTTCCTGACTCTATGATGGTCCCAGCACCTCCCCGGAGGATGGCAGCTTTGCAAACTGCAGCAGTGCCACACACCAACAGCTCAGCAAGAGTAGGCTGCAAGGATTACTCAGGATTTGAGAGCTGCTGGGCAGGCTTGAAATAAAACTGTTCTATAGCTAGAGCTTGGCAAGGATGATTAATTTTGAGAGTTTAAAAAAAAAAAAAGACACAGGAAAAAAAGAGCAAATTACAATCTCTGAATTTTCAAAGAGTTTCTTTGCATTGGCAAGGAATGGAAGCGCACTGCAGAGCCCAGATGAGGTTATTCTGACTTTTTATTGCACAGGTGGTCAGTCAGAGCCTGTGGGCATCTTGGCCTTCAGAAGCAGCTGAGAGGAGGCAGTGATGGGTCAGGCTGTTTCTTGGTCTGGTCCATTCTCTGTGAAAAACCCAATAAATCCCATCTTAGCTGCTCCTGAATGCCCAATGAGTTCAGCTGAAATGTGTCTGTCAGTGAGGAAAACATGCCACAGACAGGCCCAGGACTAGGAATGAGAAATTAATTCCCCAAACCAGGCACCAAAACAATCACAGAAGGTTGTCCTGGTCCAGAGTGTTTCCCCAGTGTTTGGGTTAAAAATCCAAGACTGGATCCAAGTCTAGGATGTACTTCCAAATTTTGCCCATCCCTGAAAGAAAGCCTCCATTCACATACACCTGTATTACCGCAGCTTGCTCTTTGCTTGATAGAGGTCCTGGGTCCATGCTTCACTGTTGCTGAATTGCTGCAGGGTGCCTGTGCAGTGCCTGTGCTCCCGCAAAACCTGCATGTGTGGCACTTGGTTCCTCTGACAGGACCCCTGGGGGCATGCTCAGAGCAGGCTTGGGCTTCCACAGTTCCAGAGGGTCAGAAACGTGCGTCAGACCTAGTCTTGAAGTATGAAACATCATGGAGGGACTTGAGGAACTTTGGAAAGCTTTGGGATATGGGGCTTGGAACATCCTTGCTCCCATCCACTGCATGAGGTCTGTTCTTCAAGTGGTCCCTGTTGGCATGACCTTTTCTACAGACCTTTTCCCAAAAAGAGCCAATACGTATAGAAGCATGTTTGTACAGAGCAGGAACAAGAGCCAACGCTCCAGCCCTGTCTCACGCCCAGATGGGCTCCTAGTGACAGTGCCCTGGAGAGATCTGCACTCCCAGGCAGACACAGAGAGGCACTAGCATTGCACTGAGTCTTGGCCCAGCCTTATCAGCTTCTTCATCAAGATGGTTCAAAGGAAATACCAGCAGGCTTTGAAGCTGCTGAACCACGCAGCGAAGTCCTGTCAGCTTGGCACCGTTCCAGTCCCAGCAGGAAAAGAGCAAGAGCACTCCGTCATACCCAGGGTAACATGCTCTTCCAGGCATTAGCCTTTGCATTTGTTTTCATTTGCTGCTGTCAGAGCAGGACAGCAGGATCTGGCCATTTGTCAGAGAAGTTGGCCGTGTTTTATGAGATTGCAGGCTTTTTCACAGCCTCCTGACCTCAGGAATCTGTCATGCAATGATTTGGTTCCACAGGGGAACTTGCGAAGAGAGTCAATTCATCATCACAGTCTCCTGGCTTATCAACACAGTGTCCAGGTGGGAGAACTGGATCAGGAGAATAGTTTTGAGTGGATTGCTGAAGAGTAGTGTCACTGCTGGGAACAGGACCAGAACACTTCATTGCCACGTTACCACTTGTATGTCTGGTGCAAGAGTGAATAATGTACTCTGGAAATGTCAGGAAGACATTCTTTCACGTCTTAAAAGTGGAAACTTGTGTAGATCCTGGAGACCCAATAATGCAGTGATGAAACAGAAAAATCTTTGTATTTTTTTTTATTTCAAATGTGTTGGGCAGTATCCAGTAGTTTTTGGCATCAAAAGGAGAATGAGCAGAGAGACCATGCAAATAAAATTTGGCTTGGCAGGGTTTTTTGTTTAGATCTGAATTAGAACTCACTAATTAGAATCAGAATATGAAACTATGTTGGCATTAAATGATACCAAGGCAATGTCAGCATGCCTATGCTGTCAGCAATAGGTAGACATGCACTCAGGTTTATATTCATGACCATATCACCTAGATAGCCACACCAGAAACGTCTGTATTCACACCCCAGTCTAGCCTAAGCCTGCAAGTTCTGATAATTTGCTGGGTGTTTTCCTACGTCAGCCACTATCCACAAGATCAGCATCACCAGTATTGCAACATACCTGTAAACTGGAGGTCTGGAGTACAAGTAGTCCCACTACTCTCCTCCCCTACACTGTAACACCACTTCCCCCAGCTCATAAGCCTTCCAGTCTCTCTGTCCATCACCTCCCATGCGATGTTACTTCCCTCCTTGCAGTTTTCCCCAACCTGGCAGTACAGTTCTTATTGATCTCCACTGGCTGTCAGTCCATCCCCTTGAATTTCTGCTTGTGTTCCCACTATGAAACAATTCAGCACGTAAGCACTCAGCTGCCTTTGACCTGATGAAGCTGAACTGCTCTGAACCCGAAAGCGTATGAAGCAGCTCCGGGAAAGGGCAAACCAGTTTTCACTACATGAAACAGGATGCAGTACTTAAAGAGTTTCAGGCAATAAAGCCATCATCTCCCCTGCCCTGCTCCCACAACAAGGTACTTGCTTTCCAAGAAGAAGAGGAACAGCGGGCAGTGGCAGGGCGGTAACAGAGGACAGGGACGGGTAGGACATTTCAGGCTGTGGAGTAAGCAGGCGTCCACTGAACTGGCCCTCGAGATGTCCCATTGAGCTGTGACCCCACAGTCTTCCCACCGCAGAAGATACCAAGGGCTGACCACTAACTTTCCACAGATATCTAGAGCAGGATAAAGGTCACGCCTGGAGCTCAGTAATTGCAATCCCGGATTATTGTTTGCTTCCCTCTGAGCTCAGTTGGCTTCCCTTTATCTGCAACCCTCCCAAGGGATTTGTACTGGGGGGCTCTCAGTGTTCCTCCCACCTCGTTCCTAACCGGACACTTTCCAACACAGAAATGAAGGGCTAAAGACAACATGCTAAGTGACAGAGGTCTCAGCATGTCTGTTGTCTTGGAAGCCACCATAATATGCGGACATACTTCCCACTGAGCAGGTTTGACACCAGTAGAAGTGAATCCTTCATGGCTGACACACTGTACGGCGAATGCCAGAGGTTTTTGTCCACCCTGCCCTGTGCAGGGCACTCAGCAGTGGGAGGGTGGCTGGGTCACAGGCCCTCTGCAAACATTCTGTTGCTTCTGCAGCCTCTTCATGCTCTTCTTGATCCTTCTCCACCCCTAAAGGGAAACTTGCCAGTTCTCAGAGTGGGAATTCAAGAGGGCTGGACAAGTGTGTCAGTGGGGAAAACTTTGCTGAAGCTCAGCATTAGTTGATAAAATAGTTACAGTTGGGCAAGCCATCAGACATTTGAGAAGTTCCTCACCTCTTTCAGAAATGGACCTCTCATCCTTCAGGTGCCTTCTGCTTCCTCACCGCCTAGCTGCACGGTCTCCCCTTGTCCTTAACACATTGCCTATCCCAAAAGAAAAACCCAGGCTCTGCCTCGTCAAACATCCTCCATATGGTCTCACTAAGAGACAAATTTTCTCCTGTGGGAAATTAAACATCTCTTAGGAAAACACAAAAAAACCTGAACTGCTGAGAGCCAAAGTCCAGCTTGACCAGTATTCTGCCTCCAGCTGTGACCAAGTGAGGATGATTGGGAGAGATAATAAGCAGCAGAACAAAACTTGCACAAACCCTTCCCTCAGAGGCACTCCCAGTTCTGGCAATCAGCAGCTGAAGGTCTTCCCAAGCCAGAGGTTGCATCCAAGTCACAGACATGAGCAGAGGGGAGACACCAGAAATAATAAGATCTCCAAACTTATAACGTAGGATCAGTGCAGAGAAGATCTAGCTGTTCTCAAAGGAAACAAAGAAAGACCTCTCTGGACAGCCCATCAGAGGGAGAGTAAGGCCCCTGCTGTTTGGTCTCTCCCTACATGAGCTGTGGATCAGGGAGGCACTTGCTTGATAATCTGTGTCTAGAAGGAGGAGATGCATTCACACAAGCTCTGTGCTATTGTGTGTTCTGCTCTGCATTTCAGCTTACTTTGGTTTCACGTCATTCAGGTCTGCTGCTGGCAGAAAAAACCTGACCGTGCTCCTGCCATATGTTTTGCAGATTTAATGAAGGTTCAGTTTTGTTGAACTGGTTATTTCTGCTCGTGTGATTACAAAGTATCAGGAAGCCATGGCAGAGGACTTTATCAGAGTGTGAGTATCTAACAAGTGATGTATTCACCATCAGCCGTAAAGTACTGCACAGCCAATATACCACCTTTGCATAACTAGCCCCCTCTTGATCCAGGGGCACAAAGGAAAATATAACTGGCACTGCCAACACTGTAACAGGCTAGAAATTGTAGCATGCAACTGTGCAGGCATTTAGTTATTCCAGTGCCGTGAGTGTCAGTACACACAACAAATCCACATTTCCCTACTATTCACTGACCTCCTGCCCCTGCTACATATTTCATCAGGCAGTTACAGAGTCCATCAGTACCAAAGTTCATCTCCATGCAAAACCTCCATTCCTGAAGACAGCAGGAGCCTCATGTAGCCTTGTAGCTGTAATGTGAAAGGCATGAGGAATGTCAGCACCTCCATGAGTTTGTAAGCAGCACCATCTTGTTTTCAGCTCTTCAGTGCTGAGTGAGCTAGAAAAATCCTATCACATGCTCTTTGTTCCCAGGGCAGACTCTTGTTTTTATTAGAACATCTTGGACAGAATCTTGTCTCAGTTACATTGATAAAAATCTGGTTATGCTACTACAGACAACGAAAGTATTTCAGACATATCCTGGTGTGGCTCAGAGCAGTGTGTGTCCCTGTACTCACAAGGGACTCCTCGGGGAAGTTGATAAACAGCATCTGGAAGCACAGGAATCCACACTTTGGATAAAATCTTGTGCACAAGTATCATATGTCAAGCCATTCACATCGCACAGTTAACAGATGATGACAAGATTAGGTAGACCTCTTCCAGTTCATGTTTGCCTTTATCTTGCTGTTGAAATGCAGTGTTTTGGCTGGGGAACCATGATAGAAAATGATAGAGGATTCCAAGCCGAAAATAACTGAGCAGCCACATATTCAGGCTCTGGCCAGAGTCCAGCACTGGTAAAGTAGGTTTGTCACTGTGACTTTAATTCAATTTTAGAGGAAGGAACAGAGGCAAAGCAGCTAAACGTTCATGTAGTTCCCAGGCTGGACTGCTGAAGCTCAGAAAACTATACCATGAGTGCTGCTAGCACCACTTTTATCTTCTCCTGGGAGAAACAGACCGTAACTCAACGGCTGCAGCCTTCACCTAAACCTCATTGCAAGATCTGGGAGGCTGAAACACTCAGGAATTCAGAGGCCACCTGCAGCCCGTCCCGCACTTGGACCCTTGTCTCTGTGAGCTGTAGGAGGCAGGAACAGGGAGGGGGGATACCCTAAACTGCTCTTGCCGCCACTGTGTCATGCAATCATGGCTTAGCTGAGACATGGTGACTGCCAGCTTCGCAAGATACTGTCAAACAGATCAGGGAGAGCCCAAAGGTAACTTCCAGATATGGCTCAGCTTTGCTAACATGACACCACAGATTCAAGAGCTAAATGCAGTTTTAGGGTGCTCGACCATGTTTGAGACCCTATAGTCTCAAACTGCAGCTCCCTGAACCAGCACAGATTCACGCTGCCAACCTAAGTTAGTTCCCAATGCTGAGAAACAGGGGTATGTTTACCCTGGTAAGCAATCATCTGCTCCATCAGCTATCATCTGTCCTCCCTCAGCTGGCACAAACACCATGTCTCGCACTCTGGTAGTTCAGCAGCAGCCCGCTCGGACACAGCCTGGTCCCGCTCCAAGCTCGGCATCGTGCTAAGCTGGTGGCCAATGACCGCACAACCGTGGGCTGCCCAGGGCAAGACTCCTAGGGATCCCTCTCCGTGCTTTCTTGAGGATCATGCACACCGGGTACTGAGTCTCCGCTGTGAAAATGAAGAACTGTCATATTGCTGACGACACAGTACACAGAGATTGAACTAAAACATAAAAAGTATTTGAAGGCAAAAAAAGTAGACTGCAAATTTAGCATTTATTTTTCTTTTCATGACTGAGTGCCAGCAGATAGGGCCATGTGATTTTTGAACAGATACACACAATTATGGTAACAGAGCAGCTGGAGAGATAGTCCAGCCAGCAGTTTCTCTGCTACTGGTGCCCACATGAGACCTGAAGATCAGTCCCTCGACGACTCCAGTGAGACCTTTCCAGGAACAGTGCTCCAGTCACAGATACAATACTAGGAAGGTTGCAGCTGGGGGAGAAAGGAGGGGAGAAGGAATTTGAAGTAACTGTGGAATTTCAGAGCTAGGAAGTGAGGATTTCTAAGGCAAGGTCAAAGATGTGTCCTTGCAGAGACCAGCTCTGTGCAGGGAGGCACATGTGCCAGCACCTGCAGCTCTCTTGGGCTGTCCCTCTGCTGAATGGCTTCTCCTGCTACAAATGAAACGTCGATACCAAGCTCCAGTTGAGGTGGTAACTGAAGCAAGAGCTTCCCAGAAGTCCTGTGTCAGTGGTGTACAAAGCAGAGAGAGGGGCAAGCCGGCACTGTCGCACAGCCTTGGCCGTGGTCAGGGAGGTCTTCCTCCCCCAGGGGACTGCTGCAGGGCACACAGCCCTTCTCTCCAGATTCCCTTACACTCAAGAATCAATGGATCCAGTTATACCTCTATATTAGCTGAATTTGGGACGAGAGGAAGGAGCAGCCCACAAGTCATCGCCTGGGAGCCCTGGTTGGAAGCACTGTTTCTGTGATGCCGCGAGGTAGAGGTGGACTATCCTTGGCCAAATCACCATGGCTGCTCCCAAGGGGAAGCCCGAAGAGTTGACTGGTTTAGGCAGAAGGGCCTGTTGAAAGATCGGTTGAGCAGATAACCTACTTCCTGCTGAAGAGCTGTTTGCTCTGCTCTGCACGTGTGTTTGTGAAGGGCTTTAGGTTTATTCTTGGCTATCAAGATGGGACGCACTACAGATTTCAAGAGGACAGAAAGTTCAAGGCCACCTAAGCATAACAACCTATCATTTATTATGAGCTCAGTTCTTCGGTGAGCTCAGCATAGTCCTCATCCACCATAGTGAAAAACCATGCCCAGACGGGGGGGTGACATGGCACAGAGGCACGGGCAGAGGTGGGTCAAGTGCTGAGCACTGGCGTTGAGCGCCAAGAATATTTTTAGCACCCAGGGCACAAGATGTTGAACAGACATCTGTCACGTGCCATTCACCAGCAATTTGCCACAGGCAGAGGCTCATTTGTGAATGGATGATCCAAGAAACACAGAAATCTTTCTCAGCGAAGTGGGTGGCAATGATGTGCAGTGTTGTGCCGTTGCTGTTGCTGAGTGGGTAGTATCTAATACAGCCCTGTGCAGTCTCCACATGGCTGGTCTCTTAACACAGCTGCATTCTGAAATGACTTGGGATTTAGAAGTACAAAAAGATCTGTAGAAAGGTCAGAGCTTTTCCCTTTTTTAAAAAATGCTCTGTTTTCTACTAATGTAAATTACTTTCATCTAAAGTCTTTGTAGCTGTCTATCTGTGCTATAGAGTTAGTAGCATGCAAAAAAGGATGTCATTGTCACATCCTCCCAATCTCAGACAAGATCTCTTGCTCCATCAGTGCAACATTTCTTATTCGTAACTTATGAGATCTGTGACTCATTTATACCCTCAAGTTACACTTTTTCTATTCAAAACTTGATTTAAATTTTACAACGTTAGTTATGCCATAAATCAGTGACATCAGAAACAACGAATTTAAACTCTGAGTTTATAAGAAAGTTACTCTGCATTAAAAATGTGAATAATAACAGAAAAGCAGTGTGAGGGACCTAGCAGGAACTTCAGCTGAAGGTCAGCAGAAGGTCTGTGCTCACCATTGGTTTAGTGATCTTTTTCTGTTTCTGCCCTGGCTGATTGGAAACCTTTAACCTTTTCAAAGAAGTTATGCAGCTCCCAAATGAGTCAACAATATCTAATCTGGGAAAAACAGCCAAATGTTAAGTAACATTAATTGCCTCTTTCTATGATATGTGGTGAACAGAGCAAAGTTCACCAGAGTGTGGTGGGAATTATCCCTGGGTAATTGTCAAAGCACCCTGTGTGTGCCTGTGCTCACACACCTTCCCAAGAGAGCCTCTCTTGTCACTGCTGATTTATATCTCCACTTTGGCAGCATTGGGAAATTCACGGTGCTTTGTAAATCAGTCCTACAAACAGTGACACCTCTGTATGTGCCTCTCTGACACATCTCAGTCAACCTTTACCACTGCTCCAAAGTCACCATAGGAATTTAAACGTCCCATAGGCAGCTGTATTCAGCAGGCCAGGAGGGAATTTCCATTCAGGGAAACAGTCCATCTTCTCCTTGCTGTACAGCAAGGAAAGCAAGAACCAGGATGGGCTGAATTTTCAGAGAAGTTTCCTGCCAGTGTGGTCTGCTAGACTGAGGAGACTGGTGGAAACTACTGGCAAGCTTTAGAAACCAGCCAAGACTTGCAGAGCAGTCCTGTGTTTGCCAGGGGATGGAAAGGAAGACCTAATAAGTGGGGGTTTTTTCTCTTGATATCAAGCATTCAGGTACCACAAGCATCATTACATTTCCTCTAGGGTTTTTTCCTGATCTCGGCCCTTTTGATGCATATATGGAGAAAACTGTGTGAAGAACACTGTCCTTTAACCATCTCCCAGTGCTTCTCTACGCCATCCCTTCGCCTAACAGTGGCACTGCATGGAGCCAGGCAGGGATGACCACTCTCCTCAAACTGTTTTCCTGAGTGCTGTACCCCTCTTTTCTGCTAAAGTTCAGCCCTTCTCAAGAGGCTGGAGAAAATTCAAGAACAACAGAAACTCCGTGTGCTGGGCTGCCTTTGTTTATTACCAATTATGTTACTATCTTCTCCCGGAGCTTAGTATTTCACAATTGCAAGTTTTGTCAAGAGGCCATCTCTCTTTCTGGTCCTGTGGCACACTGTGCTCGCAGGGGCTAGGTGGTACTGCTAGCATCGCAGGGGACATTGAGATAGGAATGGCAAGCAGAGGTCAGCTCCACCGGGCACCGTCAGAGCTGGAAAATACCAAACCACCCCTCTTAGATGGGCAGTAGCTTCCTTGAAAGGCAATTTAAGAGATCAAGATGTCACTGATCACAGGAGTAAATGAATCAGAAAATGAATGCACCTTCCAGGGTGGACAATAAAGATAAAATAATGATTTGAAGTTGTTTAGCTTTTTGCTCAACTTCAAGAGAAGGAAAGGTTCAAGGCAAATGCACTCAATCAGTGTTTGAGATCTTTCTGTTGCTGTTTTATGGAACCAAAGGTCTGTATCTGACCAGGAGTTTCAAGAAATCAAGGATCCCTGTGGTGAGGGCTGAGTGGAAATTTAACTGTGTTTTATAGACATTAACATAATTTTTGCTTTTAAAACTGTGACAAGACCAGAGGCTCAGGTGGAACCGGCTCAGGAGCTGGTCTATTGCCAGTTCAATGACAGATTTGGACCTTGAGTGTTGGAATCAGATTTGAACAGCTCAGGAAATCACATTTCCATTCTTCTTATGAGCTTGTTCCACAGCCCCATGCAGATCACAGTTAGGAATTATTCCCTGAAATTCATCTTACACTTTCCTTCAATCAGTCATTCTATTTCTCTTAACTATACCCCTAATGTTCTCCTAATTGCTTTCCTTTTCTTGGTGGTGTGTACACCCTTCTTGTGTTTGCAGATGGCTACAGTGTCCTATTAGTCACTGGTTAATTTGTACCGCTTCCATTTTCCTTCATATGTCAACAGCTCAATGCTTTCCATTTATCGTGTTTCTCTGGCTTTCTTCTCACCAGAGAAAGCAGGCATGCTCCCCAGCACAGAGCAGTTACACCACCTCAGAAGACAGCTGGGCCAAAAGCACTAACATCTCTCTCTGAGTCTAAGGAGATTGTCCATCTCATGTCAGCTGATAACCTCCACATCGTTTCACTTGTGATGCTGCTCTCCATGCTGGCAAGGGGCGTGAGAGACACTGCCATCTCCCTTTCAGCAAACAAAGCCAGGGATGTTATTTGCTCATGAAATCCTTGAGAGTAAAGGGACAAAAGCTCCACAGCTTTAACATGGTCAGATGACTTGGGTCATCATCAGCTTTCCCTTGGGCTCCCTGGCCCCAGAACAGGAGGTGGCAAAGCAAAGCAGCATCCCCAGCCACTGAGGGATGGTCTCCAAAGGCACCGAGGGGCTGCCTCAGGGCAGGAGGGGGTGATTTGCACTTGCAACATAAAGACTGAGGTCTGCTTCAACACTTGCCCTCAGGATAAGGCCTGGTAAGGCCTCATCTCATGCTGTTCCTTCTGCTCCACCTGACCAGCTTTAACTTGGATGATGACAGGGTGGGGAGGTTGTGAAGACTCTGTGATCTTAAAGTAATAACTATTAGCAGCAACACACATAGAGGTGATTCTGCAATAAGGTTAGAAGTGGATCACAAATCCTATTGAGGCCTCAGGCAGCTCAATTTACACAGAAATTGCAAATTATCTCCTAGGAAGTCCCCTCTGGGCGAGGGTAATGCTGGCCATGGGTGATAAAGACACGCTAGTGACCCAGCCCAGCAGTGACTGCAATTCACCAACAGTGAAGACATCCATGGTTTGACATCCTTAGGCACTTAGTACATTTGCGGAAAGACTTCTCGTTCTGGCTGCAAGCGCTCTGTCCACAGGGACCTAAAAAGTTTGCCTCCTGCATGTCATTGCACCCAGTATTTGACGTTTCAAAGGCAATCCTGAAAGAGAGAGCATGCTACCTTAAAGTTCCCAGGCCGTAGCCTGTAAAGAACCCATTGGCTGCAGGACTTTCATCTGTTTGATCATGACTATTGGGAAAAAAAGTTAAAATTTAGGCTGACAGGGAGAACAAAGCCTGATGCTGCCTGCAGCATGCACTCACTGGGTGCTGTTGTTCCCAGGGTAGTGAAAGACGATGGCCATAGCCTGAAACAATGAAAACCCCTCCTGGATAGGCGAGATACACATTTAACCAAGCTGAAAATGAACCAAAGCTCAGTGAGCATGACATGTCCAGGAGCAAACAAACGGGGACAGAGAGACCACATGGGTGGAGGAAGAAATAAAGTGTCTCATGAATCATCACTGCATCCTCAGCTTGTTGGCGTAAGAAAAACAGACATCAGACTTCTCACCCCTCTAGTCCTTCTTTAAATAGCCCAGCTGAAAAAAGCAATTCTCCAGTTCATGTTGGTTCTTTGGACAGCCTGCTGTTGAAAGGAAATGTTGGGCATACAACCACAAAAGGCCTGAAGGAGGACTTCCAGGGATGCAAGATAAATTACTGCTTCAGCACCCTCAGCTCTGGTCTGTCTCTTATACCACTGTCAACACAGGCTCAGTGACACCCAGATATGGCACTTCTCAGCCTGCTGTGCTCTCCCACAACCTCGGACAAAGACAGCACAGGTGCTCACAAGACCATTTCCATGCCCTGCTTTGGGTAAAAAATAAGAGAAATTGGTCTAGTTGATGCAAACCAGGCATGGTCCCAAGTGGCTGGGGGCTGGCAATGCAGCTGCGATTCACCTCGGCTGGACAATTTTGCTTTCAGCAACTAGCACAGCATTACAGCTGGGCAGAGAAATGAGGTGTGATCATTTCTGAAGGGATGGTGAAGCTGTCTGGCTGAGTCACTCCCAGACGGTTCTCACAGGTACCATTCACAGAAACGGCTCCCTGATGCCCCGGAGTCAGCCGCTGGAGCTGATCTCAGCTAATCCCTAAATCCAGCTACACCCAGATACCGATGCACAGTATTTTGTCATGTGCTTGCACCGTTCATTGGTTTCTGCTAGGCTGGATTTAGCTTGGAGAGTGCTTGGTCTTGCTTTTGAGAAGTTTCACGTGTGAGGACTTCATAACACAAGCAACTTCACTCTGGAAGCTGGCCAAGAGGTCTCTTGTCACTCCTGTGGGGATTTGCATTGGTGCATAAATATGAAACCAAGCCCAGCCTGGGCACCAGGCGCACACAGACTCTCTTGAGGGGACATTAGGAGCCCAAACATGCTTTTGGAGCTGGCTTTTAACCCTGGGATATTCCTGAGCCTGTGGCTGATGAGGGGCCAGGGCTCAGCACAGCACATAGGGGAGGGAGGCTTGTCACACAGACAAGAGCCCTTGTTTTAGAGATACAGCAGAAGGTGGGCTGGGACTGCCACAGCCAGCATTTTTCCAGGGAGGGTCGTTTCCAATGCTCTCTGCATCTCTTGCACCCACTCCACTTCTGTTTTGCCAAGTGTTTTCTCTTGATACCATAATAATCTGCCTCTGAAGTCCAGTACCGTTAAAAGACATGTGTCCCTGTCCCATTTTCCCAGGGTGCAAATAAATGCTCTCCTGCACCCACGACCAGAGGCGATGAGGAGGCTGGCATGCCACAGTGACCAGCACAGTCAGGCCACTGCCAGCTGCAGGCCAATTGCAGAGACAGCACAGCTTGCTGCTCTGAGCATCAAGTCTTCTTGCCTCTCCATGAGGAGAACTAAGAACTGGGGGAAAGGTAAACAAATCTGGACACAGAAGCCTGAATATTTAGCTAAGATCTTTATAGCCGTTTCCTCTGAAGGTGGTGGTGTCATTAATACTTCAGGACTGTTCACTTATTTTTCTTTTTGCAAGTCCCCCCAGAGCTCTTCCTTCCTCCCTTGCTTGCTAAGCAAGGTGTGGAAGTGCAGCCACACCATGCAAAACCCATATATTCCCATTAAGAAAATTACCTACATTCACTCCACCCAGATCTGTACCATGCGCAAAGCTGCAGAAGAAGAGGTGTGAAAGAGAGGTAGCAAGCACATGGGCCAATAAATTCCTTGGTGGTTGCTCATACTGTATTCTGCTAATTTAGATTTTATTTAAAAAAAAATCCTCTCCTAAGAGTGTGAAAGAAGGAGTGTTTCCATTAGAGGAGCTCTGCTCAGCAGAGTGTTTTCACATTTACTCACACCTCTGACTCATGAGCTCTCGAAGCATTAGCTGTGCTGATTTAAGCGGTTACCAGCTCCCCTGAAGAACCCGCAGGCGTGAACACCTCGTGGCAACATTTAAACCTCCTCAGCTAAAACTGGCAGAGCTGGGAGTCAGAGTCCCCAGCTGTGCCTTCCCTGAACCCCACTTACATGTCCCGCTGCTCCAGGGTGATAAGTTGGCCAGGAGCTGGTTGGAGGAGGCTGCCAGCCTTGGCTGCACCCAAGGCTGGGGCGTTCGGGCTTTCCCAGCTCAGCTACCTCCGGAGGTGCCCGGTGGCAACGGCTGGAGAGACGATGGACGGTGCGCAGAGTAGGGCAAGCACGCTGGTCCTAACAGCCCCTCTGCCGGGCTGTGCCAACAGCACACTGCTGTTCAAGGAGCTGCGGCACTGAAGGATATTTTGGTTTTAGTGTTCAACCGTTTCTTTTTCATGTGCTTATTTAAATTACTGCAAGCACAATCTTCAGACCGATCATTTTTTAATTTACGGGAGAAGAGAGAGCAGTGCCCAGAAATAAATAATTAGGAATAGCTGGCGTGCAATTCCCATTAAAGGCTCTTGGGACAAGAGATGGTATTTCAGAGACAATAAGGAGCTTAGCACCTTCTTGGCTGTCAGAGGGGTGAAAACAGGAAGAAAAAACAATCTGGAGTTGTCGTTTTAACACTGTACCAGTCTGCAGCCATCAGGTCCTGCCTTCCCAGGGCCAAATGAGGATGAACCCAACAGTAACCAGCACTGGACTTTGCAACCTTTACTTACTCCACTGAGAAGCTTCTCCCACAGTCAGCCCTGGCAAGGCAAACAGGGGACTTGCCCCACTCCCATAGACCCAAGTTTTTATAACTGCGTGTGTGCATGGGCTCAGCACAGAGTGCAAAGCCTGGGGCTCGCTGGCTGGCCCCCTGCAAGCGCTGCCTGTCCCCTCCCCAGCACAGGCTTTGGCCAGGAGCGTGCGGTGGGGTGACAGCCACCCCTGTGCTCACACAGTGAGCATCAGACATGAGCTAATGCAGAGGGAATGTGACGTGGCACACGGGCTACGCTCACTGCCCTGGTGTTTTTGTGCCTTCCCCAGCCGGTTGCCGCAGCCGGGAGTGAGGTCCTTGCCGTGGCCACCCGTGCCGGCGGCGCAGGAGGAGGCAGTGTGCTCAGCGGGTACCTGGTCGCTCATCGACCCCACTCGCACAAGCACACATTTGAGAGTGCAGCCAGCCAGACCATCTGCAAACATCCATCTAGCTTCCTCTTAGCCTGGCTTACACCAGCTTAAATCAGTTAAGAACAATTTAAGCTGAAATCCAAGCAAGGTTTGAGGGCTCCAGGCTCTCATTCACCGGTTCCGGCAATCCCCACGGCAGAGAGGAGAGGTGTCCACGACCAGGGGTCCGTGCCCGGCAGCAGGGAGGCAGAGCCAGCCCCATGCTGCCTGAGCTGCCGCGGTCCCAGCACCACCGGACGTAATGTCGAGCTGCAGTTAATGCCCAGGTGATGAATCACAGCTGAAAGAGGAGGCTGGCCATCCTTTCCGCAGGTCCAGACCAAACAGCGGGGGACAGATAGCTGGGAACAGTTAGGTCTTTCATTGCTCCCACATGCACAGCCCAAACTGATGATTCGAAAACCCCGGGGCGCATGGGCAAGTCACTGCAGCTGGACAAGTTGCTGCGCATCAGCTGGGCGGTGGTAACTCGTTGTGAAAGCACCCATAGCAAATTGTACGGCCATGGCAAGGAGCATTGGCTTCAGCCTCTGTGAAAGTCCTGCTTTGCTTCTTCGCTGGTTGATTTAAAGATTGCAGGCAGCAGTTCCTGAATGACACTCTGTAGGCACACGTTTTGAGAAAATTAATAATTTATGCTACCATTAATAAACTTTTGAGATCAGTGCATGTTTCCATGTGACTACCCTTGAGACTGCTGGGAACAGTGTCAGCCTAAGAATGGCAGCAGTTTAATTTTATTCATTTGCGAACATGAGTCATAATTTTTTTTTAACATTCAACCAATTCTGGACTCCTAATTTCTCTCCTAACAAATCCATTCTGTAAGTGCACCTTTTCAACTGTTACCCTCCAAACTATCCTTCTCTGCGTTCAGCTCCAGTGAAACTGCAGAATGTCTTTGAGGTACCATTTTCTAAGCTGTATCAGCAGTCTGGGAGCTCACAGCTCAGAATTTTAATTTGGGGGCTACTGCACTGAGTGCTCACATCTAGGTGACTTCGTTGCTTTCTGACAAGTGATGTGGAAAACAAAGTTTCATACAGGTCAGCTTTTAAAGTGGACTCACGTCCCTAAGAGATGTTGATGCATTTGGGAACTCAGGTCTCTGAGTCTCTGCCCTTTTCTACAGACTCCAGCTTTTCAGGTGCTCTCTTTGTAGCACTGACACAGGTTTTCAGCAGTACGAGATAATGCAGTTTTTCCCCTCTTAATTCTCAGACCTGGCTCCCAGCCACCACGAATACAGCAAAAAACAGCACTGGGCGTAGCATGGAGCTTTGAAGTCCAGAATCCCAATGACTTTGTTTTTGCAAAAGGCGTGTTTCCTTTTGTGCTGTTAGTGGGTTGCCTGGCGTCTTCCTGCAAGAGAGTGCAATGCCTTTCACCCCGCAGGTCTGGACAGCGGGCTGCATACCCTCCCTTCACTCCTTGGGAATACAGTGGATCCTGGGGCTGCTCTTTACCACAGCCAACTCATTCAAATGCAGTCTGCTGGCATTTTATGTCTTTTGGATGCTACCATTCCCAATCAAATCCTTGTTGGTTGTAACAGCGTCTAAGGGGACTCAGGGTTAGATGCCTCGTTCCTCCCTCTGCATTCCCCCCGGCTATCCCTTCCTCGGCTCTTGCCCTTCCACCCTTCCATTGAGCACATTGTTCATGTGGTCCCAGCTCTGCTCCTTCCCTTCTTCCGCAGTGTTCTTTCTAGTCTTTTTTTCCTGACAGATCCTCTCTCCTGCTCATGACCATGTTCCCTCTCAAGCCCTCTCCCTCCACTTGTAACTAGCCCATGCGAAGCATCTCCCCTCTGCCCTTTCCAATCCTTCCTGTGCAGCTTCCCACGCAGACTGTCCTCCCATCAGTCACTGCCTCTGCTAGCAATTTGCAGGCTCCTGCTCTCACCCCCCGGGTTCAGCATCAGCCAGGGCTCCTTGGGATGTAGCCATGGTGCTGGGATGCCATACTGGCTGGAAAAGCAACATGTTGCATTTGCAGTGCTGGTTATGAGGATTAAAAGTCTCGGCAGCATTATGGAGCACAGCCTCCGTAGGCATTTTATGTCTGGCTGGTAGCACGGGAAGTCTCCTAACGTGGGAATTCCTCTGTCTTATTAGGAGGGTTTCTCAGAGCCCCGCTTTCTCTCTGTTCATACAGATTGGGCCTTTCAATCTCACATGAAGTGGGATGCTAATCAGTGCTGTCTGTTCTCATGCCAGAAGGCAAAATGCTCCTCTTTGCATCTCCCTATTATTTTATAGCCAGGCAGCTGTACAAGCTCTGGGAACATTAGGCTCCAGGGAGAAGTTTATGTCAATCTAAGGTACTTTGCAAACAAGTTATCAGAATATATTTCCCCCCCACTTCACCTCCCCGCAGTTTTGGGGATGTATGGGTGATAGAGGCCTTAAAAAGAAACACTCCTCTTTTGATACCCCCTTTCTTAGTGCTCCAGTGAAAAAAATCATGCTGAATTTGGTTGGAATTTGCAGGAAGCAGAGGTGTCCCAAATATTTCTGACTGCCCCTGCCTGTTTTCCTTTAAAACAAGCCTCTTGCCCTCTCCTCTCACTGGGCAGGCTCTATAAATAGCCTTCAATGTCTGGCTCCTAGAGTGATGTCCATATCTCAGGGAAGGTGTATACAGTTACTGTGTTCAACTTGACCTCTTAAATTAGCTCAGCCACAAGAAGGTACAAAAGAACAACAGAAGTTATGTGACTGTTGACGTTTATTCCTGGGGAAATAGGAAGGAGGGGTGTTTCATAAGTTGTTCATGTTCTTTAATGCTGGTGGAAATGATGCTGTGACATTACCAAGTGGCAGACGACTGAATCATAGCTACAGCAATACAAACCAACCCAGTCTAGGGCACGCACAGGCCTCTCCACCCTTTGTCAGTGCCCCCCCAGCCTGTTGCTATTCCACGTGGCCCTAACACTGGACCTGCAGGCCTACATGGGGAGTCACCAGCTCCTTCCAGTTCTCACCATTTCCCAAATGCACATCAGCCTGCCATAAAATGCCTTGACTTTCTCCTTGCATAGCTAATGGATTTCATCAAAATGAAGTGGCAGTGATAAGTAGGAAGACATCGGGCAGCTTCCTTCCCCTGGCTGTTCCAGCAAGCATCTCTCTTCCCATGTGGCACCAGCCCCTTACCTAAGCAACCCTAGCCTGGTCCCTCCAGCAGCCCTTTCCCAGCAGAACCTGTCTGCTTTCCCAGTGGAGTAGGGAAACAGTGAGCACCATGAATTAAGGGCCACCAAGGTCGACCTAGATTGCTCACATATCTAATCTCCAAGAAAGAGCATGGCGTTTGCTTTAGGATAGCACATTTTGGTAGATAAGGGCTTCCTGCTCTGTTACAGGGCATTTTCCAAAGCACATTACAGTCAACGGAAAAGCTCCTGCTGGTTTTGATAGACTTAGTAGGAGGCCTTATTAGAAGGGATTTCACAGTGAACACTTAAAGTTTTGCAGATGTGTCTGACTCTCTAGGCAAGCTCAAGTCCTTTTAAGTATACTGTGTCTCACACTCTTCAATTGTGTACCTTTGTATTTCTGGGACAGAAAAAAAAAAGAAGGCTGAGGATTAGACTATAATATGAGTCCATGCATCTAAAAACAAACCCAGGAACGAGCAGTAAGTGAATTAGCCTGCTGAAATAATAGTTTTGACACTGAGCCTCCAAAACCTGCACAGTATTTCCAATCTGAAATCCCTTACTTGTTCTTCCATCAGCTACTGATGAAGCATGCATTAACAGTAAGCTCCAGTTAAATTACTCAGTCGTGCACTTTATGGCCTCATGAGTGTCTCCCAAAAGTTTTGGCTGTAACAATGAATTAACTTCCTTCAAAACCATCAAGAATTTAGCAAAAGCCTTGGAAGTGGACTGCTAGTTCCAGACACTTCCTGAAAAGCCAAGTCCTTGCTGACTCCTATGTATCCATCATGGATGTCACAGAAATGCATTCAGATCATAATCTCATTTCTAATCACCCAAGTCTGCTTTATTTGATTCCTGAGCTTGGGTATGTGGATTTGATGTAAATGCATTTGTTCCCTGAACGATCACCTGGATTTCAGTGGGCTGTTCGACTGACATGCATAAGTTGAGCAAGACGTTTGCTGGGCAGCAGCTGAGGCTGTGAACCGATTCCTGGCTGTTTTCACTAATGATCTGGCAGGCTCCGATGGTTTGGAGAGCTTTTAGGGAAAGCCAGAGCCTTGCATGGTTTAGCTAAAGCAGGGGAAGTAGCGGTCAGAAATCATCCGTGTCTGACGGACTTTCTGTTGGGTACGTGATGGCACATGGGGATTTTGGGCCAGGCCCCAGATGGCAAAGTCAGCTCACAAATCCTTCTGTGCAATGGGCCCAGGGACTGAAAGAAACCATGTTTTGAAAAGAGGACTTGGAAGAATAAACTCTGGATGTTGTTCCTCCAGACAGACAAGGCTCAGCTTATGCTGGACTTGTTAGGTGAAAAAGAAACACAGCTTCAAGGCTGGCAGGTTGGGTATTTTTATCAACACTATATTTTAACCACAAATGGTTGAAAAACACACCTGACATTAAACAATCCAGAAAATAAAAACTTTAATATCAAAAGGTTTTCTTTTTGCTGGTTATTGAGCTAGCACCAAATCCAGCTGGAAAGATTTTTGCATCCCCTGGCCTGGGTTTCTACACTATTTGCATCTCAAACAATGTCACTTTGCATCACATCCCAGTTGAGGACGTGGCCTCAAATGACCGAGTGTGTTTGGGGCAGTGTGCTCCATGCTAGCATCCCAGGGTGGCTGCACCTTGGTGCATGTCTGGCTGCTTTGCACTTGTCTTCTTTAAATAACATATTCTCCACACACCCATATCTGTTCATGGAGCACTCTATCCTTCTTAAGAAAAAATCCTTTCCAATTTCTTGATCAATTTCTCAATTTCTTGCTTCTGCTTTCCCACAAAAATAGAGACATGGGTCAGTCCTTCCTCTCGGCCTCTGCTCTGGCCTCTCGTGGCATCCTGGAGGTTGTCCCTCCACCAGCTCCTGTCTCAAGGTGAGCCAAGGCTACCTCAACATGGAGATAGAGCCTAGAAATCACAGCTTGTCTTGTTTAACTCCATGGCTTCACAAAAGAGACCTGAACACTCAAGTAGATCTAAGTCCCTTACTGGAGGCTTGGTGGTAGCAGTGAAATGTGGCTGGGTGACGGGGCTGTATTGGTCAGGTGGGCAGAGGAGCAAATCTCCTCAGGCCAAAAAGCCAAAGCCATGTTTAGTCGTGTCCTTGAGTGCTGAACGAGCTGTTCTGTGTACTAGGTTCTGTCTCCTGATTTTCTGCCCCAAATCACCTTTTTTCCCCACATATTTTCTCTGAAGGGGCTGGAGAATTGGTGGAAGAAGGAAAAGAGGGTCCTGGTTTAACACTAAAATAATTGGGTTTGCTTCACCTCTCACAGCTGCAATTGCCCACTCTAAGGCACAAGTATAAGACACTTGTCTTAAACATTTCTTGGTACCAAGGAAACCATGAGACTGTATAAACATTTCTTGGCATGAAGGAAACCACAAGGACACAGCAGAGCCCTGCAGTCTACCTGTACCCCAAAAACGATGCCCACAGCCTGGCGCAATCTCTCACAATCTCGATGGCGCAGGTGCAGCAAAGGTTCAGCGAGTAGTCGCGGAGACGTGCACGTTGGACTGGAGACACCACACGATCGTCAGGCGGGTCTCCATTACCTTGACTACTCAAGTTAGAATGGGGCAGAGATTATGGGGACTTGGACTGCATAAAAGGGCGCCATCAGGAACAGAAGGGGGAGACCTCCATCACCAGGCTGACACGCAGGGAGACCCACCACCACCCAGCTAAGAAGCGGGGAGACCCTCACCATCAGGAGACCAACAAGGGTGGGAGACCCCCCATCAGCAGGACACCGGCAATCAACAGGACCAACAGGACATTGCTGGATCCTAGGGTGGTGACACCTTCTGTCTCTGTCTCTCTCTCTTCTACCTTGCTCTTCCTTTTCTCTTTGTGGCCAGCACCTTATCTTGCTCTTTCTCTTTCTAGACACATTTACCTCGTTTTGTGTACATAGTTTGACGTTGTTAGTCATCTGAATAGTCCATCCATAGAGTTCAAGATTAATGTTGAATCACTTTGGTAAAATCGGGTAAACTTCTCCCCTCCCCTTTCTCTTCAATCTTGTGACTCACTTGGCAGACAGCAATTTCTTGAGTTTTTGCACAATTGTTTTGGTTTTGTTTATGTTTGTGCTCAATAAACAATTTGATTGGTCGTTTGGCGTCTTTCGCCTTAATCTACTCCGAGGGGATTTTGAGCTTTCCATGACCTCCTGCACTACCCAGGGTAGCTTGCTGGTCAGGTCGTGACACCCACTCAGTCCCAAAGGGCCACCAACACCTTCAGGACCCAGACTGCATACAGGACGGTGGGAAAAGAGAAACAAGTACAGCACACAAAATATTGCAGAGTATTTTCACACACTCTTCCACAAGCAGTAGCATGAGCTTATTCTTCCTTTATAGGACTCACTGCAGGTGTCTGCTAGAAAGCTGGCACGGGTTTGTGGCCCCTACCCCCAGCACCCCTGTGCAGCTCTCAGCTGTAGGGTGACTCATGAGACTTCTCTCTTCATATGTCTGAGAGCTATTGTTATTAATATTTTCTATTTGCACTACAATAATGCCCAGAGGCCCCAGACGGGATCAGGATCTTGCTTGTGCTAGGTGTTACACATCACGAGAGATGGTCCTTGTCCAAAGATTTTGCAATCCAAATAGTTGAGAAAACAAACAGTGGGAGAAAATTTGAGATCTGGAAGAGAGGATCAGTGCTCCCAGGGGTGGAGGCTTGAGAGAGGAGGATGTTCTGCTGTTTCCCGTGGACAAGGGAGGTGAATGAAATGGACCCTGGGCAAGCTTAAAACTCTTCCAGTTTTTGCTATTTTTATTACATTTGAGGAGTGTTATGTCAAAGACCAGCCATGTCAGAAAACTGAGGAAAGTTGCAGCAATAACCATATGGGTAAAGCAACCTTGCCAAGACATGCATGGAGCAAATTTTTGGCTGTGAGGAACAGTCCTGTGTCCAATGCAAATCATCCTGAGGCCAATTCCTTACTTGGCTTCAGGGTGAAAATGAGTGTAGTGGGTCCATCGATTTACCTACCTTACAAAGCTCACATATTCGTTGTAGCCGTTGCTCCAGAAATGCACAACATTTGACTAGTGGGGAATTCCTCAGTCAAAGGAGACTTTTATTGATAGAGCGCTGTACGGCCCCAGGGCTGCCTGAGTTGTCTTACGGAGTATGTTTTGTGCTCTCCAGGGTATTCCTCAGGCTGCTCAGACACCGAAGTCAATGGGAAATTTTGGAGGATGAAGGGGTAAAGTAAAAGGCTGACTAATTTGCTGTGCCTCATTAAAAAAAGAATATAAACCAAGAACAGAGATTTTGGGAAAGCACAGGGCAGCTTCTCCCCAGTTATTGCTGGTGCTGAACTCTAGGGCAGGAGAGGGTCTCAGCACCGGGTACAGCCTGCACCGAGGAAAACCCACTCTACAGGCAGGGAGTTTGCATTTTTTCCCCCACAGCAATCCTGGGGAGCAACCAAGCCCTATTTAAAGCTGGTGGAAGATATCATTGGCACCAGGCTCTTCACAGAGCGTCCCAAGCAAAGGAAATTCAGAACTCCAGGAAGGGAAGAAAAAGCCCCGTAAAATGAAAAGGGTCTCTGACAGAGGCTCCCAAGAAGCACACAATGAGTCTCAGTTGCTCAGTAGCGATCTTCCTTTCCAGTTGCAGGTGGGCAGCTCTCTTTGGTGCCAGGACACTTCTGTCCTCTATTCAGAAAGTGCGGGTTGGAGTCCCAGGACTTGGAGCCATCTGCATTTGCTCAAAAGTTACAAATAAGGGCATGTCCTAAGCTACTGACTGCATAAACAGCCCTTTGCCATGGGACTTCTGCTGCAGTTGGATATTATCTTTATGTTGTGTGCTCCAGAACATCCTCCAAAAGCTTTGGGCTACTACAAGGAGGGAGGTGGAGCATAGAAACAGCCAAATACCCTCAGCTGCTGGAAACCTGTTTCCATCATAATCTGGCCATGACTCAAAGTGGTGGGCTCTGGAAACTAGTGGAGGTAGGTGGCAACCTGTTCCCTTGGGCTCTTCAGCACCATCTGCCTCTCCACGCTCCCACTGCCTCTAGATATAATTTTTAAACTTCTGCTATGGCACAGCATCCTCTACCCCTCCCCTGCTGAAATGCCTAGTCACCAGACGAGATGCAGGTCCCTGGCATGTCCCACCCAGGACACCTTGACAGCAACTCCTGTTCTGCAGAGGCTGGAGGACAGAGCTGTTTCTGAGAACATCCCAGACGTCAGCAGGACTGCTCAGCTGCCGGCTGGCACTGCCACTTCACTACGGCAGGAAGGGGAATGGACATGGTGAATCACTGCACAAAGGACAGGACGCCACTTTTGGCAAAATGAACATCATAGAAACTTAATTTTTAAAATATTTGCCTTGTCCCAAGAACATTTGGGCCATACAGCTATGGTTTTAATTAAGGGACACAGGGACAAATTGGGTGCCTTAGAGAAAAGTCAATTAACACTCACTAAAAGGCAATACGATCTTAAAGACCCTTGGGAAATTACTTTGTTTATCCAATATAAAATAATAACACATGGTCTATCTAGCCACTGCCAGCTCAGGATCCTGCAGCTTTCTACAGCCAGCAGACAGCTCATTTTCACAACACCCTCAAGGAGAAGCTAATATTACTGTTTCCCCTTTTCCAGATGAGACTGGTGAAGCAAACTGAGGGGAAATGACTTGGTTGGCGTAATCAGAGTCCTGTCCTAGCTCCCTGGGTCCTCGGAAGAGCCAAGGATAAGTGCCCTGATAAGTGCCCTCTAACATAAAAGGAGACTCAAACCTGCAACTTTGCCTTGTTTTTTGCACAGAAGTAACCAGACCTCATATTTGATATGCATATTTCCACCCATTGCACAGGCATCTGAAGTGGCTGAATGTCTGGCTTGCACCATGTTCTTGTATTCAGATGATACCACGGGACACCTTTGATTGATGACTGCCACGTGCCCAGCAGACACAGCCATCTGCCACTACACTCTCAGTGCGGTGAGGTGGCCCTAGTCCTCTGCTCCCTGAATAGGCAGCAGCTCTGGGAGTGATTTTGTGCTGAGAAAAACAGAAAGACAAAATAGCCCCCAGACTGGAAGGAAGCCAGTTGTCACAGCAAGAAAGGAAAAAAAAAAAGAGAACAATTTTTCATTGAAATAATTTTGAGGGGACAGTTATGGTGCTCAGCGGTTTTAGGCAAAATAGACTTGAAATTGTTCACGGGGAAAATTGTGTGGCAGGTTACATAAATGCATAGTATTTTGCAGTATAAAAAAGGTGAAAATTATTAAATAGACCCAACTCTGGTACTTTCAGTGAATGCAATGGCAGAGTTCACATTCTCAAAGAGTCTTGCATGGTGATGCACTCAGCAGAGGGATGAAGGTCAAGACTCTCAATCAGGAAAACCTAAGTCACTTTTTTTACCATAAAAGCTATGTTTCTAAAAAAACCACTCAACATTTAACAAGCCAGACCCCACATGCCAAGATCTGAGGAGAAACACTGGGCTTCAGAGCAGTAACTTGATGTACCTGAGCAAAGAAGAAGGGTTTCCTCCCTGGACATCCCTTTTCATGGAACCCCCATCAGTCTGTAACAGTGGAGCTGAGCAAGGCACAGAGCTCTGCGTATAACTCAGACTTCTGCCTATGCGATCTCTGCAGTTTAGGGAGGGGAGAGAGTGTTGGGTGTTTCCACACCTCTCAACGGAGGTTGTTAAGTTACAGGAAAATCCTGGAGAACTTCCAAAAAGCAGGTGAGGTACCTGCACTCTTCACATGGCTTTTCCCTCCAGCAGGATGGGAGCATCGTCTGCTCCTGGAGAATGACAGTGCTGGGGCCTTTGCTCTGTTGTCTCTTTTTTTCATTTCTTCATTATGCTGGTTTTCCACTGAAGTCCAATTTTTCAGCTCCTTGAAATCCTTACGACACCTTCATCTCCAAAACATGGAGAATGGTGGGAAAGGTTGAGTCTTCCTGTTTACGAGCAAAGAAAAGCCTTTCCTGGCCAACTCCTGTTCCACCTCCTGGTCAACGCAATTAACATTCATAATTGTTTTTCCAGGCAGAAATGTAAAGAAAACATTTTTCCTACTGCTGAAGACATGAAAGGCAGGATACAGAATATGAAAAAATGTTTGGAACTGCTCCACTGCTTCACACATAAATTGTCCGTCTCTACGTATATCACCATGTACAGGCTCAGTTTGTCCCACTGTTTCCAGGATTTTCCCCTGATCCTATTCATAGTGCAGAAACAAATCAATTAGCAGCTGCCCCTTCTTCCAGCAACAGAGCTGGGAAAATGGAGGTGGTGATGCAGCCTGTTCCAGCAGCCCCATTGGACAATACACCTGGCAAAACAGCTCCCACTTTCTACTCTGAGCCTAGAAAAAAGATCCTCATGAAGAAATTTTGTGAGTGATTGCTTTCTCTTGGCCCTCTCTTAGCAACCACAGGAGCTACCATGAGCTTGCCATCTAGTTCTTTGCTCTTGCAAAATACCAGAGATGTTGGGAGAGGGCTGAACAAGCCTAAATCTGGCTACAGCAGAGAATAAGCAGTCCCTGTGCAAAATCCTCCTGCAGAGCTCTGCCAAACCATCCCAACCTGGCCTCCTGCCCTCAGACTCTCGCCTCTGCCTATGCTTTCCAGACCCATGCTGACACTCTGGTCCTTATGGACCTACCTCAACCCAACACTCTGCCAAGTTGCCCGGTGACTTCAGAGCACAGAGAGGACTCAGGCTGACACAAGGGCTTGGGCTGACACAACACAACGTGTCAGACTCTAGTCTCCTGCCCCATGGTGAAGGGCTGGGGTATGGACACAGCCCACCAGTACCCTGCAACATCTTCATACCTGCCGGGTCAACACACAACCTGCCATTACAGGGTGAGTACCTTGTGTCCTGCAGCCAGCTGCACCCTCCTGCCAAGGCATCGGTTCCAGTACTTGTGTTGCTTTGGCTTCTGTCCATGCTGGGAACTGTCTAGAACAGCGTGGTCTTAGCTTTACCTCTCTGCTGTCTTTCTGCATATCAGCTGCTCAAGGCTTTTGGGCTGGCTGGAGGTAAGGGACCAGGCAGTGACTTTCATCTGGGTGTCAGGACACTTTGTTCTTTCCACAGACTGCAGCTTTCTGCAGTCGGTAGGACAAAGCTTGTGAAAGGGGTGATGATGAACAGGGACAAAAGTCAACTTGGCAACAGCTTCCTGAATTTCCAGAAGTCCCAAACACCAGCAGACTCTCCTGATACTAGCACTAGTGTCTGGACTACTTGGTGAGGGTGGCCTTCAATGTCAGCAAGAGGTTCTCCAGCTCATCCCTGGGCTGCCTCCAGGACTACCTGAAGCCAAACAAACTCCCAAGCATGGGGCCCAGCAGTGCAGAAGCTGTGCTTGCAGATGCGATCTTTGTATACAAGGGGAGTCTCGTCTGGAGGGCAGCTGCTGACAGATGCACAGGAGGTCTGGGGCCGCACTCCTTCCTTCCAGCACTTGTGCCTGAAAACGTGCCTCTGGATCCTTCTGGGTTTTGTTATCATGGACTATAAACAGAGCCAAGTAGATGAAAGCGTTAAGTGTCGGTGATGTAACAGGCTGGAGTTAAGTGTAAGTTATTCTCTAACAGCAAGACCCTGACACATACACACATGGAGCCTTTATCTCTGAGGTTCACTGCAGTGTAGCTTATAATTTAAAATGCTTCCAAGTGAAACCAGCTTCCAATGTGAAAGGTAGCTTGATGCCTTTATTTATAGCTCCTCTCTGGCTATTCTTTGAAGGTATCCATCCAGATAGGCCTCATTTATTCAAAGAGGACTGAGCAGAATCAGAATTGCATTCCCCCTGTGGGAAGATCTGCCCTGGGGTATTTTCCTTCTAATGCAATCACTGAATTATTTCCAAGAATTTTGCAACTGGCTCAACCACAGGTTTTCATTTGTTAACTAGCTCTCTGCTGATTAAACAATACATTATGGCTCACGGGGCTTTTTATTTATTTTTTAAATAAATTGAATACTGATGAAGGAATAGAAATAGTTTCAATGCCAACACACCCTCCCACACACCCATACCTTAAGAGCCAAGCTTACAGCTTCTCTGCAGCATAGGCAGAACTGGATATTAGCTGTCCAAGGATGATGAGTTGAGCCTGGTCAGTTTTGGGCCATTCCTTCCCCAAGGAAGGGGAGAAAGGGAAGGAACAGAGCTGGGCAGAGATTCAGAGGAGGTGGGCTGACTATTCCCACTGCCCTGGGATGGGAGAGAGAAGAAATAGCTGTTGCTGGAGACAAGGGTTACTGTGCTATGCACACATATCTCCATGCTGCTGTTGGGAGCAGCAGCAGCCGGTTTGGTTTTCCAGGGCCCCGCTGTAGGCAGAGCAGCAGCCAGGGCTCTTTTACCCACCTGCGGAAGCTTCTGAACAAGGTCTTTGCTTCCTCTCCCGTGCCTCTGGCCAGCCTTGCAAATGCTCCCAGATGACACTGATGCTGAGCCAAGTCCCTCTGCAGTTTACCCACCCCGTGCAGAGTGCATTTTCAGGCAATCCCTTGTTAGAGGAACACATGCTGTTTTCTCCCTCAATACTCAGTCTTTAGCAATGACTTCTAGGAATTTGGCTGGGCAAACCTGACTGCAGACAATAAAGCAGGGTTAGGCCCAAGCAATGAAGCTGCGTGGGTGGGTTTGCTTACAGCTCTCAGGACCTGTGGTCCAGGCTTTGGGTTTTGGAGACTGGGACTTCGAACATGCCCAGGCCCAGCCATGACCTATTTTTATAATGTTTGGACCAAGGTGAAGGAAAACCTGCTATCTCATAAAATTCTTCTTCCTCTTGCCGACATACCGCTCTGTGACAGATCCGTGTCCCTCTCTGCTGGGACATCTGCTCATGCTAGATCTCACCCATGTTGTAACTGAAACAAGCTGGGTTTCAGAAAGGGGAGATTCAGGGAGTGGGACAGCAAAGCCATGTTTTGGGGTTATTTCCTGAAGCAAATCTCAGTCTGACTCGGCTGGACCCCTGGAGCCACCCTGCACAGAATGAACCAGCTGGAAGAGAGGAGGGAATGGGGCACGGGGTGGGGAGGGGTGGGGGGAGAGGCGTCCTGATAGATACTCGCTCAGGAGTAAATAGTCCCTATACTTGATTACACGTTGTGCGATGACTTTTCTCTTCTTTTCCTTCTGCTCCAAGAGACTTCAGAAAAGGTCTGCCTGAGAAAGGACTCATTGCGCTGTTAGGGGAATAGGGAGAAGACAGCATGGCAGAGGTGGTCGTGCAGGTGAGGGAAGAGAAAACTGAGGAATGAGCTAATGGGTGAGGAGAAGCCAGAGAGAGGGAGGGAAACAGATTCTGGTTATTTTCTCTGAATTGTGCTTCCAGTTCTCTGGGGCTCGGCCCACCACTGAGGATTGCTTCTCATGGACAGATCTGCAACTGTATTAGTTGCAGAGCACAAAAAATATTCACCTATCTCAGCAGCTGATAGAAACAGCTTTTGAAGGTCCTTAGCTGCTGCTTGTCTCTCTGTGTGTGTTTTTACTCTCTGATTCTTTTTTTGGGGGTGTTTTCACTTAGAATTTACCCTTAGAGCTGATTATGGAAATGTGGTAAAATGATCCACTGTCTGGCTCCTGGACTAAACCTTCTGCGCCCCCCCCCCCCCCCCCCCCCCCTTCTTGGCATTTGATTTTGTTCATTATATGAATTTCAGCACTTCTGCAGATCTCTATGCTTCACACTCACCACCCTGGATGGGCCGGGAGAGGGCTCCAGAAACACTGCACCCTCCCTGCCTTCTCCCCAAAATGTCTTATCTTCACTAGACAACGTTCCCGAGGATTATGAGGCTTTACCAAATCAGTGATCTTTCCTGCGTGCAAGTTAGGGACTCTTTCACTTCTTTAACAAGACTCCGCTGTCATTCCCAAGCAATCCTGCCAGGGTGCCTGGCATTCAGCCCATGGCTTTTTGCTGAATTGCTACTGTGGTCCAGCCTTTGGCTGCACATCTTTAATGAAGTGCTAAGAAGGTTATAGCTTGGGGTTTGGAGTCTCACATGAATTCTGGTTAAAATGTTCAGCGGTATGTTCTGTTCACAAGCAACATCAGGAATGAGCTTAGTAGATGCATCTTAATCAAAGTAAAGGTTTTTTTTTACTTTCCTGTCTTCAGTGAAGAATTTTACAAAAAGGCTACAACACAGATCACCACACAGATTCTCTGCCAAGGCTTTCCTTTTGGACCTGAAGAGCCCTAAAATGACATAGGTTAAAATGCAGAAGCCTGCTGATACCAGCTCTGACCCTTCTTTCAGGTGTATATGAAGGGAAATGAAAGAAAGGAAAAGAAAACCTGCACAAGGCACAGCTGGCAGTGAAGCACTAAGCAGTGATGGATTCCAAGAGCTCCTGAAGAATTTCAGGCTGAGTCCAAAGAGCCATGTCTACCCCTTAGAGGATCACATCCAAAATTATGCAACTCATAAGGAAAAGACCTCATTTATGCAGGCAGATTAAGGACTGATTCCCCTAAATTGCCAGTGAAGTGAAGAGCAGAGTGTACTGAGTCCTGTAGATCACAGAGATGAGCAACAGGCTATTAAGGTGTCATCACAGTATCTACACAAACAGAGCATTTCACATTGGCAATAAAACAGTTTTAAAATCTATTTTTTGGCTGGCAATTAATCCCTTGGGAAGAATAACTAACTTTTAAAATATTTGCTTTGGTTCTCATGAAACAGAGGGAGTGTTAGCCCTGGCTTGAGATATAAACGATTATGTTCAAGCTCTCCAGCCTATCTGTGCACCGCCCAGCCCTGGCAATTCTCTGCAACGTGGGTCAACAGAAGCAAGGTGCACTGGCCAGGAGATAGAGGAGATGTGCACAGCCCCGCTCAGGTCGCTCCCAGCACTCACTGCAGCAGCTCTGCAGGTCCAGACTGGATGTCTCCTTAAAAGGAGAGAGATTTTCTTGTTGTGCTGTATAGGGGTTAGACTTGGTCCATAAGGACTGAGCCGAAACTCCATTTCACCTGCGAGCAAAGGAAACGTCCACATTTCAAATATACAAAGATGCCACTGTCCCAGTATGAATACTCAAATCCTTGATATCTGTACATTTTTAAATACAATGTTGCATGATTGCCAACTATTTAAAGAAATCAGTCAGGCTGCCTTCATAAAAACACTGTTGGCGAAGAAACTCTAATTCTCAATTACTAGGGAAAATACTGGATGTATGGAAAGTTATCTGTATATGCTAATGCTACAGCTAAATGCTGCTGGAGCAAATTTATGCCCATAGTTGATTGCAGGCATAAAATTAGAGCCTATTTATTTTTTGTAAGAAGATTAATAGTGTCCACAAATTTCAAGTTCCAAAGTTGGACAGGTAGATAAATATACAGATGGAAAATTCCTCCTAGTGACAGGAAAACAGGCTGGTAAACTGGTTTTACAGACTGGCATTCTGCTACAATCACTGGTGATGTCATTTTCCAGCAGGCTGGCCTCTGGCAACCAGCAGCACTGAAATGCCAAGAGTAATTAAAAATCTGATTTCCTCCAAAGTCCCAGATTATACTTGCTGGGACATGTTTCTTGCCATGTGGATATCTCACCAAGTTGAGCTAAAGCCAGAAGTGTATGAGATTTGCTGGCCGCCTCAATTTCAAAAAGTGCTTATAGTAAACCTTTTATATTAGCTAAAGCATTAAAATTTTTAAATGCCTAAAGACTGCTCTAACACCCAAGAATTGACCAGGGAGGTGGTTGGGTTTAACTGAGCATCAGGTTGTTGGCTTAAAAAGTTCTTGGTCGAGTTCTTTAGTGTCACCTCCTCTATATCTGATTGATGCTTTAACACCCTGGGCCCCAGTTCTGGCCAGGATCTCCTGAACTTTTTAACACACGTAACAGCGTGTGTCCAGCATTAAACCCTGACTTCCTACTACAAAGTGCTGCACTTGTTTACATGATGACCTGGAAAAGTATAATGCTTTCTGTCTCTTACTGTGCCATAGTCTTTTTGTGTCTTCTCATGAAATTCCCTCAACCATCCTCTCAGCAGCAGGGAATACCTTAAATAACATCAGCACCTACAATAAAACAAGCTGGATGTCAGGGCTGGGGTACAAGCATTCAAAAGCCTCCCCTGTGCTGCGGTCTTTCAGGCCATAGCATCAGAGAGAATGTAATTGATGTTTGCACGGGGACAAGTCACACGCACATCCTTTTAAATGATTTTGAAGCCTCAGTGATTAGTAACAGATTATAGAATATCTCTCTGGGGAGCCTGTGCTGCATATCTCCGTCATGCACAAATGGGCTTGAATTGCATGCAGACGGAGGCATTAATTAGTGATTTACACCCTGTTTCTCCTGGGGACAGCCTGATTGCCACACGCCTGGGAATCAGAACAAAAGGATGGGGGGAAAGCCTGGCTTGCTGGAGCCCGGCCACCGCTCCGTTAGCACTGCGGCGTAGCTGCAGCAGTGCCTTCTGCCACTGGTGAAAGCCACCTTCTGTGCTACGCCGGGAGACGTGGGCAGGACTCGCAACCAACCCCGCCTGTCTTCACGGGGTGTCCTCTCTTGGCAAAAACTGTTAAGCCAACTTGCCACCTACCCTTTTATTTCTGGACGCCTCTGCAAACAGCTAAAGTGCCTTTAGCAAACCTCTAAGACAGTAAGGGAATACTGGTATCACTAACAATTTTGCTGCTTAGGGTAACACACCCATAGGATGCAACTGAGGCTTATGCAAGTTATTGTAGAGCATTAAGTGGCTCCCCAAAATAGCCATAATTAAAGGTTTAATGAGTGGCTTTGGCAGGCATTCTCCATCAGTCAGACATAGAATCATAGAATCATTTAGGTAGGAAAAGACCTTTAAGATCATTGACTCCAACATTCAGGCGTATAATAGTTTGTTGCTGCCTGAAACATGCAACAAAAGTTCTCTGACTAGCGCTGCTCCCCACTGGTGTGGGAGACGAGAGGCTGTGAGGGTTTCCAAGGTCATTTCAGGTGGCAGCAGGAGGAACAAGGTGTGGACCCTTTGCAGCCTCCCCACCCTCTGTGGCAGTCATGGACTACGGATGTTCTTTTTTTAAATATAATTTTCTGGGTGAAGAAGAAAGATAGTCTTGGTGAGAAACTCCAGTTGAGACCACACTGCGGACTGCCTCATGTGATATACAGCACAGGGAAGAGCCTGCAGCACAGCGCTGTTTTCTCAGTTCTACATTTTACTTGCTTTGTTTACCTTAGGAATGCCAGCAGTATTTTGTTATGTTGTTTTCTACTTAACTGAGCACCCCCCCTGTATAATTTTTCTCTTGCAGTTAATGGTAGACCATGGTCACATCACAATTTCGGTCTCTCTTTTAAAGGTCATGTAAGCAGCTCACCAGCTGCAATGGGAGTCTTGGTGGGGGGAGATCTAGGTGCACCCAGATTGGGTTTCTCACAGCCCATTCTGAAGCACCAATGACACTATCACCTGGGGATGCTCTCTCAAATTTTAAAGTATAGAAGACCACTCATTCCATCTCCTGCTCCCTCTTTTCCTTGTGCTTTGCCCTTGTTTCTCTCTGCTTTCTCCATATTCTACAAACCAGCCAAGTATAACACCACCAGTCGGACTTGCTTATAATGTAAGAAATACACTTACTACTTTCAGCTTATCACCTCCATCCTCACTGAATGGAGGATAAACCCAGCTTGCTCCAAGCAGGGCTGCTTCAGAAGGGTGGTTCACACTCCCCTCCATGCAGCAGCCTGGTGACATCTACCAACACTGAGTCTATGCAGAGCAAAAAAAGTTCCCCAAATGCTTTTCCCTCTAGAGACTTGATCTTTTCCTGGCTCATAGCTCTTCCTCATCCCCGACAGCCACAAATGATTTCTCTCTCAGCTCCACAAACATTTATTCAAACAGACAGCTTTAGACATCCATGTTTCAAATGATATCTTTCATCGTTTACCTTTTCCCCCCATTTTCTCATCCGTGCTGAGTATTGAGCCTGCTTGTGCAAGCATTCGGTGTGTGTATTCTAATGGCTGGAAGATGGAAGGAACCATACAGGTCTTCAAACTAGCCATTGCTCCTGCAGCTGTTAACCTTTACTGGAGGGGGGAGTGTTTGCAGAAGGTGATCAAGAAATGTACTGAGAAACATCTGACTGGAAGTGGTGCTGAACAGCAAATTGCACCAAGTTAGGAACTGGATTCTCCAGCCCAATGTTTGCTCTTTTTCAAAACTACTTCAGAGAACTGGGAGGAGCTGGAGAAATTAAGAAAGGTGGGAAGCCCTGATGAGAAATGAATTACTCATTGCTTTCAAAGCCCTACACCTAGACCAAGGGGCCTCTGGAATCATTATCAGAGTCCTGTCTCCTCCAGAGGCAAAAGCAAGCACAATTCCCCTAGGAGATGCAAGCAGTCACGGGTGAGTCCAGTGAAGAAAAGAGGCAGGAAGGGCTGACCGAGCCACTTGCCCTTGTCCAGCAATTCAATTCAAACACAGTTTATGGAGCACAAAGTCTTCTTGGGAAGCAGAAGAAACAGTGGGAGAATGGATCCAGCAGAAAGCTGGGGCAAATGTTGATTTCTAAATGACGCAGGTGTGTTGGTGTTCTGGTTTTGCTTATGCTGGCTACCCTTAGGCACGAATGGGAGACAGAGCTGGTGATGCCACTGTGCTGTCCTGGCATTCCTACTGGGAGAGGCAAGAAAAGCCAATTGAACTTGAATGCTGCCCTATCCAGCTCCATAAATGACTGTGAATATGTTTTTATGGCTAATAAAATTGCAAACATACTAATCTACTTCAACTCACGCTGCCATCTCTAATACAAGCGTGTGAGCCTGCTGCTGTGTTCATGAGTGGGAAGTTATCCTATTTGACATGTTATTATTGGCACAATGGAGGTGCCACATTACTGGCCCAAGCCACAGTAAATCACTTCTAGCTGTCCCAAAAAGCATGTTATGCCATCCTCAGCAGTCTGTAGCACCTCTTCCAGCCATGCTCAGCCCAGAGAAGGGAACTTATCCTCTTGAATCCAAACTAAAAATGGTACCAAACAAGATGATTTGTTTGTTTGTTTGTTTTTTTAGAGGGATAACACTACTCTTCCAAAGGAAAGGTTGGAGGAGACAAGTCTGAAAACTTTTAGCCTCATTCCTGCTCCACTCCCCGCTGGCTGTTTCCAAGGTGGTACCTTACAAAGCAGCCTTCAGTTTTCCCTCAGGGGCCCAAATTTACCAAGCATATAGTTGTACAAATTAAAGCTGTCCCCTAAAAGTAAGTAGGTAGATCGACACCTGCCCTCTCCAAATGGTGAGCTCACCAGGACAACCTCACCGGTCAAATATAAGTTCCACTCTCCTGCCACTGCCAGGGTTTGAATCACACATCCTATATCTCATCTGTCTTCCATGTGCCTCCATCATCCCTTAATGTCCTCTGTGGGGACAGGGAGCTCCGGGCACTACTTTTACCCTGCACACAAGTGCTCACCCTGAAGCAGGAGCTGGTGGCCTGGCTAAGAGTGGCCCATGTCAGCATGGCCTGACCCGCCAGGCAGATGGAGGTGTCAGCTGGATCCATCCTGCTCCAAGATATTTATTTTTTTGCTGCTCCCCTTCACAAATTCCTTTTCAGCCACAGTTTCCAAAGTAAGGCAAACAGACCTTGCACTGGGATGTCTTCCAATGCAAAGATGAGACATGTTGCTTTTCTTTAACTGGTTTGTTTAAGATATAGAAGCCAGTTCCACAGTGGGACTGGGCCCAGCTAGGCAAGCAGGCCAAGTTCCCTTCCCCTAATAAATCATGGGCTGACTTGTAAGACTGTTTGTGAAGTACTGCTGCAAAAAACCATTAGCCCAGGGACACACTTCTCTCTCCCAGCACCTTCACCCAGCAGCACCCCTGCACCTTAAAGCAACAGCCACTCCACAAACCTACAGATGCTCACTGAGGATCCCCTGTTGCACTCAGGCAGACACAAAGATAGCACCTGCTGGTGCTCCATTTTAATGAAAGAGCCTCTAGCTAAAACAGAAGCTGGAGGTACTGCCAAGTCTCCAAAATACTCCTGTGCTATATATCACATGGAGGTTTGCTTCCAGACTCACTGCAGCCTCCTGGGGTACCTCCCTGTAGTGCCAGGGGAGCGACTTTTCCTGGGAAGAGTCATAAACTCATGCATATCCCATACTAAAGGAAGGTGCGAAGTTTCTTCCCCTCCATTGCAAGACCATGCCATACAGAACCTTACAGTACGGACCTGGACAGCAAGAATACGGCCCTAACATTATGAGATGTAATACAGGGAAGAGACATGTTTGTCTTGCCTGTCCTAAGATGAAATATGCCTTAAATATCACCCAGCTGACAACACTGAAGTATCAAAAAGGTCCTGGCCTTTCCCTATTTTTGAATCTCTTTCCCTTCCTCTCACAGATGAAGGTCTTCAAACTGCCCAGCATCCACATCATCCGCTTAGGTGTCTGGATATGCAAGATTCTGGGGAAAGTTATTTTTAGCATCATTTTCAACAGATGATGGGAACTTTCTGTCATTTGTGCAAACATAAAATGATTCTGGCCAAATCTGGCTTCTTTAGAACTGTATTCTCATCATCGGCCCCTATAGCTTTAGTATCTTTTTGAAACTGTCTGCTCCTTCAAAACAGTCAACAGCGAGGGAGAGCACTTCTAACCACTGCCCGTGGTTAGAAACTGAAAGTACAGGAGACGTCTCAATGTTCTGCTGATTAAGTACAAGACAGAAAGTGGGAAGACAGAAATGTCCTTGAAGGTCAATGCTCAAGAACCGGGAAGGATGCACCCTCCCTGCATGCGCCTTCTTAAAGAGGATACGGATGATGGGGCCAGGGGAGAAGCTCTGCCACAATCTACAGAAACTGGGCAATATTACTGGGTAACAGACACCCTGAGCCCTGTAACAACTGTGTCAGATATGTACGATGTCATGCAAGAAGTTTTGCCATCCTAAACATGGTGGCATTTGTTCTTTTTACTTTCAAGGTAGTTTATTTCCAAAGGTTTTGCTTTAGAAGTCCATTTAAGATAGGCTCATTGAGAAATTACTCCGGAATATTTAATTCACGCTGATAACACAGAGCATTTGGCTTCAAGCCTAACAACACACTATTTGTAAGTTAATTTGGTGATAATCTTTATCGGTCTGTGGTATACACAGCAATAAACCTCCATCACGAATAGATTAATAACTGGAGTGATGGTGAGGCATTAAATCAACCTCAAAAAGCTGTTTATTGCATCTATCCTACCCTGCAGCAAGGCTTACAGAGCCTGGGCAACAAACCTCCAGAAAAGGAGAGCCGAGTTGGGAACCTGGGATTTGAAGCTCCGGATGTAAAAGCAGCACGGGCAATGGTGGTGGGCTTAGTGCTGTGCCGTTACGGGGGCTCAGCAGCCAGCTGCTTCCCAAGGGACTGGCTGCTGCTGGCCAGGCAGCCCTGCAGCTCATCCCTGGAAATGAATCGGAGCAGATCTTTGTAACAGCACATAGGGAAATACTTCTTCCCTCTTCAAACATGGTATGCTTCTGATGGGGACCCTGAAGCTCTAATAAATGCCTAGGTGCAGCCCCTGCAAACAGGCACCGATTCCTGCCGTGGTTCAGAGGCAGCTCGGGGAGCTGGTGTGAGGTGGGACGCACGGACAGGAGCCAGACCCGCTGGGTTTGCAGAAGGCAGGCTGGGCTGAGGCAGAGACGGGAGCCCTGCAAGACCCAGCCAGGCTGGGCAGTTGTACAGACAGCATCTCATCATGGTGGGTTTTTTTTTTTCTTATTGCTTTGGGGGCGTTTAGCTCAGTTTTCCAAACGTGGCATTCAGGTGACTGAAGGGTTTAGGTACTTTCGCAGAGCTGCTAAGAAAGGCAAGCCTGCTGCCAGCAGAGTTCCTATCACAGCAGTATCACAGGCAATTAAGGATGATTTGGAGATTGCCGTCAGCAAAACTGTGAAGGTTGTTCATTTCTTTTAGCTATCTAAGATCTGGAAGTTCCTATTTTTAATTTTCTTCCTTTCTCTTAATTGCAGAGTATTTCTGAATTGTAGAAAACGGTGTTTCTAGCTGGAGACTGGTTACTTCATATAAAAGCCAACATTCCAGCCTCACCACGTTGGTGGCATTGCAGCTTGTGAGGCCGGTGGGGTAACTGTGAGCACCCAGTCTTGTCTGCGGAGAAAAAAACCACTCTGAAGGACCAGCAACTAACTCCCTTTGCCCAAAAGCCACAGCAAAAGCACCTGCTTTTTTTGCCTTAAAAATACCTGAGGCTGAGAAGATGCATTTCCATGAATGTTCTTCAGCTTGGCTGTCGGCTTTAGCAATTTGTTCCTTGAGCAGTGGCATTGGTTATGGACAAATAACCAGCACCTTTATGGGCAGGATGTGTTGTTCATCCTGAGCCAAACTGACCCGTTCTGCTGCTCTGGAGCTTGAGCTGGACCGGGACTAGGAGTGTCCCCTCCTCTCCAAAGTAGGACAGTTTGTCCTAGGGAATAAAATACGTGCTGCTGCTTCTGATCAAGCAAATTAGGAGCCCAATTATTTTAATGGTGGTGGTGGTGGGGTGCTGTGGTTTGGTTTTTGTTTGGGTTTTGTTGTTGTTTTTTTTTCCCAGAACACCAAGAACTTACAGAACAATTATCTGGGGCCAGGATGTTTTTGTTTCCTAAGCAGACTGTCTATGTTTATGACCTGCAACTTGTCAACAGGAACCAAATTCCCATGGTGTATAAAGGGAGAAACCATGTCATCTTGGCATTTTTCACCCAGCTCAAATCAACCACCTCTGAGAATAATACCGTGGGAGAAAGACTGGTTGAATAAAATAGTTAGAAAAACCAGAATTTATTCTCCATTTCCTTCCCCCTCCAGCCAGTGTACATAACTGCAACATTTGTATAAATTATTTAGGGAAGAAGCCCATCCTCCCATGTACATAGGGTTTTGGGTCTCAGTTCAGATGGACCAGTAAATAGGCCTTTTTTATGTCATATATTTATGATGGGTCTCTTGGGACTTCTGTATGGCTTGCAAACATTTACAGTGGAAGAAAAGATATTGGCCCCTGTTGCTTTTTTCATCTATTTTTATTTTTAAGAATGAAATATATCATTAAACATAATATTAATATGATAATGTTAAAAAAGCACCTTCTGCCAGTAACATGTACAATAACATAATAGTGCAGTAATGCAGTGGTAGATTATACTTGCTAAGGGAATAATGTGAACTTTGGCATGTTTTCACCATATAATTTTTCCCTAAAAAATTTGTTCAGGTTGCCAGCCAAGGGGTGGTCAAATGGATGCTGCATCTTTTGTATCTGAAAATGTCAGTATAAATGTTTCATTATTCCATCTACTTTTGTTAATGTTGACAACAGTTGCCATCAATAAGGCAATATTTGCTAACCATTACCATCCAGGTGCTCTTTGAGATAACACAGTTCATCTTAGTATATACACTGGAAAATAACTGGGCTACTTCCAGATCAAATTTTGTGGGCTCTACTGGCAGATGCTGCTTTGGTTTGGTTTGTTGTTTGTTTTTTTTAAATGCTTTGTGCTATATATAAAATAACAAACAATTCATGGATAATCTAAGACCTTAAATAACTTGGGCCTTACATATATATTTTCAATCTACCCACTGTTCACATCAAAATATCACTATCTGCCAATTTAACAATGTTACTCAAACATTTTTCAAGTTCCTAAAGGTTTTTATCTTTCTACCAGACCTGCTAGTATTGAGTTTGCTTTGAAAAGATTGTTCTTTCCAAACTTTTGAGTTTATCTTTAGTAAACATCTAACAGCTTTTAGGACAAATATGCATATCTCCAGCCTAATATCAACCCACAAGCATTCATTTACTTAAAAAAAATAATAATTCATGGCTTTGTTACAATTCCCTATCTTAGCTCCAGGACTTGAAGGTAAACTTCAGTGCAAGCTGATTATAAGTGGAGTCCCAATCCTTTTTACACAGTACTCCAAAGGTTCCCTAGCCTATTTCCTGCTGAGTTGAAACTTTAGATTGTTAGGTTTCCATATGTTCCACTTAAGATTACTCTGTAATTTTTTATAGCATAGAAAATTCCCATATCAGTTTTCCGTCATTTTATTTATAAGACTCCTATGACCTCTGCTTAGTAGATGGTAAGCTCATAAAACTTCTCTTGCCTGCAGAAAAGAGATTAGTGGACATTACAGATGTTTAACTCTTCAGACTAGTCCTGGCTGCTGGATAATTTTTTCTTACAGAGTGACGTAAAGGTTTTCATGCACAGGTGTACAGGAGTTGTACCTGCGCTAATACTGCTCACTTCCCACACTGGATCAACAGTCCAGCTTTGCTTCTATGTGTCAATAGCCGAATGGGCAGAAGTCATTAGCGATTTCCCAGTGTGGTGCTAGATGGCATTCTTTGATTCTCAAGTCAGCCAGTTTGCTGAGGGATGGCTAGTGAAAGGGCATTTTCCTGGCAAACTTACTCTCTGGAGGAGACTGGAAATGCAGAATGAGCTCCCTACTACAATGGGCGGAAAGGGATACTGAGTCACAGCAGCAGGAGTGGGAGACAGATGTCTGCTGGACACAGAAATGTGAGTCCAGTCTGACCTGATTATCAGTTACTGCGAGTAGTCAGTTTTCAGTGAAAAGCATCATTAACCAAGCAAGAAATTAGGCATTTATCCCTTTATCAGGCAATAAATTATTATTTGCATAGGCTGTTGGCTGCAGGAACCCAAAGTGAGATGTTTTGCGCCTATTTCAGACCAAAACCTGATCTACACTTTATATGCTGAAGTCCTGGATTACCAGCGTGGACTGCAGATTCTGAGATGTACTCATCCCTGGAAAATAGGGTTGAGATTCAGAGAAGTTCCTCAGAGAAGCTGGTTAATCACCCAAAATAGATCCATAGTAAAAACACATTGGTAAAGTGGCTGGTGTCCTCCTGCTTAGGAGAACTGCTGTCAGCTCAGCCTGATAACACAAGGCCACCTTTGCTGATGAGGGGAGCAGAGCTGCTGCATAGGTGAGAGATCTCTAGGGAAAACTCTAATAATCTTTGAACCTGAAAATGCTTAGCTCTCGTGGGAGCTGGATCTTCTGCATCGTGGGATCTTCACTGTCATGTCTGGCTACCTCCTGCCACAGGGCTATGTCAGCAAAGGCAGCGCTTTCTGCCTCTTCCTCTGACCTTCATGCCTGGATTGCTCTGGCTGGGTCAGCCCAGGCTCAACCAGCTTCGTGGGTAGAGGAGATAGGGAAGAACTGTAAGGAGGGGCAATAATGCTCTCACTGAAGGCATTTTCACTCAAATCGTTCCAAACCAAACTGTAACCACTGACTTGTCTTGCAGGGAGGTGGGTAGTGAAAGACCTTCAGTTTCTTTGCCTTGAGTGCAGAGTTGGACAAGACAATGCCAGAAGTCCCTTCAAACCTGAGTTATTCCATCTTTCCAACGAACCCAGAGCAGTAAGGGCAGCAAATTAGAAGTCACGTAATTATTTTGTGCATAAGAATAATTTATTGCATTAATTCCTTATAATTCAAACATCACTCAGCATTACATATCAGATAAGGTGGTGACCTGGCTTTTCTCTCAATTTTCCTAAAAGCCCCGAAGTGGACTGAGACTTTTCTGCCTTCAGTGAGTGCTGCTTCTTTGCTGACATCTCTGTTCCTGCTTTGATTGTGACTGTTTGTTAAGTGATGGAAAACACTCTTAATGTGGTGGTATTTTTCACTTTCCTGCTATTTAATGAGACTGAACAGTGGGAGTAGAGGAAGAACTAGCTCCCTATTTAGTCTGTATCTAATGCAATGAAAGAAAAGTAAAAAAAAAAAAAAAAAAAAAAGGCGCCTTGGCATCAGCTTATTTTTCTTTTTCTGCCCAGACAAAAGTACTTGAGAGATGATACCTGCTATGCAACTGAGTATTTTGACCTGTTAAAAATTTTAAAATTTTTACTAAAATGTGAGAAATGTCAGATTCAGAATATTTTTCTTGAAATAACAGTGACAATTTCCTGCTTCTGGTAGTCCCATTGCTGGCCACTGTCTTGTGTCCAGGATAAGTTCAGTCCATCGTTTTCATTCCAACAACAAAACATAAATCTAACAGCAGTAACTAAGCTTGAGGGCCATTAGTATGCTTGGAGCATTTTGCACAGGGGAAACATGAATTATCTTTCCACAGCAAAGCTATTGCATAAATTAATGTTCCTTCGTCATTTCCCCCATGCAGTAATTTCACACTTGAGGGATAAGGCTTCCCTGGTGCCAGGGAGCTTTCCCCACGCCGGAGCCCAACAAGCTCCTGAATTTATGGCAAATCAGTGCCCCAGTAAAGCTGACAATTGATAGCAAATGGACCTGGTACTCTGGGACTGTCTGTGCCAGCATTCCCTTTTTCCCTCTGTGGACAGTCTACTGCCAACTGCTCTCCAGGCTCTGAGGCAGTGATGTGTCATCATTAACCATCTCACTGTCTGAGTTAATTACAACAAATAGAGGCATAGCTGTGAGACAGAGGCCTGAAGGCAGCATTCACAGCACCTAAACTTTTTGAGAACCCTCAGAAATACTAGTTTAGAGAAAACCAAGAAAATTATAATCTTGTCCTAAAGCCTAGAATTCCTGGAAATTTATTGCCCTTGCAAACACAGCCAAATTATGCCCTACCCACTGGTTCTGGGGTAAAAGCCCGGACAAGCCCCTCGCCTACTCTGGATGTTGGGCAGTGTAAGAAAGAAGTGGTCTCTGCTTCTTTGATGCTGCCTTTTCCCCGGCTGCAGCAGGATGCAACGAAGGGATTCAAAATTTCAGCACTTGCACATGACAAATCTTGGCTCCTCAGGAGCAATTCCTTTCTATGTACTGAAACAATCCCATTCAGTTCTAATTTAAGGCAGTTGCACAGTATCTTCCGTGCAACTATGGAAGAGACTGTTGGAGTTAAATCTAAGAGCATTTGTTTCAAAGCTTATACTTCAAATGAGCATTGCGGCTTTCCCTAGAATTGCTGGCGGGGCTCACCCAACGTTTTGCACCAGTAAATCTCAACCCACTTTACAAAGCAGATTAGTTCCATTATCTCCATTTTTCAGATGGGGAAACTGAAGTGCACAGAAAGGTGATAGCTGCTGGCTACCTAGCAAGCCTAGGAAGCCAGCGCATGTGCAACCCACCAGGCGTGCTTAGCTCTTCTTACACAGCCTATGTAGTAAATGCTATGTCTGGCTGCATCCTGGGACATGGAGCTGGTTTATGTCATCTGCAGTTTCTATCAGCTGTCAGCCACCAGATGTGCAAGAATACGGCCCAGATTGACCTGCCTATTTTTCATTTCCTGCAAGGCTCCTCTCCTCACCCATAGCCCTGAACTCTCCTGGGTAGAAACACGGACCCAGGAGTCTGAGCAGACCCAACACTCTGCCCAGCCCCAACACCCATGTTTAGGGCTGGGAAGCCAGATGTAACCCCACGGGAACTGAGTCCCTCTTACAAAGGGGTTTTCTCAGCCAAAGGATGAGCATCTTGCATTGGTGAAGCAAAATGAGCCTTAAGGGGATGTGCTCAAGATGACAGAAATCTTGATTATTAAAAAAATTTTATTTCCTTTATCAGTGTCCATTAATAGCAATGCTCATGACATTTTGACAGACTTCTGAAAATCTAATTCACCTTCCCCTGTTTCCTCTTTCCGCTTACTTTCAGTACCGTGACCTGAGCAGTGAGACTGGATAGGTTCCCTCTGCTTTCTGGTCCATCTCCCTTTTTGGCTCAAGCTTTGTGGAGACAGAAAATATAACAGGGAAAAGACCGATTAAAATAACCATATCAAATAAGTGTCTTTAAAAAAAATAAAAAAGACTTATACAATGGCACTGCCGACATCAGTTTGAAATGCGGAGCCGAGGCCAAGACTAGCTCCTCTCCCCATAATAACCGAGGTCTGGGCAAAGAGTTGGTGTCACGTTGTGATGTTCAGGCAGGACACAGCAAGGCGGGGGAGATATCATCTCCTGATGCCGCACCTGGAAAGACACCAGGCTATGCCATGAGACCAAGGTGCTGGCACTGCCAAGGCAGTGATATCATGCATGGTGTCACCCACCACACCCTGGAATAATGCAGGTCTTTTATTCAACTCTTTTTGGCACAAGAGAGAAGCTGCTACCTATAATCACAGATGTCTCAGGCTGAAGGTGTGGAATCCTGTAAATATCAGCTTCTTTACCACTGAGACAGCCATTACAAAAACAATAGGCCTGTCAATAATATATAAATACACATTAATTTCCTTCTACATCCTTCTTGCACATGAAAAACCCCCACATTTGTAGTACCATTCTGCCATGTGCATTTTTGTGAGCTAAGTCTCCTGGCCAGGCTTAGATGCAGCTGGGATTGTACTGGGAGAGAAGAGGGAAGGAGATGCCTGTGAAGTTTTCCACCATGTAGGACATGCCAATGGCACTAGCTCCTTCATTCTTCTAAGTAACCACACACACACCCCCCCACACACAAAGCTGCATTCAACAGGACATGCAGTGTTGAGGGTAAAGAAACTCCCACTTTGGGGTGCCATCCCTAACAACGTTTCCTATAATGCATCTGGCCAGGGACATGATAATGAGCATAGTGGATGGGATGGACCAGTAGCCAAAGCCTGGGTAATGATACCCTGCATCCAGTCCCTTCCTGCCTTGCCTTAATTCCTCTGCCCCCTTCACTCTTGATTTTACCGCTCCTTTCTCCTTGCCTTGCATCCTCTTCTGCTCCAAGGTGGCTGGCAAGAAAGCCACCCATGGGCAAACACAAAACAGAGGTCACAGCAGTCAGGTCACTCAGCCATTCCCAGCCCATAACACCAGGCTCACCCAGGACTGAAGGTTTGGTGGAGGTAATGGGATTTCATCACTGAGTGCAGGGGCTTTGTCCTCCCAAAAGTCAGCGTCAGCCGCAGTTTGCAGGACGCTTGACCTCTGATTGTTGCGCTTTCTCAGATGCTTCCCTTGTGCTGGCTGCTGGCTTGCCAGTAAAACAGTTCATCAACAAGTAATTTTTTTCTTTCTATTTACAGCCCAGGAATAGAGTTCTTGATGGCCTTTCCAACGAGAGAGATACAATCTATCTTGGACAGACATCAAAAGGATGCCAGTCTGATTTAGGCTAATAAATAGCATCATTGAGCTAATGAGATTAAGGCTGACTTGTTCATGCTGTCCCTGCTGGAAAGGATGCTCCAGGATAGGGCCTGCGATGTTCCTGGGATCTGGGGAATGCCAGAGGAATTTTGATGTGGCCCAGAAGCACTGACCTGATTCTTCTGCCCTCTCACACCCAGCACTTTACAGGTTCATTGGGAAAGCTTAAGATAATGAACTGTTCCCTCCCCATTTTCCCATCCCTAGACAGAAATAGGCAGAAATCCTCAAGCCGATGATAAGACACTGGGTTCATCTTGTTCCTGGAAAGACTGATTGGGCTTGTTCCCGAGTGGGAGCTGAAACTATGAGTTGGTGAGGAGGAAGAGGAGGACACCACATAGGTGAGAGGGACTTGTTCTCCACCACTGCTGGTCTATTGCCACTAATGCACCCACTTGCAGTATCTACCTGCATGTTATCCACAGGGAAGGTAGGGCATGGTTTGCTAAACCATCTCCATTCACCAAGGCCCTCTGATGCATCACTGGTTGCAAACAACTGAAACCTCCCATGAGTTCAATGTCCCAACAGTTAAATGAAGTCATGGCTGACTCCAAATCACAGTGGAAAGGACTCAGTTATTCCAGGCTTTCTGTCAAATTGCTCTCAAATCCACTCAGCGATTTAGGAAAAAGAAAAGTGCTCCCTTGTGACATGGTTTGGGAGTGTAAATGTCCTCTGGGAGGATGCACAAACATGCTTACTGCGTTTTTGGGGAGGCTGGCAGAGCCCTGGGCAGTACAGGCAGTACGGGAAGAGACACACGGTGCTGTCCTAGAGCCGGACACTGGCTGTGGCTCAGGAGATGGGGCAGCAGCCGCTGCGTTGGGCTGTGGTGTGGAGCCTGCCTTCTGGTACTGGTCCTCCAAGCTAGATGAGGGGCAGTTGTCCTCCCCGCCTGCCCTCCATCTGCAGCATGTCCCCCTGACCAGGCCATGGACACACTCTGTCACAGGCATCAGCGGGGAAGTCCGGTGGGTGTTGTGGCGGCTGCCGTCCCCAGGCAGGGTCTTACAGCACCCTGGGGTTAGCAGGGACTGGGGGGATGGGATGGGATGGGATGGGATGGGATGGGATGGGATGGATGGGATGGAATGGGTGCCTCTGGCTTGGCAGGTAACTGCAGGAAGCATTGTACTACTGAGCTCATTTCCACCAGGACCAAGGGTTCATTAGGAGTAAAAATAACTCTGGAAAAAAAGAGCCAAAGCCCTGTCATGGAGTCCCTCAGTTGCTCAGGCTGTTTCTTGATCAGCCTGAGCCGAGCCAAGGTCCCTCCCTTCCGCCCTGCCTGCACAGCCCATTGCTTCTTTTGCACCCACAAGTGTGATGATATTACCAGGACCATAGGAACCACCTTTGGGGCGCCGGATGGTTTATATTGCCCTGCTCAAGCCTGCTTCTTAAAAAGCAGCCTTTACCATTTCTAAATCACAGGCATTGTGTTTCTCTTTTGCAAAAGGTAGAATTTTACACTGAAGAACAAGACAAATGCTTCTAAACAAAATGCTGTCCCCTGGTGCTATTCCTCCTGAGATCCCTTGGATATTTCTTACAGTCTGACTCTTTGAATAAGGAGCTTTTCCAGCTCATTTGCAAATAAGTCTTGTGTTGCAAACAGGGCTGTAGGAACAGCCGATTTTTCAGTTTGGTTGGTGAACAAAGAAATCAGAGGAAAATGAATTAACTCAGCCCAAGCAGAACTGCATTTTTTCCCCAAGTTGTTTTCCAAAACAACGACAAAGAAGATGAACTAGACCCAAAACAAGAGACTTATTTTCTTAGGGGAGCACTGATTCTTCTTTTTTCACTCTTTTTCTCAAAAAATGGGTCACATTTCTAAAGAAAAAAAGCAGTGATTCTGAAAGATCAGGCTGAAAGCATTTTTTCAAAATGTCAAAATGAAGAACTTCAGCACCTTTGGGGGGAGGGAAATCTTGGAGGGTGGTATTTTTCACAAAACTTGACCCAAAATGTGTAAATAATTTCCTTCTCTCATTAACTCCATTTTTCCTGAAATTTGTAATCCACTAAGGACAAATACCCAATTTCACAGTTAAGTCTCCTCTGCAAGCACTACCCTGCAGTAAGGGATAAATCTGAACAGAGGAGAAAGCTCTTGATATAAAGACATGGAGATCCAGGGATAAAGAGTGCATCCAAGAACAAGGGATGGAAGAACTCATGGCAGGAAACGAGTTTTCCTCTGAGTCAGGCAGTACTGAACTTTATACCACAGTGAATATCCTTTGATCAGGGTCCAGGAGTCAGTGATAAGCGTGGAGGGTTATTTCTCACTCTGCTTCTAAGTTTCTGATACGAAATGTTTGCATGCTCCCCCCAGAGGAATTAAACCATAAGAAACCCAAATCTGGCAGAGCTTAGTTCCATTCTGTTGTGCACAGGAAAAACGAAACAATTGAACTCAGTCTGTAACTAGCAATTTATTAGCTACTGCTTAATTAATAAGAAGTGACATGTGTTACATGTGTTTTCTAATATGATCACATTTCCTGTGGATGAAATCACAAGCTGACTGTACATTTCTACTTCTTCTGGCCTACATTAAATATTAAATATTCATTGAAATACCAACTTTGCAGAGAAAAGGCAGGGTTCTTGACAACAAAATAATGTTCTAAAGCTGAAGTGCCTTACTGCCCTCCAAGAAACCTTATAAAATAGATTACTCAGTTCTCCAGAAGTATCTTTGTTAGCTAGCTCATGTTATTCACTCAGACAGGCTGAAGAAGGAACCTCTGATGTCCTTATTTCCCTCATACCCGAGGTCCCCTGCTTTCATAGTAACCACCCTAACTGTATGCTGGAAGAAAGGCACACAGAGTTCTTAAGTCACAGATGTCCTCAGAAATCCATCAAAGCTGAGGACAGTATTTCAAGGCTGGAAAATGGTGACTGCCTTTCTACAGCCTTCATTTCTTGCTGACACAATGTCTCCTTGGGAGCAATTGCCTTGAATAGGGTGTAGAATTTAAGGATTTTGAAATAAAAAATATTATGTGATACAGTGAAGGAAAAGTCTTAGTCTGACCACCTTCTCCATCGAGAAGATCAAACACATCCACCCTTGTTGCCTAAGATGTGACTACATAGAAGCTGTGTGCAATGAACCTTTCAAGCCAACCTTGATATGCCAGAGGCCAAGAGGCTCTGAAGTGAATACAGGGGACAGCTTAGTCCTCAGTGCCACCTCCTCTCATCACAAAGTCACTGCACAGTACGTGGGTCTCGGCTCTCAGATGGGCCAAGCAGCTTTGGGGTATGTAGCAAAAGCATTGAGAGGCAGGTATTGTCTTGAGGCCTGAAGCAGTTAGAACAGGAGATGTATGGGAGACATATAGGGGATATATGACATTTGCTGTCAGATCCAAGCAAGCTAGAAATTCAGCATTGCAGCAATTTTAAAGCATCACCTTCCACAGCTTTTCTTCAAACCCCTTGCTCCTAACTTTTGCAGCAATACCCATCTGATCATCAACATCAGAGTTTCCTCGCTGTGGCCTAAGGCTGTCAGGCCCTTCATGTCCAAGCTGGTCTGTCAGCGTTTTTCCCACGGGGTTGGCCAGGTTTCAGCTATGTGGACTTCTCATTACTGAAATAATGGGGACGTTGTTTAACCATTCAGGCTTTACCCTCAGCCAGCCACACTGCCAACAAGCAGTGTTTTTGTACCATGCCAGGTGAAGTTCTCAGCACAGTCGTGCCTGGTAATTAATGGTTATGCAGTGCCGGCTGTCAGGAGGAGCTCAGGACAGCCTCCAGATCCCTCTCTGAGCCTTGACAAAGTTAAAGAAAAGAAAGGGAGAAATAAGTCAAAAGGCAAAGAAAATTCTTCCCTGGCATAGAGCTGTGGGAGCATCCTGATGCAGGTCCGTTGCCTCCTATGTTTAAAAAATTTCATCTGCTCCGTCATGCCACTGTAGGACCAAAGTGCAAGTCCCTCAAAGGCTGTGACCAGCAAACAGTCCCCTCCCCATCTGTCCCACAGGTTGACACAGAGGTTTCTGGTAGTTTACACAGAAAGGACCTGACCAGCAAGGGATGGTGATCCACCTCAGGGTGGTCCAGGGCACATTTCTCAGCAGGTCTTTCCCCCTCTCAAACTCAGTATTGACCACCAGGGTGTGGAAGTGTCATGTGAGGTCTTTCTGGAGCTGCAGTTCTGCAGCCATTCCTGCCCGAAAAGTGGGGAGCAAAAGGTCCTTTGGGAAGAAGGCACCAGTGCTAGGAACCCTGAGCTGCAATGCCACAGCAGCTATGTGCGGCATAGGCATGGGACTGTAACGAAACCCAGTGCCAGAGCTCAGGCTGGTCTTACAAGCCTTTCTGTTACGCAATCGGGAGAGAAGCTCAAATTAACTATTCTCCGGGCAATTAAACTTTGCAAAGGCAGATCAAAGCAGAAGTGGTAGCATTGCAAAAGAGATAAAGGTGTTACAGCGCCATGTGAAGAGCAGAGTGAAAGTTAGCCCAGATCTTAGAAGTTACTTATAGAAAACAGAGAAAAAGCAAGTGGGTCTGGGTCATAGCAGCAGCAGCTTCATTGCAACAATTGTACCGTACCTTGTAGTTCCTTTGGAGTCCACTTTTTATCAGATCAGCAATTGGCTATTACAATGGAAAATACTTCAACAACTGCATGAAGTTTCAATATGCAATGAAAAGTGCATGCACTTGCTCAAATATTTTCCACTGAAAAAAATGGATATTTGGCTAAAATAAACACTGTCAGTTTTCCAAAGCGAAATGTGCATTTTTATGTATTGGAAATATTTACAGGAAGATTGGGGAAAAAAACATATTAGCATTTTTGATCAATAACTTTCAGTTTGGAGAATTAAATGATGATGTTTTCCACAGCAAACTTCAGCAAGATCATGCCTTGTTTTCTTGTCTTTCATCAACATTATAAGCAGGAGTGAATACCAGTTTTACCAAAGCTCATACACACCAATATATGGCCACAGAAGTGCACCCAGGGGAGCAGTGCCCCTTCCACACCTCGGACTTTGCTATTTATTACAGGCTCTGCTATGCCCACAGCAGCACTGCTCACCAGCCCTCGCAGCAGCATCTTCCAAGAGGGTTCACGGATGCACACGATGGGGAGAAGCAAGACCTGACGAATGCACACAAAATGGCCAGCAAGAATCATCCAGCCTCAGCGACACTGTGGGTGTTAAGATTGGGTTGATACTCATCCAGCAGTGGAGCCAGTCCAAAACTGTATCGGCCTGAAAGCTTGCAGGGCAGGGCAGGGGGAACATGCTGAAATGGGAGCAGGGGACTGGAAGCACATCTCTTAGTGGGGAGAGGAACTCCCTTCCCCTCCCACAACAGCCCAGGGCTACTGTAGTGGGTGTTGGGAAAGGATGTGACCTTTTGTAGAGCACATCCGAGCAGGGGAGCTTTATTATTCCATAACAGCTACAGCCCGAAGGCAGATTAAGTTGTCCCAGGGACAAAGCTGATCTCTGCAGTCTTTCTGCCAGTGCTTTGTCAAGGCAGAGTTGGATTTAATGGCGTGGTTATCCTGGTCTGACAAACAGCAATAAAATAAAAGGGCCAAAAACATGTTTGAATACATCTGCATCAGCCAAGCAAGGACTCGTGTGTCTCCGAGGTGGATTGCTCCTTGGAATGGCTCTCCAAAGAGCAAACTTGGAGCATGGATCTGGCATAGAGGCACAGGACAGCTTTAAATAGGAGCCACTGGGGTGTTGTAGCATATGGATCCAGCTCATGAAGGCACTGGGCCTGGTGCCTGGCATGACACAAGCATTGCTAGGTCCCTGAGCTGGTCATGGTCATGCCATTCCCTGAGCTACGTCCTGAGGGCCAGAGCCTTTTCGCACAAACTTGAATTGGAAAGGCCTCACCTTCCCCACCAGGTCATTTGCCAGTTGGTCCGGAGAGGCCATCTGCCACCTCCCCACCTCCGCTTGTCCCACCATGTGTCCCCTGCTGGCCGGGGCGATGACTCAGCCCATCGGCAGTACCAGCTTCCCATCGCTAGAAACCAAGCATCCCTGTGTTTGCTTTTTGTGCTCGTGCTCTGCAGGCTTGTTTTTCCACCTTTTGCTTCCAGGAACCATTTGTGATGCCAGGAAAAAAAAAAGCAAGCATGATCCCGTCTGCTTGGGATATTTCCATCTTTCTTCAGCCACCTCCTGTGACTGCTCAGTGGTGTCCGTGAGGGTGACTTGTGCTCTGCAGGGGGAAGGAAGGGTTGAAGGTCTTGGCCCTTAATTGCTTTGATGAAAGCTCCCAAAAACCAAAACTGCAGTTACAGGGAACAGAAATAACAAGTCTGGCACATTCCCCAACTAAAATGACACTCAAACAGTAACCATGCCCTCTAGGGTCCCTTTGTTACCCTGATGCATTTTCTTTATGTTTTATCAACTACTACAGATGTACTGTGCTACTTGCATCTTTGCCCTTACCCTGCATGGCTGTCCTGTTTCTGCATCATCAACAGGGGGCACAGAGGTGACCCAAACCATGCCTGAGTGGACATCAGTGGGAATGACTGGGGGCTTGGGATCCCTACGCCTCTGTCCCCATGTGCAAGAGAACCAGCTCCCCCCTGAAAAATTCACTGCAATGACCAGTGGAAACGGCCCCAAACACCCACTCACCCACCAACAGCATAACACAGAAAGCAGGTGACTGGAGCCACCATGGGGACAGTTCTTGGTTGTGCAAGTTCCAGGACTGGAGCCTATTTTGGGCCTCACCTGTGCTATGTCCTTCACTGTTTAAGAGCAGGAGAATAGCTCTCCGAAGGTGTACATCTGCCTGCGTCTCTAACAGCCAGCAAGCAGAAAGTGGGAAAGGCAGCAAGAAAATGGCCATGCAACACATGGGTCATTCCCCTAATATCCCATCCAGCCTTTGGCAACCAGCAGCTCAGGAGTTTCCTAAGCTGAACAAGGTGAACTTCGAATCTCCATGTTTAATAACCAGTAGTTGAGCTTCTTTGTGATTTTCTCTATGTCCCCCCCACTTGCACCTTGGGCCTGTGCTGGAGGTGGGGTTCCCAGGGCTGCACACAGCACCCTCCACATTTATATAGCACATTATTTTTACTTTCTTCTCAGTTGCTTTCCTGAATGTGTGACCTAAACAAACATGTCCACTATGGCAACAAAGCTCTTGAATTTGGCTGCTTATCAGGGACAAGGAGCCATAATGCTGAGCAGGACTTTTACCCTTGGGACTAACAAAGCACCATCCTTGCAAGGCCAGTGGCATCAAAGCAGTTTCATCTGCCTTTGCCTTCTTCCACAAACAGCAGGTGAGCTGAGGACTCACTTGCTGTGCTATAGAGCCCTCCCTCAGTCCCCTGCTCACTGCTAAATCTCATGAGGGACCTCCGAAAAGCTCAGCCTCTCTCTGGAGGAGCTTGTAGCATTCACAGTGTTCACAGTTCTAGACTCGCTGATTAAGATAAACAGTTACCATGACATTTCCCTAATTATGGAGAAGATTTTCCTAAAGAGGACTGAACTCACTGCTCTGAGCTGATGGGAAAAATAATAACTGACACTGTTTCAGTATTTTTCATCCCATAACATCCAAAAGCATGCTATAAACATAACTTACGAGTGGGAATTACTTTACTCATCACTGAAACACAACAACTTTGTAAATGAGGAGCAGGGTATGGAAAGAGTCCTTTGCACATTTAGGTCAGGAAATGGGAGGTTTCATTTAAGCCTCACCATCAAACTGAAGGGAAAGCAGAAGTGTGACCCTGCATCTGACCATTGCCCTCTTGAACGACACCACTCCCCGGCTGGACGTGATTCCATGCTTGCTCACAGTAGCTGTCCCCTTGCACAGGCAGGCAGTGACAGGGACCCCCCCTGCTCCATATGGGCTATTTTCCCCAGCTCTCACCCTTTCCCCAATTCTACCCCAGAGCATTGCACTACAAAGAGGCTGTGTTTTTCAGGACCGAAGCATAAACATATCTCTGAGGCACATTAATGACTGTTTGCCTTGTGCTGTTGCCTCCTTTCTTGGTCATGGTTGCAAGAAAACTTTTTTTCTTTTTTTTTTAACTCCAATGGAAAAACAAATTAATAGCTTCCTCCAGCCACTCTCTGCTGGCCAGCAAGAACAGCTGTTACCCACAAAGGGGAGGCACTTATGACCCTGAAAATACTGGCAACAGGTCCCCGGGCTTTGAGAGATCTCACTATGCTGGGATCAAACACAAGGCGTTTCTGCTACTCCTCAGCCTGGTGCTCCCTGCAAGGATGGCGAGTTGATTAAAATTTGTCACGCTCTCCCAAAACAGATTTTCCCCTGTCACTGCCCAACCTTGGCTGGTGGCAGAGGTTATTTATTTCTGTATCACCTGCCTGTGTGTCCTCACTGTGAATGTGCCCCTGGGCCTGTAAGGGTGAAACAAGAGCTCAAGCCCCTCTTTTTTTTCAGAGCACCCCTGTAGATGAACCTGCAGGACAGGCTGTGCTCCTCACAGCCTATGGCTGCCAGCAGCTCTGCGCTACCCTGCTGCTCAGGCAAAGTGAAGCAAAGCAGTGCAGGTTCCTGACTGCAGCACAGCAAAGCCCGAGAGCTCCTTGCTGTGCTGTTTGCTGAGCTGAAGATCTGGGAAGCCACAGAACGACATCTCATCTTTGAGCGTGTCCCTAAGGAGGGCACATCCACCTCTCTTTTGGCAGATGCCTTCCCAAGAGCTTTGCAAAGCTGACCCTCAGGGACAGGCGGCTTGACACCAAGGCTTGTCCCAGAGAGGCTCGTTTAGTGAAGTCACCATGACCCCTAGAGGGGAGAGGCGCACCACTGTCCTGAGGCTGCTGTGCTCTCGCTTTGCCTGCCTGACCTCTTGCAAACCCTCTTCCTCCTCCTTCCCGAGCCCGGTTCCCACCCTACAAAGCCTAGACCTGGCCACGCTGGGACAAGCTTTGCTTGAACCCCGCGAGGTATTTTTCTGACATCTGCAGATCTCACCAAAGCTCAGAGACCTTCCACTCCTGTAAATGAAAGTTTTGTGGATTTTGTTTTTCCAAAAGTGAGTCAGTATTTGGTTTGCAATTGTTTTTCTAGCTAGAAGAAAGCCTATGTTATGTGGCCCAAATGTGGCCTGCCTACAGTTTGCCCTGTATACAAAAGCGTTTTCATGGGAACTCTCTCTCTGCTCCATTTTTCAGATTTTCTTTGGATCTGCTTTTCACTTTGCCCTATTTTCCATGTACATTCACTGGAGATTTTTTCCTTTTTCTTCCTCTGGTGACATCTTATTGTTCATTTGCATTTTCCCCTGTTTTGCTCCCTCTTTTCTTGTCCTGTATGGAGTGGCATGGTGAGTCTGAGCCACCAGGGCTTAAACCTCGAAGCCTTGAAGTTCAGCTCCCAGCAAGTGAGCCCTGGCAATGCTGTGGGAGCCAGTGACTCACAGCAGGTTCAGAGCCTTAAATGCTCCTTCAACTCTCTAGGCCTGAAAGGCAATTCAGGATGGCGAAGAGTCTCATGCCCTGGGTTAAACTCTACAGCAGAGGGAAGAGCCACAGACGGTGCCAAGATATGGCCCCATTCCTGCGGTGGATGCATCAGAGTTAGGCACAGTTAGAAGAAGCATGGCTGTGCTTTTGCCACCGCGTCTTCCGCTGCCTCAGGACTGGACCCTATGCAGCCCCAAGGCTATGTATTCCCCAGGGACTGGGCAGAAGTTACATTTGGTGGCAGTCCCAGTGGGATTCATGGTGCATGTCTGCAGTATGACCAGTCTAGAGCACATCCCCAGCATGACAGTCCAGTGTATCTCCAGTGTGGCTGTACATCCAGGAGTGCCATCTTCTGGTACTCGTTCTGGGACCATTCTCCAGTGATGGGCACACATGACCTCACTCTGTGCAGAAGGAGGGACACGCTCCAGGCAACGGTCCTCCAGATCTTCCCGAGATGTCCACCTTGGGACCCCTCTCCTCCATGTGCTTTCCCTCTGCAGGCTCCTGCATTGCTGGGTTTCCTGGTCCATTCCTGTAGGCTACCAGTATTTAATGTCTTTTCTTCTGTCATCACTGTACCTCTCTCCCCTGTATCTTCACTCCTGGCTCATCCCAGGAGAACAAGTTCTCCTGACTGCTCTCCTAGCTGGGAGCTGCAGAGTGAGAGTGAATGCAGTGGCCTGAGCTCAGTGGCCTGAACCCTTCCCCATGGACAGAAGTTCCCTGGCTGTTCCCATCTGCTCACCTCTGGCTGGGGCCAGCAGTGCCTGTCCACTCCCTCACACTTACAGCTGGGAGCCGGGTACATGCAAAGTGGAAAAACACTGGATCAGGAGCAGACATCCAATCTGTTTTCAGGAGGGAGGTTTCCTCACCGCCTGCCCAGCATATGATCACCCCCCGTTACCCAGCACCATGTAATGCAAACAGCTAACTAGTCTTCTCAGCATCAGTTTTCAGCCTGCAGGTTTCATTTACTCTGGCCCCTCTTCAGTGCTCTGGGCTGGGGAAAGCACTGCCTCAGCTCTTTGTGTGCACAGCATGCTGCACCATCCCCATCGCTGCACCTAGGTCATCGGCTTGATTTGTTCGGTTTCGTTCGTCTGTTGTTTTTCTCACAATGAGAAGGGGAAGAAAGAGGGCAGAAAGCCTTGTATTCTGCTGCAGCAAGCAAAAAACCAAACGCAGAAGGTCTCTCTTGGGCTGCCGGTCTGGGGCTTTGGGACATTTAATAACGAAGTTGATAGAAAGGAGAAGCTGCTTTGAGGATTGCCAAGATCTGTGGGAGCTGGTTGCCTGATGGGGAAACAAGGCTTGGGCTGGCTCTTAGGGAATTACAGTACAACAAGATAGGAAGAGAGACCGCATACCTAGCATGTGCTGGGCCTCAAATGTGGTCACTCTTGTTCTTTTCTAAACAGGGCTAGGTGTCCATCTCTCCCTAAAAAGTGGTGGCTGGGGACAGGATGGTGTCCCATGGATAGCTCTCATCCATGCTCCTTAGGTCATACAGCCTCTGGCATGTGCTATGTGCAGGATTTCAACTGCATACTTGTAAGAGCTCTGTGTCTGTGGTGCCTTAAAGAAAACCCTATCTATCTCCACTCTAAAGAGAGGTGAGCTCAGTCCAGGCTCCCCAGATCACTCAGCTTCTGCACCAGGTACAAGAATCCATTCAGCCTCCTCCAACTCTTCCCCCATTTGCAGGGTAATAAATTCAGTGATTAATAATACTCTGAGGATAAGTTTCTTCAGAGCAGTAAGAACCTGTAGTGTCAGTGCCTGTATTAAAAACTCAGGGTACCACTGGAAGAATCTGGAGATTAAAACTGGAGATAGGAAAATTAGCTGCCAGGCCAGAATCCAGAAGGACATCTGAGAAATCAGGCAATTATATTCCAAAGGCATATCTCTTTGTGTTCTCACAGCTACAAATATAGCACACAGAACAGGCTCTTCTCTGGCAGTGTTTGTCTCTTTTGTTAATCAGAATAGTAACCAACCAGAGGATAAAGATCTTTGCTATCAACCCTTTTAGCTAAGAAATAAAGCTTGAATGAACCTTTTATAGACAAACATCTGGAGGAGGGTGAAGTGAAACCATGAGCTGTGAATTAACTCCGGCACTTCAGCAATTCCCTTTGTCTCTCCAAGCTTTCCCAACCCTCTTGCTCTTCTTCAGGGTTGACTCCATTTACCACCTCTTCCCTGAATTTCCCCCAAGGACACCTGAAAAATTGCTCCAAACCCAGGAGATGGCTCCATAGTTCAGGTACATCCCAGAGACCCAGGGATGCTAATGCAACAGCTCCCTTTAACACCAGATACCTATATCGTAGAACAGTACACCACAAATCTCTTCTCAGACTTCATGCCTGTAGCATGTTCACAATCTCTTTACAGTCACAGAGCTGGGTTTGTCCTGTCCCTAAACGGTGCTTTGCTCTTAAGCTGCCTCAGCACTCATCCACGGACAGATTACATAAAGATCTTGGTCAGGCTGAAAACTGTTCAGAAAAGTTTCCAGTTTGAGGGGGCTTTATGCATGGTATGTTTATAGAGAAAACAGATAAACTAAGTGGAGATATGCAATTCCAAGGCTGCATTTAGATGGTTTAGACAGTAGCATGTTGCAAATGTATAAACAGTCGTTACTTTTACTGCTCTTTCTGCAGAAGGATGTCACAACAGATGAGAGTGCGTGAACGGCTGATTGATGCTGGGCCTTTCAGTTCATGCTGGTGGGGAGCTCCTGGTACAAGAGCTGGCACTTTCTTGGCACACCACTGGCTCCTAGGCCTAGGAAGTTAACCAGGAAGATAAATTGTTTGGCAAACCGCAAAGGTCTAGTTAATCCTAATCAGAGGGAGGCTGGCTGGCAGAGCTCCTTGCAGATACATGGCAAAAATGTCTCAGGTGAGAAGAGACACAAACGGTGCCTTCCTTTCTGATCTGTGCTCCAAGCCTTGCGCATCCATGGCTTGAATTATACTGCAAATGCATTGCATGTTTGGGATCAGAGTTTCCGTACTTTCAAGATCATCACATGCCTGTCAAAATTAGGACATTTGTAAAATATTCCCCAGGCCACACCATTAATGTTTTATTACAGTATTGAAGTTTTGAAGAGAAACAATTTTTCATCCTTCTTGGCCCCTATGACATCTTGTAACAGTAAGTTCCACAGATTAACTGTGACTCATAAAAAGCCTAGTGTCAATTTAAAATGCATTGCCCTTTGATTCTGTTGACTCCTCTCTTGCTTTGTATCTAGCTTGCTTCCCAGTATACCTCTATTGTATTCTTTCTTAGGTCCTCATTTTCCTAAAACCAAGGCCTATTAGTGCACTCAGGGCCCTGACAAACAGTCCCAATCTTCTCAGTTTGTCTTCACAAAGAGGTTTCCTCAGCCTCTGAACCTTTTCAGACATTGTGTTTCCTCCTGGCATGTGCCTTTCTGGGACAAGATAATTAGAGCTAAGCAAGGTTAGAGAGGCCAGGGCTCCATCAGGTTATACAGCAGCAGCACAGTATTTCCTATCCCAACCTTTAGGCATGCTAACATTTTGTTTATTCTTCAGACTAGAGCTGCACAGGGAACTTCGCTCTTTAGCTATGCGCATATGCCCGGATCCATTCTCTTTATGGGTACCATTCATCTGGAGTTCAGCAATGCTCTAACTGCACAAGGTGTTCAATTCATTCCTTCCAATGTGACCTAGTATTTGGCATATGATATGACATCATGCTGCTTATTCATTTGAGTGTCTGACATCCTTTAGAAATTTATCAGTATCTTTCCTGGCCTAATTTAAATTAAAATTTTAAATCCAAAGGCTTTCTCTGTCTCCAGTGTCTATACTTTTATCATCATAGTCAAATAATAATAGTAGATTTGATGAGCATGAATTTCCTCTATAGAAATCACACTTGTTTGTCCTTCTCATGCCATGTCAATTTGGGGGTTATATAGTGCTCCATAAAGCCAAAAAGCATTCATAGGTCTAATCCCCAGTTTAATCTCAGGCAACTCCTAGGGCCAAAGACAGGCACTTTACCACCATGCGGTCTTCTGAGATAGTTTAATGACAGTCTTTCCTTGTCTGTGCCTTGGCTACTTCACCCTTTATAGCCACAAAGAAAACTATCCATTTTTGGCCTTTAGCTTAAACTTTGATGTCTTTCCAAGTGCTTTTCAACTGTTTTCATTTATGGACAGCTAAAAATTTCCCAGTGAAGATAGAGAATTCTTTATCAACTTCACATATGTGGTTTGCTGTGAATAATGTGTGAAGCTGACTTCCTTAATAACCTTTTGTGGCCTCCAGTTGTCTGCAGACCTCAGCCTGAAAACTTCCTCTGCAGTGTAACCAGAGCATAAGGGAACAAAACTAGAAGCATCATGTGGAACTTCATGCCTTACACTGAAAACCAAATGATAATCCTGTTTTCTTCTGGCATTAAAATCTGTAAAATTCTGAATCGACGTAACACCCCATGAGCATCTAGGGAAATACTCTCTGCTCATAAGGGCAAACCAGCCTGTCCAATCCATGGGAGCTCTCACATTGCTTGGAGTCCTTCTCTGAACCAGGACATGAACTGCCAATAGCACTTCTTTTTTTGGTCACTTCAATTTTAGACAATTTTTTTCATCTTTATTACTTGAAAAGAATATCCTGAAAAGTACAATTTGGTGCCAGGTAAACAATCTCATTTTTTTCTTATATTTGAGTTGCCAGTGTGACTTCCTTAGAGCCGGCTGTACTTGGGCTGGATTTTCGTGTTTTGAGTGATACTTATTTGACTTTAATAGATTCTTAAACCTTGCCAGCTTTTCACTGTTCTTTTATTTGCTTTTTTCCCTCTTGCCTCCCATTTCCCCTTGGGACTGAATGTTATTAGGTGCTACAGTGCCTGCCAGCACCCTGTCTGCTTCACTTGGATTTTCAGGAGCTTCTCCCCTATTCCTTCTTCTTTGTGATCTGTCCTTTTGAAGCCAGGACACAGGATTTTTCCTGCAGAATAACTCTTTCTACAAAGATGCTGGATTTCATCATGTGCTGCTATGAACAGCTCAGCTGTATCAAACAGCTCAACCATTTCTCATAGTCTGGAGCCAGTAAGACACTAAAGACGCTCACAAACTTTCCAGTTATTAAGGAAAGGTAAGATTGAGTTTACATTTACACTGAGAAAGGGCTTTGCTGGGCAGCTTTATCAGGCAGTTTGCCTCCCTTCAAGGGGCAGAGCCTCTTGGCAAGCCACTGAATGGGGAGGAAGGCTCACATTTCCTATTCCTGGAACCCTCCTCACATAGTAACCTTTTTCTTATTTACCCATGTTTTTCCCCTCTTGTTTGAGTGACCCTGGTTACGTTCTGCTGTTTAGACCAGTCCTACTAACGCCTCTCTCACACAAAGGACAACATCTAGCTGGGGCTCAGATGGAGATTTAGCTATTTCTTTCTCACCAGAGCCATCCAAGGGCAACAGACAGACTACAAGCTTGGCCCAAGGTTTATAGTTTCCTAGCAGCCAGCAGTCTAGAGTGGCTGAAAGAAAATGCTCTGGCATGGTATTTTTGCCTTGCTTGTGTCAAAGCTACTTTAAATGTCTTGTTTTCCACCAGGCCTGCTAGCTATCAGGGACAACCCATATAAGATGAGATGGTCTCCAGAGATTGTTGTAAAAGATGCTCTGATGTATGGCTCCCAGGGAGCTTGGCTTTGGTCCACAGTCCTAGCTGTAGCTTGGCAAGCACGTGCAAGTCCAAACAGGGGTAGAGCAAATCCAGACTGCAGCGCAGGCCATTCCTCACCCAGGGCTGTCTCCAGTGAGTAGGTGCCCTGGACATCACATGTGCAAGGACTCCATCTTAATCCATTCCCTGGGGCTGACAGCTGAAAGCTGGAGGTCATCTGGTCCTAGATGGGACACAGGGACTTCAGACTGGAGGTCTCCAAAGAGATGGCGTGACTAGGCTGCATGTGTGTCATGTTGTGCCTCAGCCCCAGGTCAAGGCAGAAGCACCCACAACGCTGCAGCCAAGCAAGGTGCAATGAGTTGCACCAGAGCAGCGTACAGGGCTCAGCCTACTGCTGAGTTTCACAGGAAAAAGTCTTCCTCATGATAAAACGCTTCCTTCAGTCTCCTCATTGCCTCTGTGGTGAAGAAGACTGAAGAAAACCACTATTAGAAAAATAACCTTGGCCACAAGGTGCTGCGTGAAGAAGAGCAAAAATGCTGCGAGTATGTGAGGAATGTGCACACAGAGCTGGCTCCAGCCCACAAAGGAAGCTGTAGCTGCTGGTGTGTGTGTGGGCGAGAGTCCAAGGGCTTCCCAAAATGCCAGGCTATGGTTTGCCCTTCCCACGGTCACAGCAAGTCCTCCTGCTTTACCAACAGGGAAAGTGAAGCTGAGTTTTGAGTTGCAAGAGAAATCTTTGGCCAGGCAAGGTTAGGGGCTGGGAACAAGGAAGAGAGTAAGCTGTGAAGCAAATGCAGGGCACAGGAAGACCCAGAAATTACTCTGATGTACAAATAACATACTTAGCAGAGTGCTCTAAGGTGAATATGCAGGGACTCTATTACCCTTCAGCTTCCGTCTCACCGATTAGACATATAATTGTATAAATCACTGTCCTAACTTTGATCTTCTTTCCACCACTGAGAGCAAGTCTGCCAGGTGAAGGTGATCTTTGTAATCACAAGAGTCCTCAAGGAGTCAGAAGAGTCTTCCAGAATCCTCCAGGAATAAACACCACAACAGTGGGTGTCACGCTTCCAAACTACTCTCCTTAGAAACATTTATAACACCAAAATGCTAGGATGCCTGCACACGTGGAAACCTATACAATGCATGTAGCCTGAGCAAAAGCCAAATATCTGACAGACAAAATGATGAGAACGAGCTTCAGAAAAAGCAGAAGTCTTGGAAAGGGTCAGCTCAAAAAAGAAACACTTCTACAACTCATCTCTTCATGGACCCTCTGAAACCTTCTCAGCGATATCTTACAGATCTCCCTCGCAGACACAGTGCACCACAGAGGAGCTTGGGGTTCAAGGCACGCCTCCGCGTTCTAACGCTGCAGCTAACACACTGCCGTCCCCTGCCACGTCCCCCGGCCCCAGCCTGCACAGAGGGAGACGCACTGATCAGCCAGGCTTCACTGTCACCGCTGACCCTACGCCCCAGCCCCAGGGCGCCATCTTGTGAGACAGGCCGCCATCACCCCTAGGCGAGCTGGTCACGTACCCACTTCTGCTTTAAAAGACTCCCGGGCGCCCAGGCCAATCAGGATGAGAGACGTCACGAAACGGGGACGCGTAAGAGAACGCGCCGCCGCGCCGCCTATAAAAGCGCGCAGCCGAGGGGCCTGTGGGCTGGGGCTTTCTCCTTCAGCTTGCCCTCTGAAAAGGCCAGTTAATCCGGCCGTCAGCCCTCCACAGGTTCCCATAGTTGTGTAAGCCCTTGTTGTTGTGCTCGGACGGTGTTTTACAAGGCCCCCAGCAAGCCCGCAGCCTGCTGACTTGCCTAGCGAACTCCTGCAGTTAGGTCAGCCACACGCAATTAGAGTTGGAGAGCAGGAATGTCAACTACACCGATAATCGAAAACTCCAGCAAGAAGGAGATTGGGACAATAATAATACACGAAGGTCAAAATTCCTCAAAGTCTACATGAAGACTACTTCTCGGGGTGATTAATCAGACAAGAACTACACCTGATGTTGTGCAACAGTAGTTTGAGATTGCTTTATTTTGCTCTTTTTTCTCGTCTGCTGATGAAGGGGTCCCTTGCAGTTGAGGAATAGACCTGCAGGGCAGCCGCAGGTTTTGGATTGAGGCTTAAATCCAGATAGGCTTTCCCAGCACTTTATCTTCTTCAGAGGACCACCATTCCCAGCAGCAGCTGGCGAGGTTGCACAGGCTCCTCCACAGAGCCTGCAGAATGGGCTGTGTGGGTGCTGCTGTGCAGGGTTGATTTAAACCAGCCTGGGAGGCTGGTTTAGCCCTCCAGAGAGGTTGGGATGCTCATCTGCTCCTTCTGAGGCCCCCGCAAAGGTGTGAGCCACCAGCAGGGCAGTGACAACATACAGGCAACCGCTATCATTGACCTGCAGAGGCACAGCTATTCCCAGCCATGGTTTCTAGCCAAGAAGGCATACGCTAAGTTTTGAGGAAAGCTTCCTAGCTAGAAAGGTAGCAGGAATAATCAGACTGCTTTGAGATGCACTGCAGAGACTTACAGACACTGTTTACCTGCCTGTGATTTCCTTGCTGTTTAGGGATTATGGCCTCAGTTACAGCAATAGAAAAGTTGCATCAGGACTTCAGCTTTCTTGGGGGAATTTTGCAAAGCTTAGAAATTCAAAGCATGCAAATGCTAAAAATCAGGCATGAAGGGAAGCCCCAGTGCCTCTGAAAAAAGTCTTTCTTGCAAGAAGAAAGAAGGAAGGACAGAACAGAAACAGACCTGTAAGTCTGGACACTTGGGGTTAGTGATACCAAAAAACAGTCCAAGGAGAGATGTCTCTCTGCCTCATCCCACACTTGTCTGAGGGCTTCTACATCCTTATCCTTCATTTCTCCAGTTCTCATGCTTTCCTTCCCCCCACTTATGTATCTTGGCCTGCTTTCCCCAGCTCAATTCCCCCTCATGAGAGCTGAGTGCTCTGAGCATCCCAGTTTCATTCCTGCAGCGCAGGAGTTTGTTTCACAACAGGCTTTGGGCTCTAAGTGTTCAGCAGGGGGGCAGGAGAAGTAATGTGACAGCAGAGGCTGAATGTCAGCAGAGGAAATCACCATGGACCATTCTTTATCAAGAATGTTAAAAATAAAAGCAGCAATTTTTGAGTTCTGAGAACCCAAACATTAACCACATTGCTTCCTGTTCGTGCTGTTTATCAGCCCTGTACAAACCTCCCCAGCGCTGTGAATTCAGACAACATCCCCCCAGGGCCAGATCCTCAGCGGTGTAAAGCATTACAGTGGTGCTGCCTCAGGTTTGCTGATGCTGCTTTACACCTGCTGCAGACTGGCTATTTCTCAAGTTTCCACACTTATTTATAGCTGGAGATTTGAGTCTTAATTTTCTCAGTGCTAGATGTCTTCCGTGTTCTCTACATAATACAAACTAGGAGTTGCTTTGAACCCTGAGTCTGGGGGCAGGAGGAGCAGCCTGGTGCGTCCCCACTGCAATAGGAGTTCAGCTAAAACCGGCCTCATGGGCAAGCTCACCAAGTGGAAGCTTCTTGTGGGACCACAGGTCTTTAATATCTGTTTTGGCCCCTCCAAGCTCACAGATGGAGTCTGGCAGTCACAGACTAAAAGCCATTTCCAGGTCTCTAATCCCTGATGGGTGACACCCTCATTACGACTGCTTCTGTTCCTTGGTGGCTGGCAGCACTTTGTGGACCTGTGATTAAATATTCCTGCATTTTTCTTGTGTGTGCTTTTGGAGCCCCAAAGCTCCTTGGCCACCCCTGGCACCTTGCAGATCGCATGTCCTCCCTGTCTGTTCTGCATGACTAGCCCTCCTCTTGGCATTCATCACTCAGGGTGACTTGGGGAGCTGCTGGGCTCTGGCAAACTCATCTGAAATAGCCAATGAATTTAGCCAGCACTGCAGGACTTGATGGAACTTTCAATGTTCTGGAATTGAGGGCACAGCAAGGAAACAGCCCAGGTTAATAGTATTCAGCAGTAAGTGAATGCCTTCCACGAGCTCAGATGGCTCAGAACAGCGATGGAAGGCACTTGCAGCCTCCCAGGAGCCAGCACAGTGGCTCCCCTGTCTCCTAAGAGGGCAGACTACGCTTGCCCAAGCTTACATACAAGCTCCTATAGTTCTACAGAAGACTCTGGACCATACACCATTTCCCATATGTCCCAGACCTCTGCTATGTCCCAGATATCTCTGGTTGGTATTTGAGGAGCAATGAGACAGCACAGAAACAGAGAGCAGTGAAGCATTGCATCAGTGTCCATGTCCAACGTGAGCATGGCAAAACCTCTCTGAGTGCTGACAAATTGACCTACGGAAAGCCTTAACACACCTCATTCCTTGTTATGTTGGGATGTGCACTTGCAATGAGATGTCCTGCCTCCACATCAGAAGAGACACGTCTCTCCTGCACCAGCTCTAGTTTCCCCCCACATCTCCCACTAACCTGGGGAGCACACCAAGCAGCTCCAATTTTTTTATATAATTGCAGGTACTTGTTACATCCTGCAAACCCCACAGACCTAGTGGCCCACCCTTCTCAGAAACCATCTCTCCTCTTCTTTACAAGAGCAGGGCGTGTCACATTTAGGCAAGACCCCAGGCTCACAGGTGCCAGCATCTGCACCCCAGCTCTGCACTACTATTGGCAAGGTCTGGGCAAGTCTGTCCCATTGGGAATCACATGGTTTGGGATCTGTAGGGCCTGGGAAGCACTTTTGCCCTTGCGTTGCCCCATGCCCATGTAAGCAGCTTTTTGTCACACTCACTAAAGCCAGTGGAAGTTGAAGGGTGGCAGTGACTCGCAGGATGAGGCACTGCAGTGAAGAAATTCATCCTTTGGGCACTTTCCACTGCCCTTTTCCACCCACAGAGAGGCAGGGTAGAGTGTGTCGCTTCCAAAAGCTGCCCCCAGCCCCACGCAGCTCTGCACTGCGCTGCCTGCCAGGAGCACAGCTCAGGCACATCACACCTTGCTAGCTGGGCCAGCCTTGGTTTTCTGGCTTTTGAGTAATGCCATGGAATCTGCCATCTGCTGAGAAGAGGCGGCTTCTTTCTGAGCCAGTCACTTCTGAATAATGCAGTCCCTTTCAACTGGCCTTGAATTTTGCCACCGTAGAAATGGGAAGGACCTGAGGACTTCACTTCAGTGGAGATTTAGACATTTGCAAACGACCTCCCTGCATCCTCTCCCTGCTGTGTCACAGAGGCCCATTTCTTACCCCGCTCTTATCTTGATTTACCATAGCCCAGGTGCTTCTTTGTATTCATTTAATGGAGCATAAAAATTGCAGAGCACCATTTTTTAGCCCACCAAAGCTGCTGACAGCTCCACTGACTTTTGCTTTGAACTGGAACTGCCGCATTCAGCCCAAAGCAATACGATGCTGCCACTCACAGTTCAGCCTGTCAGCTGAGTTGTCATCACCGTGTTGCCTTTTGCTCTGCAGAATTAATTCCCACTTAAGCCTCATGGCATTTATTTGTTTTCCTGTATTCTTTGCCCATGAATTCATACACTAGTGTGGCAAGGTCAGCCTGTTTCCTGAATGTGGTTGTCACACAGGACCTTGTACCAGTACGGGAGTAGAGATGGTCCCCTCACTCCACAGCCATTCTTCTAGGTCTGCCCTGGCCTTCCCGCACCGCTTGCATTTTCCAGCCTCATGCCGCTGGTGGAACGCTGGATTATGTTCAGGCCATTCTTGTATCTCCGACTTATGCTGAACAAAGGAGCAAATAGGCAGATTTTGGCTGAGCTGCTCTGCCTGGCGGCAGCTGCAGGCTGTACAGGGAAGTGCCAAGATTTCTCGTTGTGCTCCGTGGAGGCCTTTCCTCTGCATGGCCCTCCAGGGCATCAGTTCATGCTGCACCCTGGGCTTCAGGCTTGAAGAGAATGGATCCAGCTGGGATCAGGGAGGAGGAAGGAAACCTGGTGGTCTGCTCTGCGTATAGTGAAATGCAGCTGTTAAAAAGCACAGCCTTTCACAGAAAGGTTCAACAGACATGAAGCAAGCCCCAGTCTGTCCCACAGTGATAAACAGTCTTAAATGTCCACTTTTAATAGCAGGGTTGAATTCTTGAAAGCTCAGGACCTTGTATAGGATGGGAAAGCTATTTGCTGCTCAGCCTGTACCTATGGTCTGACTTCTTGAGGTTAAATACTGCCAAATCAGCACAGGAGAGATTGAGAGAGAGATTGCACAGCCAGCTCCTGTCCAGGGTGGACCACCAAATGGAAGCACTCCCACACATCCCAGCTTAGATACACTCATTGAGGACTGTATCTAAGCTCCAGCTGCTCTGAGCAGCTCCAGGTTTTGGAGCTGAGGGTGATGTGTTTTACCACCTGATGCTTTATCTTCAGTAAATCCATCCTTACTCCACCTCCTTCTTCTTTCCAAGCCTTTGCGTGTATCTTCAGACCTCAGAGGCAAAGCTGCACTGTGTGCCTCGCCGCCGGCTGGCGCTGGAAGCTGTGCTGCCCATGCTGACTCCCAGCCTGCATCCCCTCCACCTCCCATGGACACACAGATGTAACCCACTGGCCACTCTTTCTGGACGTGCATAAAGAGAACACAAAACATTTTGGCAGCAAATCACAGCACATCTGAGATTGCTTAAGCCCTATAGAATTTGGCGAGAACACTTTGCTCTGCATTTCCATTTATCTGCCAAATAAAGCCAAAATCCCTTTCTCTACCTTCAATCACAGCATTTCAAAAGAATTTCCTAGTGAATACACACAACCATGTATTGGCCCTATGTCTTCTTCTCAGCTAGAGTTAATTCTGAGAATAATGGAGGTGCTTTATCTATTAATTAAAACTAATGACTGTATAAAATTGCAGATGTGTTAAACTTTGAAAGACAAGGAAGGAAATTGCCTCGAAATGGATATATCCTACTAGATGAAAGCCTCTCCAGCTACTAGAAATTGCAAAGAGAATTAATTGTGGTTGTTAGTCCTTAGATTAACCGTGTTTACCACCCTATTTCAGAGGTGTGTCTGGGAATACTTCCCTTGTACCATGCAAAACTGGGAAAGGGCATTTTCCCCTTCAAGGTAAAATGGGATACAAGCTATTGCAATGATTCCCATTTGTTTTCTTCCAAATTGTTTCCAGATTGAGCCTACTCATTTTGCAAACATAAGGAGTCCAGCTGGATGCTTCATGCTCATCACATCCCTAACAGCAATAAAAGCTCTGCTACCTTTAATGTCACAGCAGAGAATGGCACTGAGCCCAGCAAAGAAATAGGTGGTCGCTCGGAGCAGTCAGGAATGATTACACATGTTCTCACCTGGACTTTGGTGAAGAGGTGGGTACCTAGTCCCAAGAACATGTTCGGGGAGGTGTACCCAGTCCCTGAACAATTTGCCAGACCTTTTTCAGGTGGGTAACAGAGATGAGAACTAGAACTGCCGCTAGCCCTCCAGGTGTGAAAGGGAGCAGGGGCCCCATTGCTGGCACCTCCCATTGTGGGGACAGCAGCTCTGCAGCAGTGGTCTTGCGCTACGGGACAGAGTGGATGCTCACATGTTTGGGGTTTTGGAGGGACATCAGAGCTGCACTGGGCAGAGCTCTCATTGCTGGCTGCCTCACCCAGCATACAAGGGCCACCCCACTTCCAAGGACAGCCAAACATCCCACCACCTCCTCCCAGGTCTCTCTGCCCTGCCTGCTAGTGGGTAGATGGGGTGATGCTGAGCTGCTGCACTTGCGGACCATTCCTGAGGACCCGTTCAAGACCGACTTGGGCAGAGCAAGGAGAATACAAACCTGTTATCCTCTGATGGCAAGAAAGCATTGCAAAGTGTCACGTCTACCCTCATTGCAGCTGCTATGGGTGTCTCCAAACAATCCACAGCAACACAGGAAATCACATCAGCAATGCAGAGAGAAAAGCCTCTGCAAAGGGGGAAAAAAAGCTGCATGAATGTATATGAACTTCCTTGTGGGTTTTCCAGTGCACATAGGCTAAGGAGTGCAGATTAGCTAGGATCTACTTAAAGATACAGCCCAAATCCCATCTGCAGGCTGCACTCACCCAGACGTGCTGTATGCTGAATGCTGGCCAGCCTGCTGCCTGCCTTCGCCAGATGTGCAGCCCCCTCCTGCGCTGCCAAATGTTTTGCCTGCAGAGCATGTTTCCTCAGCTGGAGTTGGATTTTCCTAATTGCCAGCCTGGTCTGTGTTCCTGCCTTTCAGAAATTACTTATTCCTGCCAGCCGCTAAATCCGATGTTTGTAGGAAGTGTTTACATGGGAATAAAAATGGCAGGCTGACAAATCCCCAGTGGTAAAGGTTTCTCTCACAGACCTTTCGCACAGAAATAGGGGAAGATGAAGAGGGTTGGGATGAGAGCCAGTCCTCCAACTGGTGTACTGAAAGTTAACTGGGCTTCTCTTTTCTGTGCAGTGGCTGTTAAGCATGAGTTTAGCACAGTGTCAAGTGCAGATCTCATGGTCTCACTGATATTCAACCGGGGCTGAGGGACTGTGATGGAGAGAACCCGAGAACCTGGCAGCACTCAGGGAAGGTGTATGGGCTTGCAGATGTGGTTCCAGCCTTACTTTGGAGACAGAGCTCTGTGGGGAAGCAGTTCGAGCAGAGGGAGGATTTCTAAGAAGACCAGACTTTGTTCTTTAGAAAGGTTGTAGATTTTAATTTCTTTAGTGAAAGTTGTGCTATTTTTATTGTGGTAGGAGACTCCTCGTGACTGGGGGCATGGGGAGTGTCTTAGGGTCTGTTTCCTTTAGCCTAGCTGCCTTTCTGCATAGAAATCAGATGATCAAAATGTGGATTCTGGACTAAATTCCTGACATCAAGCCAAAGAAGACACAGTAGAGTCCATGTGTTTCTTTGCTATATGAACAGACGCATGTTTTGCTTTCAGAAATGTAAAGATCAGTGAAGCAGGCTGCAGCAGAATTCCCTCCCTACAGACCCGATTTCCCACCCCACCTCACCCCAGGAAGGCTGTGAGCCTCCCAGGCAGCCAGCGGGACCCTGCACAGCTCACCCACTGGCAGCCCAGACCTTGCCCTCCATGTCCTGTCCTCCTAACCTTCCTCAGGTGGGCTACAAACAGGGAGAGATGCCCTGACTGATTTCCAGTCCATATAGCATGCACACATATGCATGTACATTAGGCAGCATTTCATCCACAAGGAAATATGTACTGTGTTTGCTGACACAACCAGCGAAGGAGGATGACGCGTTGTCCATTAAGAATTTGGCAGCTGAATTTCTCCCAGGGTCTCAGAGTCATTTGGATGTCTCACTGACTGACTTTTCTTCTTTTGCTTCTCCAAACCCACCTAATTTCCTGATCTCTTGACAGCAGTGTGCAGTTTCCCTTCTTGTTTCTTGCCATGGGTGACACCCGTTGTTATTTTGGCATCTTCTCTCTGCCACCTTTTTATCACTCTCCCTCATTAAGAGGGAAGCATTTACGTGGATTAGTCAGGGAAGCATCTCTGGCTGAGATGCTTTCTTAACACTGACAAACACAAGAGGTAGTAAATATTGACCCTCATTGCTGTAAACTTGTCAAGCCTCCAGCAATACGGGAGACAAGGTGCTGGCTGTGCTGCTGAGGCTGATGATTGCAGGGTCAATGAACTACCTGTAGCTCAGGTTTGTGTATGGGAGGACACACAGTATTTACAGCTCTTGGCTTCTGTGTCTTTTCTCAGAGCTGCCCCAAACATGTCCCCAGGTGCCCATGGGACCTCTCCTGAATTGCCAAGTGACTGCAGGCGCAGGGCTGCCGCGGCAGCTGCTGGATGCCTGTGAGGAGCTGGCTGGCAACACGGTGCTGGCTCTCCTCCTTATTTCCAGCTGCTACTTCAATTAAAACTAGCTAAAAATACACAAATGCTCTCCCAATACTGTTTTCCATGTAAGCAAGAGGAGATGGATGCTATGCAGGCATGAATGAGAGGTGTACTAGCTTGTCCTCATTTGGGGAGTGAGGGCTAGAAAGTCTGGGTAAAGTTAATTTCTTCCCAGATGCAGCCCCTGCAATGATGAGTTCAGAAAGCGCTTTGAGGAACAGACAGCCCCTTTCTGCACAGTCAGCTGGGGAAGTGTGAGGTGTCCAGGCAAATAAATAGAAAAGCATGGGAGACCCCAGCCAGCGAGGTCCTGCCTCCAAAACTGCCAGTGAAACTAGTACGGCACAGGAGCGTGGCTAGTGTGGTGGAGCAATGCCTAGCTCCTCAGATCTGCATGTTTCTCCCTCCTGACAGCTTTACAACACAGAGACTCACTTATATAAATCTCCTAAAAAAGTCAGCTGGTGTTTGCTAGGTCATCTCCATCTCCTTACTTTCACTCATGATTACAGGAGTGTGAGTTAATAGCAATGAGGATCAAGTCTGGTGATGGGAGCCAGCTCAGACAAAACCATCAGGATCTTTGCAAGCGTGTCAAACTGGGAATCAGAGTAGTGTACAGGTCACCAAAAGAAACGTTCAGGCACCTCCCACACTTCTGCAGGGAGGCACCTTTCTCCGCCTTCAAGAAAGCTATATTTGTCTGGAGAGGTTTATTCCAGACTTGCCAAGCAGAGTTGTCCTACTGCTTCTAAATTAAGGGCTTTTGGACTGCATGCCCGCGTTGAGCAGAGCTCACCCTGCCTTGCAACTGCCTGGAAGTGATGGGCAAGGAAAGGTTTATAGCAAAGACCCAGCTAGAGGGTCCCCCCAGGATTTGTGGGAGGTTACCTACACCACCTTTGCATCAGCCCTACTATGAAACCCATGTTCTCCAATTAGCAATCTCAGCCAAACTCACTGGGTGGTATAAACGTGTTTTGGTGATTTAGGTGTATGTTGACTTTGTGCGTGATTCAGTGTATGACTAGAGTAGATGTTCAAGGCACTTTCTTCTTCTGAGAGCAAAAATTTTTTAAAAAGCCTTAGACATTGGGTGGAAATAGAAGGTACAAGAATTTCTTCCTAGACAACTTCACAGAAAACCAGCAGTTCAAAATAGAAATGCAGAAGTCTTGCTCTTCAAACGTGTAAGTAGTACATGAAAGTTACTGGACCTACAGGCTGTATCTGAGAAAACCCAATGCAGATGGTGAATATTCTGGTACCTGCTAGCCTCAGCCTCCCAACATGTAGGCAGGCACATGACAGAGACCTTCATCCTTCTCAGAGCGCCCACTGTCCAGCCGTTGGTCATGCACCATTGCAATCCAGTGACATTGGGCTAGTGCAGCAAGTTGGGAAGTTTGTTTGTGTCCCAGCCTGGAGGCGGGGACACAGCCCCTTCAAGAATGGTTAGGGAATGGAAAGATATCGAATGCTCCCCCCAAAATAGCAGCTATTCCACAGCGCAGGGCTTGGAGGTACTGTCTGGATCAAAGCAGGAGGGAACAGCAGCATATGGTGAATTGCCTGATGCCAAGTGGAATTTTTCCAGCCGTGTTTCAGGAACTCAGGTCCAAGTACTGCTTCGAAGGCCTCAGCTCAGAGCCTATATATAACCATGTTGAATTTGCTGGCAGCCAGGGTGGTGTGGACAGTACCCAGCACCTCCCTGGCACATCACCCCTCTCCCAGAAAAGGCTCTTTAAAGGGCTGAAAGTGCATTCTCGTGCAAAGGCAAGAGACAGTAAGAAAAAAGGAAGGAAGGTGCAGTTTGATGCAGGTCAAATGTGCTTTCCTTCTTACAGTGGATGTCACACCTGTTGGCACCAAGAAAGTGCATGGGAGCTAGGGGTACCTCCAAGCATCTCTCCCAGACAACCTCATGCTGTTGCTTAGACAGTCTGAAATGTATTTTTCTTTTCTTTTGCCTTAGATCCCTTCCCCAGCACCAGGCATGTCCAGACACCGTGCACAGCCCTGGCTGCTCACCTCCAGTTCTGGCTGGAAGAGGACCGGCTTGTCTAGCAAGCATCCCTGTGCAAGCTGTCTTGCTCCTGAGTATCACAGCCCAATCCCAGGCCTACATGAAAACTTCTGTATTTCCCCCTGGCCTGACATCAAGCTTTAAGTTGTATAGACAGCCACGCACTGGGATGTAAAGGCCTGGCTGGATTACTCAGGCTTTGAGCACCATCTCCTGTCCTGTTGGCTCAGCTCCATCCAGGTACCAGAGAAAACTGCCCACGGCTGAGAAGCAACACACTGTTCTGCAGCAGATACACTGGGGCTGTGGTTGCTGGCCTTGTTCCACAAAGCCCCAAGCACAAACACATCTTTCATGGGATGGTATCATCATTTCCAGGTCTGGATAAATAGCCCTCTGGATTTCTTAGCGCCAATTTCTGAGCCTCTTAACACAGTGGTTATGTGAGACCAGAGAGGGTGCGGAGGCAGACTTAACTCCAGCATTTACAATGTATTGAGAGCCAGTTCACTTCTCCCAGCTTTGAAGCTTTATCTTGTCTTTACTTTAAAGGAGGTCTGTGCTGTTTTCCTTTGAGGACTTTGTAATTATTCAGTCTCCCAGGAGCTCCGGCATTTATCACATTAGTAACAGCTTCAGCACGGAGGCATTTTCCTGAAGCTAAATGCTACTTGAATGTAACGGGACACTCGACTTTGACGGGGGTCAGATTTGACGTCAATGACCCACGTTGGCTTCTGTCCTGGGTGATATCGATGCACAAGCACTCTCCGGTCTTTGCTTTCCCCGTCGTCCTCTGATCCCCAGGAAGGAGGAGGAACCTCCATTCAGGACCATATGCCAGCTGCCACCACCCTGGATCATGCTTATTCTCCTCAGAGACATCCAGTCCACCAGCTGGTGACTGTGCCCAAGTTCACATCCCTTTCCTGCTCCATACCAGTAGCAGCAGTTGCCCTGGACCTGTCTCCAAGGGGCTGTAGGTACTAACGAAAGTGTCCCAAGTGGCTCAGCTGCTGGCACTCTGACCAAACCCACACAGGGTTTGGAGACTCTTCCTCCCCCAACAAAAGCCCAAGGAGACTCTGTCCCTCTAGGTCCACCTCAATGCATCGCAGCAACCACAGCACTGGAACCACAAAGCTGCTGATCCCAACCAAAATGGGAGAGAGGACAGCTGGGGTGCAGCTGTAGCCCCCCTACCCCATAAGAGACAGCAAGGCCCACCTGCATCACGTTAGCCTTTGTTTGGCGTGTTCCTCACATAAACATGTGTGTGCATGTGTATGGAAGCTCAGCACCGCCACCACTCACACCAGCAAACATGACGCCATCCAACAGGGCCTGCAAAGGTCATTCCTCCTTGGGGCCAGGATGAGAGAACAGCTGTTGATGTTGATATTTGGAGTTGGAAGGACACTTGGGAAGTGCTTGGGAACCCTGTCAGCTGGAGGAGAGTGGAGAAGCCAAAGTGACAAGCTGCTGGACCACAGGAGGCCATGGTGTCTCAGGTTGGACACACACTCAGTGAGCTGCTGAGCTCCTGGCTTGCAGAGGCACTGGTGCTATGGCCAGCTGCTGGGAGCTATGGTCCTGCAGAGCACGAGGGGCAGAGACCCAGAAAGCATCCCAGAAGCATCAACTGAAATGATGCTGGGAGCTTTCTCAATTTTCTTTTAGGCTCCAGAACACCCACAAAGTGTTCTTTGGCCAGCTCTCACTGTATAGGACTCATAGTGGGAGTTTTTTATTTTCTACCATTCTGTGCAGCCAAGTGGGGAAAAGCAGTCAAAAGCCTGATTTGGGAGAAGGACTGGAGCTGAAGCGGAGCGTGGGCAGCGTGCTGTGATGCCCCTGCTTCCCACGGGGCGTCAGGGTGCCCCTGGGCAGCCCTGCAGGCAGGCATGGCTGCAGCCCAGCCCCGGCACCGAGCCCAGCCAGGCCACAGAGCCCACGCTGCTGAACGGGCATCTAAAGGGAAAGGAACCGGTGGAGCTGGCAGCTGGTAGACAGGGCCACACACACACTCCTGGGCTATGTTTTACTCCTTTTTTAGGAGGACAGCTACCAGTCTGGGTTCCAGCACTAGGAAGAACACTGAAATTGGCTGCAGTGTTCTGCATGGGGCTCCTGGCGCTTATACCCAAAGCTTGCTCCTATCTCTGGGTCCCCAGAGTCCCCAAGGCACCGGCGTTCCCAGGAGGTGTTTCCCTTTACCTTGCGTCACATCTCCAGTCGAGTGTAAAGCCAAATGACCCCCTGCACACTTGTACCCACAGAATCCTGATGCAGCAAACTCCAGCTTGGCATAAATCAAAGCATGGCAGCTCATGGCAACGCTTGCATGATCTTGCACCCCTTCTACCCTGAGAAAGTAGAGAAATAGGTGCTGCTTTGCAGAAAAGCAGGGTTGCAGCCTCCCACCCCGCAGGTGACACCTCATATGATATTAAAGGGACAGAAGTGACCCAGCAAGTCCTTCTCTTCTGCCAGCACTGCCTGGATGGGCTCACTGCAGAGCTGATGAGAACAGAGGCAGAGGGGAGCCTGTGCTGCACGGGAAAAGGCTGAATGTTAAAAACTGCAGAAATAGCACCAAAAAAGGTCTCACAGACTTCTTATGTTAAAGAAACATGTGTTGCGAGCTGTCCAGATCCAGACTGTCTGTAGGTTAGAGGATTTGCAGAGAATAGCCAGTAAAAAAGACTTATTTAATCAAGTGCATTGCCTGAACAGTGCATTGCCTGAACTGGCAAGGAAAGGAAGAGATTAACCCAGATGGAGGGTTTGCTCTCCAAACGTTGTAGGATGCCACATACTGTCACTTGTGCTGTTTTCATTTTATGCCTTTGCTAAGGGTGGGTGGATTGCACAAGTATGGGGTGAAGGTGGGAATAATTTGTGCACTAATAGCAGCAAATTGTAGATTATGGCCGGAATCAGAGGAAGGGGACAAAAAGAGATCTGCAAGAAATAAATAACATCATAAAAAACAGAACTGGAAGAGACTGCAAGAGGCCAGCTAGGCTTTTCCCCTGCTCCAAGGCAGGTTCAGCTTTTCCTGAAAGAGTCCCAAGGGACTCTTGCTGCTCAGGCTCCCCAGCCACCCCTCCCAGCTCTTCACAGCCTTCCCCCAGAGCACCAGCATCCCAACAAAGCCACCCCCTTGCGAGCACAGAAGCACAATTGAAACTGCTGGATACAAGGCTAGCCCAGGATTGCTCCTCGGAGGGGGAGGCACAGAGGGGATAAAGGCATGAGAATGGCAAAGGGCCTCACCTGAAGCTCCTGATGGGCTTCGCTGCCTCACTCAAAGGGGGAAATGGGGTTTGCAGGGTGTCTTGCTCTTTTGTGTTCGTTAGCCTTCATTTTGCTCCTCTCTGGGAAGTGCTGAGAGTGATCTCGTTGGTCAGAGTACTTGGGACCTGCCAACCCCGGGACAAAAAGATTAATAATTTGTAACATTTTCTTTAGTAATACTGAACATTTTAGTGCTTCCAGTGCATCTCTGATACTCTCATTCCCTCAGATAGAAAAAACTTGTCCCATGGTGCTTTTACATGACCACAACTTACTAAGACAATGAAGTTACTTTGCTTCTGGTGATCTGTTTTCAACACCCCACCCCACTCCCCCACCCCCGATTGGTAATAATGTTGTAATTGTGCCTACAGTTAGAAATGGTCTTGTCCTCCTTTCCTATAAATATTTCTCCATTTCTCCACCTCGTACAAGAGCATGAAAGCTGGCACAGTTTGGTGATTTTCTTCAGGGAACACAGGCTGAAACACATGGATAGGAGTGATGTGTGTTGGGAAACATACAGTCCCTGGAGAAGCCCACTCTAATCCTAGGGCTAACCACTTAGCAGTCCTATAAATGAAGCCAAATTTGTTATTGTTTTTAATTAAGAAAACCAATTCACATAGCAAATGATTTAGAGTGGTAATAATTGCATAATCTGGTCTAAAATTTTATATTCTAAAGAGAAATATATAGGGTAATGCTGATCATTACTGGAAAAAAATAGCAGCGCATGCTTGGGGAGCTAAAGCAAGGAAAAACACAGAGCCCCCAAAATAGCATCTATGAGCCAGGTTATATTTTTAGCCTTCTGCGAGTCAGAGTGGGGGGACAGGAGCCAGAGACACGCAGGATCTGCACTTGAGCAGGTCTGTGCTGCAGACCCTCGCTCACAACAGCACAAGACGAGACCTTGAATGGCAGCAGATGTTGTCCATACCACAGACGCTGAGCCAGCAAAAGCTCCCTCTTGTCAGTGTATCTCCATTTACCGCCCGGCTTTACAGGCACAGCAAGCCAAGCTGGTGGGGTCAGCAGGACGGGACAAAGGACACCTGGCCTAAGACAGAGAAAAAAGGCAAGAAATACGATCCAGTGATTTTTCACCCCCTCTTGATTTGGAAACCCCACGTGATTCTTAGTGGTCTATATAATCACGAAGTGTTTCACTCAGAACATGAAACATCTTACAAAAGAAGCAATGATCTTGGCTAAGGTTTCCAGAATCCCTACAGCACAGTAATAATATGTATGCAGGGACGTAGAAGCCTGGCATGTAACTGCTGAATCTGGATGCCAAAGTGCAGATACCTTGATTGCCTTAGGGCAGGCAGGCAATGCCTGCGGTTTTGGTGTATGAGCAACCCTATAAAAACAAAGCAGCAGCAGTGTTGCCCTGAAAGCCAGACAATGTCAACACCAATGTAGAGAATGATCTTTAAAACTCTGTCAGTTCTAGTCAGAAGGTAGGACCTGCCCACAAAAGTCTCCTGGGTGCCACAGATAAAAACATATCTATTGATCGCTGGAGGCACAAAGAAATATGGGGACCATTCTTGTTATCATTCTGCTTTAAAGGCAGCGAAAAGGCATTGCAGATCTGTAGCACTGTGGAGCTGAGGCTAAGCGATTTAAAAGACATCCATGAAATCTAACAACACTGCAAGGAAGGAACAGCATTAGAAACTCAGCTGTGCTGTTGGCAGACATTGGGGGAAATAAGTTTCAGTACATTTGGCATCACTGGCCACATAAACCCAGACCTTTACAATTGTGCCGGGTTTCTGGGATGGCTTGTTTGCTTCCGAAGCGTGTCAGCTCTGCCTCTTCAGTGCTGCCAGTGCTGTAGCCTCTCTCACACTGCCCTCTGTGTGCAGCACGGGTGGAGGGACCTTGTGCGTCCCTTGTTTCTGGGTTCCAGAGACTGCTCAAGGCAGCTCATCCACAGAATAAATATGAACTGAACTGATGGGGTTTCCCAAGCAGTTCACTTTGTGCAACGAATTAAGGATCAGACTTAGTTTTACTCACTAGTATCCGTCTGTTTGATTAATTCAGAGAGGGGAACCTGCTCAGTGACGGACAAAGCCTGCATCCTAACAGACACCTTAAGGTGTTCTCAAGGTCCAAAATGTGTCTTAGCACACCTGTTCTGTAAAAGTCTTTTGCTTACTTAAAATTTTAGTCCACAGCTTGATTTCTGGAGCTCTGGAAACACTGAATGAACCAGAGCTGGACCACAAAATTGGGTGTACAGTGTATCCCAGCCTCCAAGCCTGAATTTGGACATCGCCCAGTCATATTTGCTTCAGAGGCAGTCCTAAAAGTCAAACTCAGGTAAACCTTGACCAAAATGACCCATACTTTCCCAAGTCCCCAGTCACTTCCAGACGGTTTCCAGAACTCTGCCAGCGTCCACAACCTGCCTGTTTGTAGCTTTGCATCCTCTGACAACACTTTGTTCTTATTCACCTACTCAGAGTGAAGCGTTTTCAGCTCGGGGATAGATGTGTCAGGTGGGTGATGACTAATGGAGTTTTACTCCCATTAAGCCAGCATGTTAATCTGCTGAGGGTCACCAGAGAGAGCAGGAACTCGCTTGCCTTCATAAGCTAAGTGCCTGCTAGCAGATGTCCCACTACCCGAGGTATGCACACAGGCAATTGCCTCCAAGAAAGCCTCCAGCGTGCAGGAAGACAGATGGCTCTGATAAGAAGTGGAGGGATGGATAAGCATGATGTAGTTGGTCAAAGAAGGCGTCTCCTGGAGTGGCACTGCTGTTGGCATGAAGGACAGGCAGGGAAAGTGGCTGTCAGCAAAGACCAAGGTGCAAAAAGCCAGAAGCACCTCAGCTTGCCTTGCCTTTGTGTCATTGGGGCTGAGTCTCCCTGCACAGGGCACCAAGGAGCATGCCTGGGAGACCAGCCTTGCTGGAGGACTGGAATCGCTGGTGTCTAATAAGACACAAGCTCCTACCAGCAGCTCCACTGGTGGAGACTTTCCTACATCTCATGCCCACGCCCATCCTTCAAGACCTCAGAAATGTTGTGCTGATGCTGCAACCTCTTCTTTAGAGAGGATATTGATAGATTTGCTTTCTGCTGCTCAGACATAATTTTTCACAACATTTTTTGGAATTTCATTCTTTTTGGCACCTGTGTCCCTCTGTTAAGTTTGGTGGAATTTAACCAACAAGTTCAAAGTTATTAGGGGGATGAGGAGAGACAGCAAAACAACAGGTAAGCCTTGTTCCCTTAAAACACCAGACAAAAAAAGCCCTTACTGTGTTGTTTATCCCCCAATCTGAAATTACTGGGTATAATTATTACAGCTGCATTCAGCTGACAATTAGGAATAGCCCAAGGCCATGCTGAGTGTCACTCTGGCCCCTCCGAGCAGGTCCTGAACCTCTCCTGGGTATTCAGAAAGGTGATGCCAGGCTCTTTCCAGGCACTCGCCTGACCGGTGAGACGTACCTGGCCACATGCTCTCCCCTCTTGGCCATAAAATAAAAGTCTGCCTATCTCCCTGTACGTCCTTCCTGGAAGGGAGCGAACTGCTCTCAGAGGAGGGCATTCAGACCAAAGCAGGACTGATGCCAGCACTAATCCTGGCAATGAAACAAGGAGTCCGTCCTGTGATGGATGGAAAAGCAGGAAGATCAATGTGGAACGAAAGAGCTTTCCAGTCCCTGGTCCTGGTGGCAAATATCCAGCCCTGGTACACTGGGTGGTTTGTTCAATGCCCGGTGTGGAAAGCAGGAGAGTGAATAGCCACACAGTCAACCTGAAGCCTGGTTCCCAGGCTGCTTAGCATGGCTATTTGGGATATGAGAGTAAGGAACCCTGCCTGCCCACTGCCTGGCAAGACTTGGCCCTGCAGGAGGCAGGATTTGTTGTGATAGTTGGATAATCACTGCGGCACAATAGGCTCTGCCCCAGCATCCATCACCGAGATAGCAGCTGGAGTAACATCCCCTAATGAAAGGCCCTTGCTTAGACTCGGGTCAGCTCTGGATCACTTGCAAGTTGAATCCCTCTCTCATTTCACATTCAGGTGCTGTAATGAATTCATAACAGTACTACATTAAATGCTATGCTCTTTTCTGTGGGTCCAGCCTGGCTTGCCCTCACCCTGCTTCTTACATTGACTGCAACATATGGCATACAGCTCAAAACCCTGAAAGATAAAATACAGCCACAGTTAGGGTCTGTCTGTCCCATGCCCAGTGCTTGGTTAATGTGCTCAGCCCCAACAACAACTTTCCAAGCTCCTGTGCCTGTGATGCTCTTGGCTTCTTGTCCAGTCCAAGAACACTGTGTGGTCACCAAAAGGTAAGGCAGATGGCAAACAACTGGGTATTGCAGCACCCTTCAAATCCTGTGTCGTCATCCACTGAATTACAGACTATCATCTTCCATGTTTTCTGATAGCAAAGTGTCTGTCCCAGTTCTGCCACACTGCCTTTCCACTCTGCAGCACCTGATGAGGGCAGCCATCTCAGCAGCACTTGCTTAACAAGATTTATTTACCCCAGAGATACTTGTGTTGAAAGCACTTCACAAGCATTTCTCTGTTACTGTTGACGGAGCTAATGGACAAAAAAAAAAGGCAACAAACAATTTGCCAAGGGTCCATACTTGGCTATCAGAATTGCATCAAGAAATAGGGCTTTCCTAGCTCTTAATCTGCGTTCATATTTCAATACCTCTGCCCACTGCTGTCAGTGTCAGAAAGACAGGAGAAAACAGTAGTTGATTGCGCAGCTCTTAAAACACCTCAGCCCTGCCCATATCTTGTCTGTTCCAGCTGGCGTGTGGCTGGACATAACTCCAGCCCTGGGGGCAGAGGGAATCCATCCACTTGCAGGCAACACACTCCAGTGTAGATAGCTGGTGTGCAGGCTGGGTTGCTGCCTTTGCCTTTTCTGCTTTGGAGCTGCCTGCCTGCTTAATGTCTCACCAAACATGAGCTTTGTATTTTTCAGCTGCTGAATGCTGCAGTCCCTTGGTTACAACAGCTTTGGGCAAAGTGGCGTGGGGCAATAAAGGATACATGGAAATAGGACACTAATCCCAGGGCTGGCTTAAGTACAGATGGAGGAGAGCATGGAGAAAGCCTTGCTGCATCCCTGCTAACTGATCCTGCTCCATTGTGTTGCCTGCCCAGGCCATACCCTTCCCTGAAGGCAGTAAAACATTTCATGAGCTAGAAAAATGAGGAAAGTTTATGAAGAGCTGCTGGTGCTATATTCAGAAGCACACAGAGGGACCAGAGCGATTTTTATTTTCCACTATGCTTAGCTTATTGTTATAAAGCTCCCTGAGATGCCTGACACAGGGGGATACAGCAGCAGGAAGGCTGGCTGGAGAACATCGTTACAGGGCAAGCAGCGTCTTGTGAGGTCCGTGATAAATGGCTCGGGCAAGCATTTGGGAACAATTCCCTGTGGAACAGGCTGGGTGAAAGGACACATTTTTTTTCTCTGTACCAAAACTTTTGGAAGATTGTTTGGCCTTCTTCACTCAGCATTTGCATTTGCCATAGCTGCACCTCAGGCTTGGAGTGGCACCACATCTTACCTCCCTGCCTTATCTGGGGTGTGTAGGGTTCAGTTATATGGAAGTTAGTTATTGGACCTGAAAATAGCTCATGGTCACAAGATTGTTCCAGGCGCCTTTAGAAGGCCTTGAACAGAATAAATAAGAAGATAGAAGAAGAAAGATCCCAATTAGGAAAACACAGGTGCACATTCCACGATAAAGGGAACTGGGCACAAACAACCTCAATTCAGGGGCTTATCTTGACCAATTGGACTAAGACAAGTCTTGTATGCTCTAATTAACACAACCAATTATGTCTTATGTTTGTGCGCGTGGACAGTACCGATGTAACCAATCACCGTTTATGCTTGTGCATGTGGACACCAAGTGCTTGCATGTAGTAGCCAATCAAAGTCTCTCAACAACTTAGAGAATTGTATAAAAATGATTAGCTAAGCTCAATAAACTGGCGACTTTAATCATCACATTGGTGTTCCGTCGTCCGGGCCCCGCACGGATTAATCCCTAAACCCTACAGGGGTGGTAGCTTTTCTTCTGAGGGGAAAAAGCTATTTTCCCCTTCACCCTCTGAAAAAGCTATCTTCCCCATTCACAGACTGCTTTGCCAAAGTGCAATCACCAGCCCTTTGCTCTGTGGCAAAAGGGTACTGATGGGTAAAGCAAAAGTCTCCGTTTCCTATATGCTGCTGAGCACATCTTAGGATATGAAATCTAATGTCACAATACATGTTTCAAATATGATTGGAGAGACAAAACGCTTGGTCCAACCCAAAGCCTGCATTGCTTGTTCTGAATTAACAAACTTCGAAGTCAGATTCCTTATGTAGTTATTCCAGTAAACATTGGACGGAGTCCCAGCTGCCATACTGGGAGGGGAGCGTGGCCGGGCAGGACCTGGAGGGACTCCAACCCGCCGTGATGCTGCTGGTGTCCGACCTCCAGCTCTCTCCGGGGCAGCCCCTCGGGCCAGCACAAAACACTGTGCCCCAGGCTGGGGCTTGAAGCAGAGACCTCCCAGTCCTTGAGCCTGCTAAAGAGCGCCCCCAGCACATCCCAGTGGCCCAGCTTGCTGGAAGAACATTTAAAAAATGATGAAGCTGTCCTATTTGATGTCGAGAAGGAGAGGGGGAACTGTGATGGTAAATCCTGCTGACCTGTGTTTGCCTGCACACCACAGTTTTTCACTATTACTGCTTGTCCTGCTGCTCTGGCCTCCCTACCAGCACAGGCTGCAACTGGGGAAGTGACTCAGGAGCCAAAGCTGCAAACCTGGTGATTCCTTTCCCCTGCTGACATCCCTCAAGCCACCCGCCTGCTGTCTCCTCCAGTGGGCTGAACGGATTTGGCAGTACCTGGCTGAAAAGGGGGGTGTTGGGGGTAGAGTGTTTTGCAGGGCAATGCTGAAGAACGTTTGGACCAGGGGATCTGCACCAGGTGCCCCCCGGTGAGCTCTGGCACTGTGTTTCAGACACGGGAGTCCCAGGCTGCTTCTCCTGCACCACGGAAGGCTTCCACCCGTGTCACGCGCCCTGCAGAACAGACCCCTTGCCGAGGCTTCCCCCAGCTCCGAGCCCAGCATCCCACCCAAGGTCACTGAAAGGTGTTGGATTGTGAAACGAAGCACCCAAGGTCCAGGCAAATCCTCTGTCTCTCTGCTGCGGCGCTTGCTCACGCACGGTGGGAAGGTAGCAGCGAGCAGCAGGAGGCAGCCACGTCTGCAGCACTAATGCAACGGCTCCACAAATGCACGTTTGTGCCCCCCCTCCTCCATCTGCCTAATGCTGCACAGCCAGCGAAACCCCCGGAGAGCAAGCAGGGCCAGCCTGCCCCGCGACACCACCGGCTAAACCCAGACCCTGGGACACATCTCATTGGGGTGGTCATTAAGAGGCAGGAATGATCTATAAGGTTCCACAACCCGAGGCTGAGTCTGGGGTAAGAGTAAATAGGAAAATCAGCTTTTAATTTGTAGTTGGAGAAAAATGATTATCTGGCATTGCTGAGAGAATGAACAAAAAGCCCTGCAGTGTTAATTTATACAGTAACCCTCCTCCCCTCCCAGTGAGCTGTGATGATAGGAGCTTAATGATCCTTTTTTAAATGGTAGGAATTTATTTTACACAGTCCACGTAGCCTCCAGAGCAGAGGAATATGCACCATGGGGTCTCAAAGGGACTTTGAGACTAACTGGGTACGAGCAGCCCTTCCAATTTGTTGTTTCAAATGCTTTAAAAGAGACAGCTCTTGGTAATGTAGGATCTCCTCAGCCAAAATCTAGTCCAAACTGTCTGCATGCACAGTGGCTTTAAATGAGCAATCCTGCGACTGCAAATAATATATGGTGAGAAACAGCTGGTCGATTAGCAATCCTCCTCCTACCCATGTCCCGGAGGAAGCATGTGCAGGACAGAACGTTCATTTTTTGGCACGACCACGCTGTTTTCCTTTCATTTCATCTCACTTTCATAAACAGCCCCATTTGTAGGTCACTGAGGACTGAGGATGCCATACAGCCTCCGGGTTGCCCCAACATGCCATCACACTTCATTAAAAAATGACTGGAAGGATAAGGAGCCAGTCTGCCAATTCCCTTGGTGTCACTGGGGTGAGAGGTCTCTCATTTTCACAGAAGCCAGTCTCTGCACCAAGTGAAAATTAAATATTGGGCTCTTGGGATCATTTATTTTGTAGCTTTGGCAATTGCCAGTTAAGTCTCCTGCTCCTGCTTTCTACAGGGCAGGTCATGTTCAGAGACACATGAAGGGCTAAGGAGGTACTCTGCTTTGGTCCCTCTCTGTCTGTTCAAGGTATGTTTAAGGCACCATAAGACTCTCTGTGGAGATTACATTCTCCCTCTTACTGCCTTTGCCTCTGATATCCATTGAGAATATAGCTGGGTTCCAAAATTAAATACAGCTAGAGAAATAAAACTTAATTTTATAAAAGTAGATGCAGATAGGAAAATACTGAACTGTGCTATGCTGTGGTTAGATTCAGGCACTGCACATCAAGACTCTTAAGTTTTACGCTTAGCTCTATTATTAATTTGACACTGACATGTAGGCTTGCCCAGGTTTCCTGACTGCTCTCTATCCATTTTTCCATCAGTAACAGTAAAATAACAGCGTGGAACACTAAGGAGTTGGGTTTTAATATTTGTAGACCATTTTGAGATCCATTTAAATTCTTTTTTGTGGACTTAGAAGAGGTCCAGCAGTGATTTCAGAGCACACTGTGGATTTGAGGTGCCTCCTAAGAAATGGATTTGTCCTCTGTTCCTTTGTTCTGCTCTCTTGGTCAGCTCCTCTGTGCCAAGGAGAGCAGCAATAGAGACAAAGGATGGAGGGTTTCATTCCTGGTGCATTTCCCAGTTCATAGGAAAGGACACAGGCCCCAAGATGAAAGAACATAATTTCAGCTGATTAACTCATGTCTAGGCTCAATGTACAAGCTGGGTGTGCAGTGAGCACTGGCTGCCTCTGGGATCAGAATGGAAAGGCAGTCAAAGGCAAACCTGCTAGATACCTCCAGGCTAGAAGAAGAGAAGGCAAGAAGCATTGGAGTCAGCAGTAGCTCCATGTCAAGTCTGTCTTGGAGTGTGAAGTGCTGCAGACATGAAGATGTGAAGGGAGGGATTCCTCTCAGCGAGCGTTAGTTGTCTGGAACTCAGGCATCAAGTTCCTCCACCATCAGTGGAGGGTCGGGGGCATCTCCCAGAAGGCAGCTCAGCTCTGTCTCCAGGCTCCTCTCTTGGGAGAGGAAGGGTCTGGCTCTCAGGGATTCAGCAGGGAAAGGAGGGAACCCTGCTCTCAGAAATAGTAAAATGTCCCAAGCATCGTCATTTTGTTACCTGATGCCTTCAGATCAGGGCCATGAGAGCTAGAACAGCTGCCACATCTGTATTTTAGCTTAAGCATTCATCTGAAAAGGAGAAATGCTCACCAACACAGGCCCCAGAGCTCAGCCTTGAGAGAAGGATCTTTGGGAGTTGCCCCTCTGCTTCGCTGTTGTGTTCACATCACCCCAACCTGAGCAGGGTCTTTGGCATCTGAAGCATCAGCAGCGACCTTTGGGCACGCTCGTTCTGCTGCCAGTTGCTTTCCCATCCTTACACATCCTGCATACAGATGGCCAAACTAAGCATCCTGACTTTCTCCCCCACCAGTTCAGGTGATGAAAATAATTGTATCAGGAAAGCTGTGATGAAAACTAACACGTACATCTGAAAGGAGAGGATCTGGGCAGGAAAAATGCGGTCTTGTACTCTGCATAGAAGTGGTGCCCATCAATACATTTACTTTGCAGATGTGTGATGGTGACGGTGTTAATGTGCACCCCCTGGAAGAAAGCAGTGCTTCGCAGCTGACAGCAGCAAGGCCAGTGAGGAATGATCTATTACAAAACAGCCTGTGTAGTTCACCGTGTAATTGGGATCTGCTGCTGAGCTCCATTCTGTGGAAGGGTGTTTCTAAAGCATTTCTTATCACGATTAATAGAAGTCTGCCAAAGCATGCCTCCCCTCCCTGTCCTGCAACCACTCTGACAGGAGAGTTACTATTTTTGCCAGCTGATGCCGTTTGTAACCACCCCTGTGCTAACAAAAGTGTATTCATACCATAAATTCCCTATAAAATAAATATAGCTGAGGGCAGAAATTGAAAGTCTTCTTACTGAACAGAGAGGGTTTTTTTTTTACAAAAGAGCTTTCTGCAAATGAAACCTGACATGATGCAGCCTCAAGAAAAGAAAGCAAATATTTATCACCAGTGGAGAACATGAAGAGAGGGATGCAACTGGTAGTAACTCAGCCTGGGCTGTGCAGGGAGTCATTCATGTCACTAGAATCAACACAACCTGGCAAAGAGGGTTTTTCTCTTGTCCTCTTTACTTGTGAGTCCCATTTCTTCAGGAGGATCCTTATGGCCTTTGAAATACTTTAAAAGGTCAAACTACACAGTGGGAAGAACCGCAGAGAGAGAGGGGGGAAAGCAGCAGAGAGAAAAGCCATCAGTGGAAACCCACTGAGAGGAGAAGATTGCCTAGATAAATAATATCATATGAAGCAGAATTCAAGAGCCAGACCTGCCATGCTCTGCTAACAGAGAGTGAATAATTACGGGAGGGGTTAGGAGGTGAAAGCCTCTCTCCTGTAGAGGATGAGGAGAGGATAAGCTTAGCACACTAATAAAGGCAGCCAAGGAAATCTGACCCATTATCACAGTTATCTGTAGAGCAGTAGATGAGATTAGGCCCATAATGGGATTGGTGCCACATGAAGCTTTGCATTTCTGACGTTGCAAGGAGGTTACTGACACCAATCCCTGCTAATTTATTGAATTGCTACAATAAAAATGCCTTCCCCACTGAAAATAGCAGAGAGTAACTGAATAAACTTCTTGAGTAAAAGGGGATTCATTGCCTGAAGAGGCTTTGCAGGGCACCGCAGTTATTGAGTTAGCAGATTCAGAGGCAGCCAGCTGCCCTTGGGAGGGCTTGAACCGAACCATGATGCTTTCCCTGGCCATCCCGCTTCTCATCCTCAGCCCCGCAGGGAGCTGGGCTCAGACTCCCTGTTTCAGAAGGAAGGGAAGCAACTTGTTCAACGTCACGCAGCAAGCGGAGGTTGAGGGATTGCCTTCAGCTTTGTGCCAAGCTAGCGCAGGATTCAGGATAGGAGCAGGTCCCTGTGCTCCCCCGCTGTTTCCTGGGACCAGGGTGCCTGTAAGGCTAACCACGATGGCTGGGATTACCTTAACTCCTCCTTCTTCCACCCCTTCTGCTCCTGGTGGAGCTGCCCCATGGCCCCTGCACCTTGGAGGGACCATGGGCAGCGGGGGGTCCTCAAGGCTGGGAAGCAGGTTCTCTGACGGTGTGAAGGACCGACAGCAGGGTGGACTGCCCCTACTTCTTTGGTGACACTTCACCTCCTCTGGCCTTTGAATCTTCTTTTTGGGGCCTTTTTTTCTCTTGGAAGGAACTTTGGATGGTTGATTTTTCTCCGAACACTTTGTGAGCTTCTCATCATCTGCGTGGCCCAAACACATTAGTATCCTGGGAACTCATGACAGCTATTGACAGAAAATACTGTTTAAGCCGTGGCTACTGATAAAGCACAGATGGAAATGGGTAGAAGTTGGCTGTAAACAATTATTGTGTGAAAACCATGTGATTACAGTAACATTTGAGAGTGAGTCAGCTAAGACTAGCTGAAGCTTAAGGAACTTGAGGATAATGCTGTGGGAATTGTTTCTCAGGGAACAGGAGATTTTACAACCCTCTCCCCCAAAAAAGACTGAATTCTTTGAATTCTTCCAGACACAAAAGTTGAGGTGGAAGAAAAAAGCATTTTGATGAAGTCAAAACACATTGTTTCAACATTTTAAAAATCAGATGGTCTGTTTAGGGGCCAAAACCAAAGTGGTCAGATTTTAATTTTGAAATGTCCTTTGTTTTCAAAGTTGACCTGTTCTTTGAAAAATGTAAAGCACAATCAGAGGTTTGAAAGTGTTAAATTACCCAAAAATGAAACAAAATGAAAGGTTTTGAGTTGAGCCAGAATAATATTTTTCCTCTTTTTTTCATTTCAGAAGGAAAAGAAAATGTTTTGATTCAGTGTGGGCTAACATTTTTATTAGATTTTTCTATTCAAGCATCAATCAGAAAAAGCCCTCTTTTTTCCTCTATGCTAATTAAGAGCATTTTTGGTGGGAGGGAGAGCAGAGAGTGCTGCAGTGCAGCCCCAAGAACCAGCTTTTCATTTGTGCTTCATCATTTCATACCAAGAATAATCTTTCCACTTAACCAAACTGTAACTTGGCATGTTTAGCACATTCCTCCCAGAGGAAACTGGGATGGTGCAGCAGGGCCAAGAAAGAAGCTCTTTGACAGAGCGGTGTGGGCAAACAAGGACCAGGACAGCGGAGCTGAGACATGCTGGTGAGGACACAGAGAATGCTGCATGCAGAGATCTCCTGCCCTGTACAGAGGCGAGCAGAAAATAGGGCTGTTTCCCCCTCTCTTATACTGCATTCGTTTTATTTCACTGGCATTTCTGTACTGATGTGGGGATATATTTTCGGGGTGCTTTCTGTTAGGGTTCCCTTCAGCGCCATAATCCTCCAGCTTGGAAAAAGCCAGCAAGCATTGCAAACAAAGCCTTCCAGATGACAAACAGAGATGGGCTTGTTCCTTGCAAAGGACTTTCTTTTTCACATTGCTGGGAAGATGAATGGACAAATGGATAAATGAAGCAGCCATTCCCACGGGGGTGATGCTGCAAGCACACAGACTTCACCTTTTGGCTCCCATGGGAGCCTTCAGGTTTAAATCTTTCTGTCTGTAGCATGGAACTTGTTTTAAGTGCCCCAAATATGATGCTGACATGGAATATTTTAAACGTGGCAGTGTGAGCTGGAGTGAGAGAGAGGTACAAACACAGAGGGAGTGAGGAGCCGAGTCATGTTACTCAGCCAAATGGCAAATCTGGAAAGCAGAAGGTGTAGTGTGTAATACAGAATGAATATCCTGCAGGACGCAGACACTCTTTTTCTCTTGGAAACACTGGATATTTTACACTGATGATATCTCAGAAGAGTACTTGACCCCCACTGTCAGCTCATTAAAGAAGCAGTCTTCCCTGACACCAGTAACTGTCGGCATGAACTGTTATGAAACTCTTATCCTTGCTCTTCTTAGTAACAGGATTTTCCAAAACAACCTCAAACACAAACATCTAGTCTGCAAAATAATCCTGCAACCAAGTGTAAACTTAACTCTCAGTCCAAAGCACCAGGTAGCCTTCCAACACCACAGGTTTAATACCATATTCTCGCCTGCAAGAGGTAAGACCAAGGAGCAGGACTAGACTGAAGACGTGGCTTCCAAGGTGAAACCAGCCAGGCTGCAATCTCCTTGCTCCCAGAGTCAGCATCTCACTTGTTTGGAACGAGAGTGAAAGGTTACCATTTGGATGTACTTGCTTCTTGCAGTCATTTTCCACAGGTATAAAAGACGACACACCGGGAAAAAAGCAATGAGGAAGGCAGCCCTCCCTTCCCCCCTACCCTCCTCTTATGTAGTCCCCTCCATTTCTTTCTTGTCATTTAATTGGAAAGCGTATTTGCTTGTGACGCACTCCAGATATCATGTTCCCTCCTGATTGTTTCCACTTTGTTTGCTTATATATTAATTCTTACAGCTCACTGCCTGTCTCTATAAAGAAGGTCTCTGCCCAAGAAGACAACCTCTCCGTCAGCCACCCATGTCACGTACCGTGTGAGGCCACCCGGCTTTCTCACCGCATGGTGAAAGAACACCTTGTTTGGGGTGGCGGGTTGGGTTTCCATGCCAGGGTGGAGGCAGTCACAGGGCTTCACAGGAGGGATGACGGACATGTCTGTAACAGGAAAATAGGATGTCTGTTATTCCTGGTGGTAATAGATCCCTGCAGCCCCAGAAAGGCTTCCAGTACCAGGACATCTTGTCCCTCTTCCTGGGCAGGCAGATGACCTCCTTCATGGTGTGTCCGGTAAATGGGCTGGGGAACTCCTCAGCCCTGGAAAAACAGGGAGCGAACAGTAGCAAGGTTTTATCCTTCCTCTGCGGCGGGAAGGAGGGACCCAGGGTGCTGGGGAGGCAAATGGAGGGAGTGCCCCGTCCCTGCACTTGGATAGCTCCTTCCCAGTCCGGGGAATTCTCCTTTAAGCATCAGTACCCCTGACCTGCTATAAACGTGCTCTCAAAGCCCAGAGCTGGCTCTTGCAGTGACCGACAACCTTATCTGGATGAAGCATCGCTCAGAGATTCATCTCTTTGCTTTATTTAGAGTTTACTCTGTTCTGGCCCATCACTGCCTGTGTTTTCCTTTCATCCTATTTATCAGCCTTCCTGTGTTAGGCATACCCCGATTTTTTGCTTCCTTAGCCTCCTAGCTACACTGTGGGTTTCCAGGGCTGCTGCGCTGCTCCATTCCCGGCAGCCCAGTGCCATGATACAGTGCAGGAGACGTCGGACTGTTTCCTAAACATCTTGCCCTTCCTCACGTGGGTTTTGGACAGGCCTTGATGTACCGGTGGTGTTCCTTTCACAGGACCCACCTCCAAAACAGATGGCATCCTGTGTTAGCAGTTTTGTCTGGCTTCCTGGAAGGAAAAAGAGATTCCCCCACCCCAGGCTCCTCTCTCATCTTTTGAAAGGTTTCCTCTAGAGGGGATGCACAATCCTGCCCTGCTTTGCAGGGCCAGCCCCCCCAGGACTTTTGGCAGCACCCATTCTGTGTTCCTTGGTGGGTGCCAGCAGCAGCCTCCATCCCTTACCAGGTCTGGAGGACCTCGCACGGTGGTGGGACGGTCACAAGATCTTCCAGCTGTGCCTGCAAAGTCTGTTTCTTATGTAGGTGGCAAATTGCACAAAGTGAGGCTTGTCCCTCCCTATGCTCTACAGACTTCTGGCACTCAGTTACTGTAGCACAAATATACTTCCTATCAGCTCTGTGAGCAGTAATAAAGCCTTGCAGCATAAAAGGCAGTCTGGATTAGCAGTTTATCAGTCTAGATGAGCAAGTGGAAGGCATGCAGCGAAAAATGCAGGAAGAGTTTAAGGCTAGAACCTATTTCCATTTATTTAGCTTCCCACTGCAGCCCAGCAATGCCAGTGCAAAGCAGTGCAAGCACTTAGGTCTGATAACATGACACCATGCCGATAATTTCATGGAGCCCTTTTTGGGTATTACTTTTTCTCTATTGCTTTACCTACCTAAATTTTCATAAATTAAAACTGTGAGTTTGCTGAGGAAAACCAGGCAATAGCAAGATAGCAGAGATATTTACCAGATGAAAAGTTTGCCTGGGAGAGAATCACAGAATCGTTTAGGTTGGAAAAGACCTTTAAGATGATGCATCAAGTCCAACTGTAAACCTAAGACTGCCAAGTCCACCGCTAACCCAAGTCCCTAAGTGACACATCTACAGAGATGGTGACTCAAACACTTCCCTGGGCAGCCTGTTCCAATGCTTGACAACCCTTCCACTGAAGAAATTTTTCCTAATCTCCAATCTAAACCTCCCCTGGCGCAACTTGAGGCTGTTTCCTCTCGTCCTATCACTTGTTACTGGGGAGAAAAGACTGATACCCCCCTCGCTACAACCTCCTTTCAGGTAGTTGTAAAGAGTGATAAGGTCTCCCCTGAGAGCAGGGAGGGAAGGCACCATTCCTTCTCAGATTTAATTTCCTGCACCCCAACAAAATCTGAGAGAGTGAGCAAACGAGCCTTCAGCCTTTTACCAAGGTACTTGGTCAGCTCATGCCTGCGTGTGCACAGAGGCACTAACGTGCACATACACAGACACAGTCATGGTGGTCCCAAGGTACCCTGGGCTCTGGGGTCCCAGGCTGCAATCCCGGCCACGCTTCGCCACAGACCATCCCTGGGTGGGGTTTGACCAGCACTCCTCCGCGATCCTTTGCAAGCTCGGCCAAAGGACACCAAACATGCGAGGCAGCACGTACAGAGATGGACCATTGCCCTGCAGCCTTCAGGGTCCTGCACATCTCTGCACACACGCAGAGCACCGTCTGCATCTTCGGGCTGGCTTCCTTGTCTTGAAGGAGCTACTGGCCCTCTGCTCGACTCCAGCAGACTGCCTGGGCTGAAGTCATTCAGCAGCTCTCCAAAGGCTGGACAGAGAGCGGAGCTGAGTTATTCCCTCCTCATTTGCTATGTCCAAAACCTGAAAAGCTAATGCACATGTGGTGTGCTCTGCAGTTCCCTCCCCGCTCCCTCAGAAGGACCTCTGAGCTGCAGTGCCTGTGGATGGTGCAGTAGAAAGCCCACTCTCTGCCCTGTGACACTTGCACACATCATCCTAAGCAAACCCAAACTTTCCCACTGCTGCTACCCGAAGGATGCAGTGGTGCAGCGCTATCTGGAATAGCATGTGCATTTATACAGCAGCACCCTGCGTGTCCGCCTGTCCATCACAGAGCCTGGTGCTCCAGGAAAGCAGGGACAACTCCAGACTCCTTGATTTCAGTGAGCGGTGGCCAGGTGCAGATTTGAGAGCTCAGCAGAGGAGGCTGTGGGCTCCCCATCAGCAGTGCCTGGCAGCCGGTGGGTACCAGGAGAGCACCCACGCAGCTGCACATCCCCATGATCACCTCCCAGCTGCGTCCGCCCTGGCTTTGCTGGAAAACGGGGAACATAGCATGTCAGAGAGGCAAGAAGGATGCGACTGCCAGACACGCACACCCTGTCCTTCTTCACTGGAAGGACTAGAGTGAACAGAAACACGGAGCATTTTGGAGCCGGAAAAAGATATCTCCTTTACTTTTTCTGGCTTTGGACTTGGGGGAAATTATTATTTTGCAGCTGGTGAGAGAAAAAACTTTTCCTGCCAACCCCCCGCTGGGTGAACAGATGTGTGATGTGCAGCAGCGTAAGCGGTGCAAGGCTTTAGCCCTCCACTGAGGAGGTTTTTGTTCTGCTCATTTCGGGCTGTTCGTACCAGGCCCTCAACAATTACAGAGATAGAGCACTTTGTCCAGGCATCATCTCAATGAGTTTGGGAGCACTTGAGAAACTCCTCCATGGCTCTGGGAACGGAGCAGAATGAGCTGATTGACTATCAGATGTTTCTGCATTCAGAGAAAAGAAAGAGTGCATTGTTTTTAAACGCTTGAAATTACCACTCTGCTCTGTAAGGCTGCAGTTCCCACCCAGCTGGGCAGGGGGAAAGACGGCCACCTGCTTTGTGGGAAGAAAAGAAGAGGAAAATTGCTGTGTGGAGGAGTCTCTACTGCACTTGATCACCCTTACCATGTGGTTGGGGTCTGCGCTGTCCTGTCAGTTCATCCCTGCTGGCCACGGGGGCGGCGGAGACTTTCACAGCTCTCCCCCCATTTGTCTCTCTCATGCAGCTCCCCATCGTTGCAGGCTGGTCCTTCACCCCAGCACGTCCCTTTGTGTGTACATCAGGCTGCTCCTGCATCCCAGCCTGCTCTCACTGCGTAACACTGGCCCTTTTCTGAAGGAAGGGGATGGGGTGATACCTCACCCTGTGGTGTGAACAGAATAATTCGCATCAATCAGCTTTGGGCTGCCATGAGAGTCATCTGACGTACCTGTGATCCAAGACAAATTTAGTGGTGTTTTCTCTTCCGAGGCAGAAAGCAGTGGATGAGGTCAACATTTCAAACCCACCTTCCCACGGGCAGCCCAGCAGTGCCCTTCGCTGCAAATTAGTGCAGTCACCCTTCCTGCAGCACGCAGGGCTTTGCTGACAGCCATAATCAGGCCAGTACAGTGATTTCCTCCTTCCCAGTACATCCCACCTCTTTCTGCAAGCTTTCATAAAGACATTTTCTGGGTTGCTAGACCAAAACCACTCAGCGCTTCTCCAGGCTGTTCCAATATATAGATGTATACCCAAGTGGGTGCACAGATGCACACACAAATATAAAAATGTACCTGTGTATATCACTGGCCTTTAGGCATGTGAGTTAAAACTCTCTTAGCTGCACAGGGTTATGGCTTGTATTTGGGCAGTTTCAGCTATACCAGGGAGAAGGTATGTGCTGCATGTACCCTGTGGTGATGGTGCTGCTCACAAATACACATTCAGACAAATCTAGTCATACAAATGCAAAAATGCACAGACACCTCCTTCCTTTATCTTTGGGTTCTTCCTGACTGTTTCTGTATACACCACAGGAGCTTTTGGCCCAAATATCTCTCAAAGAGGGAAGACAATGAAGAGGATCCCATAGGATACTATTGCAGCTACTCCAGGCCTCATGTTCATTAAGGCCTGAGAATGTTCTTCCCTTTTGTGTCTTTAATGCTGTGTTGAAAACATGTGCTGTTTAACACTATGATACCCAACAAAACATTTTTGCCTGAAGGGGTTAGTGGGACACAGAAGCAGTGCCCCGGAATGGGAACAGCCTGCCCAGCCACTGGGATTAGGAGGTCGTCTCTCTTCTGGATATTTCAGAGTTTACAATGGAAGCTACAAAGTTGGTAAACATTCCCACTTGGCAGCCTTTTCATATTTGCTTAGACTGTGATTTATAAAGGGAATTGCAAACTCCCTTTCCAGGATGGCCTCTTTGCTGTATCAATAAATATGCACATCGGGATCAGCTGTGGATACAGGGCTCTCAGCATAATTCTCCCAAGTGCAAGCTACGGGGCTCTGTGTCATCTCATACCCTGTTTTGTATCAATTATCCCATCCATTTTCTCTCAGCCCATGTTATTAGGTAGACCTAGCCCTGGCGGGCTGCGGAGGTTTCTCAACACTGACTTCACTCCAGAACTACTTGGCAAACACCCGCCAGCCTGCAGCACCAGCCCTGCTGTCTGTACAGCGATGTCTCATGCTGGGTCTGGCTGGAATTGCTTGGATATTTCTCACTGAACACCCAGCGGTAGGTGACTTGTCCTCTGGATTTTGACGACTAGGATTAAAACCGCCCAAGAGTCAGTCATGGTCCTCATATCACTCGAAATAGCCTTTCTGTGGCCCAAGTGACTGCTCGTGACAATTCAGACCATGTGGGAATTTTGCGACACAGACTCACCTGGACTGGAGCGGGCTCCTGTGAGCAATAGGTGGAGTTTACTCGATGGGGTACACAAGTTGGGCTGCCTCGAGAGATGGGCTCACCACGGCCAGCGTACACAAGTCACGAGGATCACCATCTCGAGTACAGAGAAGCCCTCGGACAGGACTGTGATGGGGTCCACCTTGGGACCTGAATGCACATCTTTCCCCATCCCCCCCAACCAAAGCCGATGTATGGCCCCAAGGGCAGGAATCTGCTCTTCTGGGGTTTTTGGGGGGGAGGGGGGGTCTTGCAATTGTTTTCACTGGGCAGTAAATAAGGCAAGGGAAATGCTCTGCATCCAGGCTTTTCCTCATGCAGGAGACAGAGAGTCAAAGTCACTCCCTCCTGCTTTTAAACAGAATGTCTCCAGCTAAAAACAGGAAGAAATCTCTTCTGGTGCGCAGAGCCCTTCCCCAGTGAATGTCTGCCCTGGACCTGCTCTATTAAGGCCTCGGGAGCTTGGAAACCCTTCAGGTGTAAAAATAGTGCCTGCAAAGTCAGCAGCCAAGCCCTGCTCCTGGACAAGTTGTATGGCTGGGGTTTTTTGGTATGCTTTATTTATTTTCCCAAACCTGTTCCAAACTCTACTGAAGGAAGCAGGGACTCTCCCTGGCGTCTCAGCGTATGAAACACCGAACAATATTCCACCTAGGCCTGACCTCCCGCTGCAGGGAGGAAACCGCAAAAATAGATTTCCTGGTGAATTGAGCTCCGATCCGCATTGTCAAAATGCCTCTAACAGCAGAGGTGCTGAGGAAGCACTGAGTCCTCAGAAAAGCTCCTGCCCTCCAAGCCAGCCCCAGGATCTCCCCAAAAGCCCCCTCCCATCCCTGCTCTGCCTGGGAGGCTCCTTGGTGACCCCATTTTCTGTGCTGTTTTCAGGTCAAAGCCAGGTGGCCGTTCTCAGAAGTACAGGTGGGAGGGAGTTTTTTCCATTATGGAAAACAGTTCCAGGTTTCCCAGTGGTCCTTTTTGCTCAGTGTCAGGGCACTGCGGGAAGGGAGGAGGCTGGTGGGCAGCAGGGTACTCACCGGGGAAGGCTAAAATCCAAGAATGCCTATCTGGGTTGGATGAAATCAGCAAATCCCTTAGAGGATCCTCTCTCAGCATTCCCAGCTCAAAACCTGAGGTTTAGCAATGCTTCTAGTATCCCCTTCAGAACCTTTCCCACAAAAAGTTCACATTTGAGTAAATTGGCATTTTCTGGCCAAAAAAGCTATTTCTGAAGAAGAATTTCAGAAAATTCTCCGTTGTCTCAGCCGCTAATAGCCTGTACAAGTTGAAAGCCCTGAGGACATCTTACTGTGTTATGTTCCTGGCATCACTTGCAAATTGTTTGCCCAGCTCTGCCTTGAAGAGATCAGGGGCAATTTTGGCTACTGCAGCAGAGAAAAACAATAGCGGAGTGTGTCCTCTTCTGCTACTTCAGAGTTGTTCAACCAGAAAATAATGAAGAGAGAATTGTTTTTCTTTGGCTATGCAGTGTAAGTTATTGGTGAATAAATAAGCCCAAAGGCCAACGGATGAAGTATTTATTGATTTTTGCAGTGTTTATTTCTAAGTTAATTTGCAACCCACATAAAGAGAGAAAGAAATCACTGAAAATACAACATATGTTTTATATTGTATGTATTATGAAAAGGGTTTCAGTAAAAAGATTATTGTGTCTTTCCATGGGGCGTTCACTGGGTTTGGTTGTTCTAACTTCTGACAATATGATTTGATCAAATCTTAGCAGCTGCAAGGCAGACCCACGTGAATTTTATAATTTGCTTTAAAGCACACAGATGCCATTTTGCAGAACTGAAATTAAGGAGGTGCAGAGATGTAACAAATGCATTATCTCAACTCCCTGAGACCACCTAATAGTCCCTTGTATCCATGTATAGATGTCTGGATGGGTTTCCTGTATGCACAACAAGCTCACAATGCCATCTCCTTCTCAAATTTTCAGTAATGCAAAGATGACAAGACTTAATACAGGAGACTGCTATGCTCTGACAACTCCATCTGACTGCACCGTCTGCCAGAGGTCCCCAGCTAATTAACTATTGATCTAAACATTTGGGGTTTTTATTAGAATCTCGTAGGTGTCGCATTATTGTTAATAGGGCTTTAGCATATAGCGGAGAGTGAACTGGCTCTGCAGATGAAATGTTGAAGATGAAACGTCAAAAATGATCATTTCTCAGGAAGCATGACCGTGTTTGCAAGGCAGGCTGTGAGTGCAGGTGTGCTATTTCAGTGTGTGTTTGCAGTAAGCACCGACTGGTTCTGCGGCTTCACGGAATCCCCAAGACGGTGCAGGACCCTGCTTCCTGGGGTTTTGGACCCAGTATGTCTTAAGACCTTTTATCGCCGCTAAGCTAGCCACAGCTCGCTGGATGGATCCCATGTGTACAAGCATCGGAGAGCAGTGGAGAGGAGTCGGGGGGAGCCCCGGGCTGGGTTTCCCGGAGCATACACAGAGGTTCAGCAGAAGATCTCAGCAAGCATCTACCCTGCTGAGGCTGCATGTGCCAGCCCCCGTTCTTCTCTGGCACAGAGCAGGAATACAAATGGGGAAGAGAGACACCAAACACCAAGGGGAGCAGACTGGCCTCAGCACAAGGCATTTTGAGCAGTTCCTTCAGCCTGTTTCCCAGCCTGAATAATTAAAGCTCCCTGCTGGTTTAAAAGAAGGAACATGCCGTATAGTGAGCTACCGTTCCCATGTCAACAGCCCAAAAGCATCAGAAAGGACACTTCCTCTCCTGTCCAGGTCGCGCTTCTTAACACTTCTATGCTAAGCGCTCTTGTTGGTGGTGAAGACACGGGGTTGTGTGCTCCTGCTGAACAGAAATCAGCCAGCACTTCTGAAGCAGATTCCAAGTGAGAGATGCTGGAATCTATTAAATAAATATAGAAAGACAGGTTTAAACAAGCACAGCTGAAGTGGCACAGTCCATCTAGCTTCCTGTCAGAGCCTTATCTAAGTTACCCTTTCATTTTTGTTTCTTTGCTGTAGCATATTTTCTCTACTTGTATTGTACTTTTTGGCAGTAGTTCTCTAGCTTCGACTCCAGCTCCCTTCCTGAAGGTGTTCTACAGACCGAGAGATGACACCCCTCATCGCTGCAGCCTGAGAAGTTTGGATCTTCTTTAGATCCAAAAATAACATGCTGTGAGGATGAAATACAAAGTCCTGTGCCCTGGACACTCACCCACAGAAGGGGAGACAGCGGGTAGTTTTAATGCCTTAGTTCTTCTCTGACACAAGGGCTGGGGCAGGCAGCACCGTGATGTGCCTCAGAGAATTAGACACGGTCTGTCCTTACAGGAGCTTTCCAAAGTGCCCCGCGAAGCTTTTTGTGCACTAAGCACTGCCATGCTGCAGTTTTGGGTCCAAGGCTGCTGGAGAGCTTCCTGATCTTTCTGCAACAATAAAAGCCCACTATATGAAGAGCTGTGGGCCAGAGTGGAGGGAAATATATTTAAACCCTGCCATTATCTGCTGCTTCTCTCTTGGTTGTGCTCTGCCCTGGCTGCCTGCACTTAGGCTGGCAGCAGCACCAGGTTCACCTTGCGTCGGCACAGTGCCCTCCCGGAGGAGTCCCAGTCTCACGAGGGCTTCTTGGCAGTGTAATAACAACAACAACAATAATAGCTGGTTTTGTTACCCTGATATCTTAGTGTGCACAACGTGCTTCAAAAGTTCATAGTCCAGCGATGCCATTAAAACCCCAACCAGTCTAATTGTAGTATTCTGAGCTGAAATAGCACACCATCTGCATCATGGGGAAAGTATGCAGAAAAACGCTGCCTGGCTCTTGGACTCCTGGGGTGCTCTGGATATACAGAGGCCATTTATATTCAGGTAGGCAGAAGGCTGGTTTGTGAAATGTTATGCCTCCTTTTTACCTGGGCATGACAGCTGAGCCCCAGCACGTATCGCTGTCTTGAATACCACAATGTGAACAGAGAGAACAGTAAATAAGAAGGTGCTAGCAGAGACTCGGTACTTAAAAGGGTCTTGATGATGAGCCTCTTGAGCCAGAAGGGTTGGAGGAACAGATTTACTTCAGAGGTTTAAACTGTGATATTTAAAGTCTTGGAGATGGAGACAACCATGTGTCCTCTCAGATCACTTCATGGTCTGAGCACAGGGTGAGTGTACAGTAACACAAACCTTCAAATCCCACCCCTGCACAGCTTGGCCCAGCACCACCGCATGGGCTGCGAGGAAGGGAGGTGGGTGTTTAAATAGTCAGTTGAACTCAGAAAACCTAAATCAGTGGGGAGCTTAGGGAAGGACATGGAGTACCCCATCAGATGAGAGCCCCATCCTCCTCCCAGCCCGGTGGCTCTGACCTGGAGCATCACTTGTGAAGTATTGCAAAACAAACGAAATGTGCAGGGCCCTCTCCCAGCGTGGAATGGGGCTTGCCAGAGCAGAGCTCTTCAGTGGCCTTTCTCCAGGAGCTACATGAAGAGCCACCATGGAATGCCGATGGTTGGCTCATGGCTTTCCGTATCTGGGGAAGAAGAATCACGCTCTGATCAAAATCCACCTTCCCACCCTCACAGAAGGGTGATGGGTCAGAAGGCTGCAGGAAGCCGAGGTGGCTTTCTCCCTTTTCTGCGTTGGCCTTGTTGAGTCGGTTGCACTCATTGTTTGTTTGCTGCATGTGGCTGGAAGGATGCTGTTGGCCTTGGCGAACTTATAGTGTGTCGCACTTTGATGATACTTTATGCTTGTTTTGCTACTCTGCAGCAGAAACGCAGTGGAAACTCATTCTGGCTTATTGCTCATATTGCAGCAAACATAGCAGAATCCTTTGTCCAGACTGTCCCAGAAAAATCCCCTTCCACTTTAGCCCTATTCTTTAGGCCAAAAAAGAGTATGGTGTGGATGGTTGTAACAGTGGTAAACACTGGGTTTGTCTTCATTATCTGC